>NC_058091.1:24462500-24770000 GCF_020171115.1 Neogale vison
GTATTTTTAGTTTCTTTTTCTTGCCATATTACATTATCTATGAACTCCAGTACAAAATTAAATATAAGTGGTGATAGTGGTCATCTTTATCTCATTCTTGATCTCAAGGAAAACTTTCAAAATTTCACAATTAAGTATGATATTTGCTGTAAGTTTTTTGTGGATAATTTTTGTCATTTTATGGAAGATCCATTCTGTTCCTATTTTTCCAAGAGTTTTTATTATTGTGTTAAATTTTTATCAAATTATGTTTTCTGCATCTATTGAGAATATTGTTTGAGATTTTATTTTATTCTGTTAATGTAGTTAAGCATATTGATGGATTTCTTAAGCTTAAATCAACCCTGAATTCCTAGAAAAGAATCCAAATTAGTCATGATGCATTATCTTTTAGTATACATCACTGGATTTTGTTTGCTATGATTTTTTTTTAGGGTTTTTAAATAAGTGTTCATGATGAACAGAAGTTTTCTATCTT
Organism: Neogale vison; assembly: GCF_020171115.1. Lineage (NCBI taxonomy): Eukaryota > Metazoa > Chordata > Mammalia > Carnivora > Mustelidae > Neogale > Neogale vison. The sequence goes on from NC_058091.1 coordinate 24,462,979, forward strand.
AATATAATTCAATTACATTAAATTATCATTGTCCTTATTTCTAATGCTCTTGTCATGTCATGGGATCAAAGTCATGCTGGGAATATAAAATGAGTGAAAGTGGTTTTTTTGTTTTGTTTTTTTTCTATTCTCTAGAAGAGTTTCTCTATGTTTGGTTTTATTTTTCTCCTTAAATTTTTGGTAGAATCTACCACTGAAGCTACCTGTGCCTAGAATATTCTTTGTAAAAAGGATCTAATGATTTCTTCCTTTTTTTTTTTTTTTAAGATTTTACTTATTTAGAGAGAGAAAGAGAGCACATGAGTAGGGAGAGGGTAGAGGGAGAGAGAAAATCTCAAGCAGACTTCATATTGAGCATGGAGCCCAATGCAGGGCTTGATCTCAAGATCCTGACATCATGACCTGAACCAAAATCAAGAGTCAGATGCTTAACTAACTGAGCCATCCAGGTACCAGTTTAATTTCCTTAATAGATGTAGGACTACTCAAGCTTTCTATTCCTTCTTGTGCCTGTTTTGATAAGTTAAATTGGACATAACGTGACTTCTCTTTTGCAGGAAATTCTGGGAATTACTTCCAGTAACCATTACTTATGTGTAACATCAAAATTATTAGGTCTAATGACATATGGGTGATATAATCTTTTCATTTACTCACAATTCAAATTTTTTTCTAGCAGTTTTTCTAAAACTTAAATCTATTATTTCAAGTCACTCTTCCAGAGTAAAAAATTAATAATTAGCTGATAGTTGTCTAAGTGGCATAAATTTTCCATCAGACTTTTTTTGGCTGCCATAATTACACATAGAGGTGAGTTTTCTTTAAATATGTTCAGTCAACTAACAAATACATATTAGAGTGTATTAAAATAGACTCAAATCACAAAATCAGGTGGTAAATTCACCATACAAGTCATAAAATCAAGATTTTATAAATTAAAGCAATTACAGATTACCTAAGCTAAGTACATCATTATTAAGACAAGGAAACTGAGGCACAGAGAAGCAAAGTGACTTATCTTATTTACACGGCCAGTAAAAAGCAGAGCTGGCATTCACAACCCAGGTTTCCTGATTTTTGCTCTGGTAGTCTTTCCACCACATCACACTACCATTCAAACCACACATTTGAGGGATGCCTTGGTGGCTCAGTCAGTTAAGTGTCTGACTCTTGATTTCAGCTTAATGTTATGATCTCAGGGTCACAAGATCAAGCCACGTGTCAGGCTCTGTGCTCAGCGGAGAGTCTACTTGAGATTTTTTCTCTCCCTCTCCCTCTGCCCCCCGCTTTTTTGTACTAGGTACTATCTTTTATTCAAATGAGGCAAACACCGAGGCTCAGACAGATGGTCACACAGATGGTCATCTGCCCCAGGTCATAAAGCCAAATATGTACTCAATAAATATTAGCCAACCAATATGATAGATAGAAAAGGCAACACTGGCCTCAGACCCAGTCTGACTTCCAAGCCCATGTTCTCAACCATTCTTAGGGACCAACTCCATGGTGCTGACACAATGTGTTTGTCTTCCCGTGTCTCACCATATAAATGGAAGCCCCGTCAACTCATCACTCTCTCTTTCTCTCTTTCTCTCTCTCTTTCTCTAAAATAAATAAATTCTTAAAAACACACACACATTTTGATTTGGGACATTTTGATTTTGGAATATTACTCAGCCATAAAAAAGAATGATAGCTTGCCATTTCACAACAACATAAGGGTATTGTGCTAAGTAAAATAACTCAGACAGAGAAAGATAAATACCAAATGATTTCACTTGTATATGGAATCTAAAAAAAAATGAACAAACAAACAACAACAAATGAAACAGACTCATAAATATAAAGAACAAACTAGGGGTTGCCAAAGGGGAGGGGAGCAGGGCATGAGCAAAATTGGTGAAGGGGTACAAACTTAATAGGTACAAACTTTCAGTTTTAAAATAAATCAGCATGGGGATGAGAAATATAGCACTGGGAATACAACCAATAATACTGTAATAATTTTGTATGGTGATAGATTGTCACTACAAAAAAAAAAAGAGAGAGAGAGAAGGAAGGAACATACTGAAATTTGAGTTCCACCTTTTCAAGAACCCTCAATTTTATTAAAAAATAAAATAAAATAAAATAGGGCCCGTATCATAGTAGGTAAGATTTTGAGACTTCGTTTTGTATCTTTCATTAATCACCTTGAATTCTGAATGATTGTCTTCTGGCCTACATTATGTTTTAGATGTCATTTCTCCTCAACTGTGTAAATATAACAGTTCCTCATTATCTCCCTATAGACCTTCTGCTACTCCATTTTGCCCTTTCCCTGCCACCGAGCTCCACCAAATGCTGCTAAAACTCCTTCCAAAGTCAAAGTGGAATGATGTTTTGATTATACCAAGTACACTATATGTTCCCAGTGGTCAAGGATGATAATGTACACACTTGTATTATCTAGCATAATATGAAGCACACTCAGTAAACACATAATTGACTGACATAGGTTTTTGGATAATCCAGGGCTACAAATATGGGTTAAGGGGACATCATCCCTAAGTTCAAATGTCAGTTCTGCCACTTATTACCTGTGTGACCTCAGGCAAGTTGCTCTGGGTCTCAGTTTCCTCATCTGTAAAACAAGGTTAATAATAGCATCCACACAGAGTTGTTATGAAAATTAAATGAGATAATAATCTATTAGCACAATGTCTGGCCCATAATAAGTGCTCAAAAAATATTCGCTAGGATGATATTCTATCATTACGATTATTAACTATTCCTATTCCTGCCATTCACCATAATTCCTCCTGTCCTTTTTCTAAGTGAATTGGAAAATTCCCCAAACCTGAGGGTTCAGTGAACATCTTTTTTTTTTTTTTGAGAAATCTATCTGCTACATAAATAGTAAATCATCCAAATCCCATTAACTCTAGGTAATTTTATTTAATAATCATATTTTAAAAGTTGGACAAATAAATAAATGGCAGAGCAATTTTGATTAAATCCTGTTTTCTCAATGGCTATTTGGAATATATCATTCATATGCAAGCCCCAAGAATATTGAGTAACAGATAAAATAAATAATGATCATAATGCAAACCACATTCTGATTCCCACTTCTCTGCAAGTATAACTCCGTGTAAGAATTTTAAGAGCCAAAAAGTAACATGCTTATTAACTGTGGGTTGTTCAGTTATATACATAGGGTTTAGCAGATCACGTGAATGTTTCCATATTCTCAGTTAAGCTAATTGTTCCTTAGAGCCCAGTTCTTATATCCCCTTAAGAATTCTAAGATTTGCCTGAAAAAATATATCATATTTCCATGACTATGACTGAACACAAATTTGGAAAGCTCACTGAAAGCAAACCATCCTAGAAGACAGGAAATGGTCATTGTTTTCAAAGAAAGTCAAGACGCTCCAGCATGTAGGGAATCAGGCTCTTAGGAGCTTGATCTCATGTCCCTCCACATAAACCTGTGTATGCCATGGGGACAGACCCTGTCTTTCCCCTCTCCCATGGGTAGCAAGGAAGAAGAATATGGTCGCTTTCCATTTGAGGTAGGAAAAAAAAAACACCATTTTATTCAAAACTGCCACATAAATGCATCCAGAGAAATAGATTCCCTCCTTTTTGTACATTTAATTTCAGTTTAAAGTATTCTGGGACTTAGAGGGATTCTGGACTTGTGATAGGCAAGTTATACACCTCTAGGGAAGCCTGTCAAAAGATTCAGATTTAAAATGTCATTTCCTAGATATGCGGTGTTTTCTGCAGCAGAGCTCAGCGTGACTTTCACTAGGAAAAGTTGCTGCATTTCATCTTTTCCTCATGAACAAAAAATAATTACAACAAGAGTTTCATTGATTTTTTTTTTTTTAATTCTTGGGAGCAAAATGTCAGGGAGCAAGTCTGAGACTAGAAAAGAAAAATCCTGGTTCAAGTCCAGTCAGCTGCTCTAACCAGAAGTAGGCAGGATAGGCACCATCAAGCCTGACCAACCACTGTAGAGGACGGACGTCTGGTCAGTGGAGCTTTACTTATGGAAAGCAGGGAAGATCAATATAAAGTGTTTGTAAAAAAAAAAAAAAAGAAAAGAAAAAAAGAAAAAGAAAGAAAGAAAGAAAAAAAAATCTGTATTTAAAATCCATTTCAAATGGCTTGACTTCAGTAGTCAAACCAGCGGTGGAGCAGGGTCGGCCTAAATATTTGGATGGAGACTCACTCCATCACAGCCTTTACAGACTGTGCTCAGAGCCCTTTTCTGGCACAACCCTCTTCCAAGGAAGTCCTGAAGGGCTGAATTAAAATCTCTAATATGAGAAGAATTTCAGCAAGGTCACAATATAATTAACCTGAGTTATCTTTCAAAACTCTTGCTGATATATATTCTGCCACTTCAGACTAGGCTCACGCTGTGATTTTTAAAATTAGCAGAGAAGGAGGCTTTCATATTCATTCACACTAAAAGGATAAAGGAACGTTTGCATAAAAAGAAAAAGGTGGTCAGTACTTTCTATTATTCTCTTATTCTTTTAACAGTTTTTGTTGTTTTTTTTTTTTTTTAATGGCGTCTCTATATGGCAAAGCCTTATTCTGTCTACTTGCTAGTCTGCAGAAAAGTCTTAGTCTTATTTAAGGATCATGGTGATTCCCTTCAGTGCTTAGAGAGGAAAAAAAAAAAAAAAGGAAAATCAGGGCTATTATCCTGTGTTTATAACAAGTCTATTACCATAGTAACGACTGTGATGTCACAAACCCTACATTGAGGGCCAAATTCTGTCCCTGACGGGGGAAGGGCAGCTCAGCCTTGGAAATCAGACAAAACTGTACACAAACATGTGTGGCCAGAGCAGGGACAACGCTTGTAATCACCAAAGCCCAGGGAGCTCCCCTTCTCTGAAGAGAAGGTGGGGGCAGGGGGAGAAAAGCTATTCCCCAGGCCCACTAATAAGCTACACCCACACTCCTGGATGCAGCTGTGCAAAAGGAGAGGAGAAATCCAAGCAAGTGTGGTGTCACCATGTTCCCCATCCCAAGTATTCCACTGGGCCCACTGGCTGCCAAACATGGAAGGGATCCAGTCTGAGCCCGCCCAAGCCCATGAAACACTCTGGAACCGGTGCCCAACCCGATGGAACCCTCTGGTACCTCGGAAGAGCAGTGACTTGCCTCATGATGGTGAGCCCTTCAAAACCAAGCTGGGGTTTTAGTCCCGCTAGGTCATCCCAGTTCAAAGAACCACAGATCCTCAGGTTCAGAGAACGCATCAAGTCTCCCAGAAGATGGGGACTTGAAAAAATGACTGTGTTCCTGTCACTGGGGGATCTGAAGTCGCAAACTAGTAAGGACTCTTATTCTGATGCAGTCTTAGCAAGTTTTATACAAATACGCCGGAAAAGCAACTTTATATTAAAAGGAATATTGAATCAGGAGTCAGAAGACATTAGTACTAGTCTTGGCTCACGTACTTAGAAGCCACCTGACCTTGAGAAAGCCATTTAACCTATGCGACCTTCAGTTTTTCTATTTAGCTATATCTAGTACACTATTTCCCAGAGTCACGGTGAAGATCAAATCACATCAAACAATGAACGTGAGTGCGCTTCATGAACTATAAAGGATTTAATACAGACATAAGGTGTTATTATTGCTGGTATTGTCACACGGCCAGTTTATGGCAGAATGGGAATAATTTAAACGCTAACAGTTATTTTCTTTCCAGGAATCCAAAACATACATATGCTCCCTGTCTTCCCCATCCCGAGAGGTGGACAGTTGCATGATATAGTCAGTTCTAAATTATTCAGGGGCTGATTATCGAGGGGCCTTTTACTTCTAGCCATTGTACCATTTATTAGTTGCCCTTAGGAATGCCAGTGTTAACCTACATATAGCTGTAACATTGATAGGGAATGTGCCTCAACTCAGCTACCCTGAATAACAACCCTGGCAAAAGTTTTAACAGAAGGAGAAAGTGAAGTGATTAATTAGATGAAAGTTTTTAGGTAATCTGTGGGCCTTACTTATCCATGGATAATTATACACATCACTGTCATAAAGCTATAGTCAAATTCTTGACAGGTTAGGACTAAGCCAGCCAAGATACTAGCATTTTCTCAAGGAACAACAGAGTGGCCCATACTGCTGATGTATGTGCAGTAGGAATTTGACTATCAGCCATTCAGTCAGTTTTCAACAAACATTACTGGAGCACCTACTATGTGCCAAAACTCACCACACACCCTGAAAACCCCACTATCTTCCTATCCATGCTGCTGTCCCTTATGATATTATACAGAGCAGCTTGGCAAAGCTCATGGCCTGACTCTCAGAAACTCAATCCTGAAACTTCTGCCAATCTTACCCTGGTGCAAAAATCGGCAACCTCTGGTTGTCGGGCCAGTGCTCGCTTCGGCAGCACATATACTAAAATTGGTTGTCGGGCCAGACCCTCCTTCCAGCCTTTTTTGTAAATGGTATTTTATTAGAACACAGCTACACCCATTTGTTTATGTACTATCTACAATAGCAGAGTTTAGTAGTTCTGGTAGAGACAGCACAGCCCCAGAGCCTAAAACACTATCTGGCCCTTTGTAGGAAAAGTCTGCAGACCCCTGCACTAGATAACGTGACTGAATCGAAATTCATCTCTCCTGTACATGTTTCTGTTTAGGGATTAATGGAGAAACCTCCTTGAAAGCAGAGATCCTTTCTGTATCTTGTCTTGTCATATAGAACCTTGGAGAAGCACAGAGCCAAGGTTTAGAGCAGATACAGAAAATTAAACACGTCCTTCCCTACATTTTGTTTTCAACAGATGAGTGCTTTGGGGTTGCATGAAGACAGCATAAAACCACTGGTGTTGAGTTACTTCTGGCTTCTAATTCCTCCGAGTTCCTGTGTCTAAGACTTCCAAGGCTCAATCTTTGGCCTGTATCCCTTTGCATATTTTTTTCCTGATCTGATGTGGAATTAGAGTTAAATGGGAGCTGTGTGCTTGAATTCCACGTGGCTGGCTCAGCAGGAAACTCCAGGGCAGGTTTTTTGGCATGCCAAGCTCATGTTAGCCTCAGCTATGCTAATTTCTAAAGCTGTTTGCTTTGCTCAAATAAATCTTAGAGGGGAATTTGCATTTGGATGCACACCTTTTTATGCACAAATTATGTGCATGATAATTCTGGGACAGACTAAGGACTTAAAAAAAAAAGAAGAAGAAGCATGGTGTTTACGGAATGGCTTTAGTTTCATGGGGACTATGTTAGGTGCTTTACATATATTTTCTCCTCTCACAGCCATGACAATCCTGTGAGATGAAACTGTGATCCCCATTTTACAGATGGAGAAACTGAGGAGGAGAGAGCTTATATAATGTGTCTGTGTCCGCAGAGCTGGTAAGTGACAAAGCCTAGATTTGAGCCCAATTTGTCTAAATCGGAGGCGAGTGTCCTTTCCACCTAGACACACTGCCCTAATGTTCCCATTTATCATCACCACGCATCCAGGCCACTGCACACTCACTGGAATATGAACTCTACATTTACAAAATTAGTCACCCCACCCCTTCCCAGTGGCCTGTGCAAAGTTATGACTTTGGTCCTTGGGAGATACACCTGGGTCCCTCTGCATCAGAAAACAATCAACCAAAGGAAAATAGGGGCATTAAAAAGGCAAACTATGTGATACACAAATTATATTAGAAATTAGCAGACAAACACAATCTCAAGTGATTTTGACAGGTAAATGGATTTTAATGACATTCTCTCTCGAGGACCTCGATACGAAAGGACACTTTTTACTACTAAAATGTAGTAGGCTAAGCAAGGGAATGTACACTCACTATGAAGAAAAATGTTAGTAACTCTCAGAATATGGTGTAAATACATCTATAACACAAGTCCAGGAATTTATATCTACAAATACCCTCACTGTTTATGGAAACATAACCACACACTTATCTCCCCCCCAGCCCCCCCAAAAATACAAACATTCCCTTCAGTAAGTTATAGTGAGTACTGCCATCAAAACTTACTATTTATCATTGTTCAGCTCAATATACAGAAAAATAACCACTGTAGCAATTAAGCATTCTAGCGTAACTCCAGCATTTCACAGCAAGCCAGATACAGTATCACTGAACTTCTTTCTCCGTTTGGAGCACAGCGCTGTAATGTAGCCTGTGCTATCACCTAATGCTTAACCCATTGCCCCGCACCTTCATACACATGCCATCTGATCTTCTGGAAATATTAAAAAACTGATTACGTTTGCATGCAAGTGAAATCCAGACATCCATTTTTCTTTAAAGCGCTCAAAGACAGTTTTCCAGGAATTAGAAAGAACTCTGTGGCAGAGATGGATAATCTAGGTTATTTCTAAGAAGGGCAGCCCGCTCAGGAGACCCAGCCCCTCACAATGCCACCACACGGTTCAGTCAGTCCGTATATAAAATTATTTCATCCTTTTTTTTTTTTTTTAATTTTTAACAGATGATTTCAGAGGAGGAAAACTACTTTTTTTTAGCCAGTGGTAGGAAAAATTCATTCGGTTGAAAGTAGATTGGGGACTTGGCCTGAGTTTGCCTAACAGAGTAATGAATGCTACTTTAAATAACACAAGCAGGAACGGGTCTTCTCTACAAAGCTCCTAAAAACAGTCTTTTCCAAAGGTACCTTGGGCATTTAATAATTCTTTATAAGGTAATTACAACTTTCTAGGAATCGTTCTCATTGGAAGCCCCAGTAATGACTTACCTGCTGGTGGCTTTATGAAAGGTGGAGGAATTAAAGGTACAATAATGGGCACATTGCCATGATCCTTGGACCCTGCAGGTGAGTCACTGAGTCCGTTTCCTGTTGCAAGCCCGGAATAGCCTGTGCTTATATTGTATGGTGAAATAACACTGTCCTCGGGTAATTTGGGTTTTGGCAAAGAATTTTCTGTAAAAGAAAAAAAGATCACATTCACTATTACAAAAGGTCTTGTTTCCCTTGTGACCACATTTTCTCAAGTCAAATGGCCATGTAACAAAACCAAGTTTTCCTTGCAGATCTTTAAACACTTTACCAGAACTTCACAGACCATCCTGGACACTTTCCGTTTTGTTAACCGTAAATTTTGAGGGCGATCCTTTACCATTTGGCTCATTATGATAACTAGTACCTCAATTGCATCCTGGTGATACATTTTAGCACTGGGAAAACCCATAGAAACCTGAGATGCAATTAACCTTTTCCGGGTACAAAGTCCTATCTAGCATCACCCTCCGGCTACCAGCTAAAAACATGCCCCATCCAGTCCTATCACTAGATCCCAACTGTATTAAAAAGTTTGGTCATAATATAACCAAAAGGACCCATAAGAAAGAAGCAGATTATTAGAAAGAAAACTTGTTTCACAGGGTAAACATTAGTATCCATTAACTATTAACAAAAATGAAAATAAAGAAAACTTACAATGATCTGAACTTTGTGAATTTTATCCTTGCATGTGAATCATTTAAAAAAAAAATTCAACCATGGAAAACAACTTTTTCCCTCTAGTAGCATATCCTGGCACTCTCTCCATGTTCCCCAGAGGCAAAGATTATTACCTAGACCAAGTATTACACGAGCTATTAGTTTATAGAATATAAACTCATGACTTGCATTTTTCATTTACAGTAAAATTGATGATACTATCCCTGTAACATGATGTGTACAATTTCATAGTGGGCTTAACATGAAATTTGTTACGTGCGTTCAATTCCACATGCCTGCAGGACAGCTCATTTACATTTTGTCACTTGGCATATAAGAAGGAAAAAATGCTATCTTAGAGACTGGAAATAAAATGAGCAAACAGGTAGTTTATGCCAACAGATTTTGAATGCAGCGCAAATACTGATCAAATTGCCAGTGATGGTGCATGATGAATTTTACCCACACTTTATTGAAGTTCACCAAATGGACTGCTCCTTTACATACTCTTTTTTTTTTGACAATCAAACTCTCACTCCGAATTTAGGTTCATGAATTTAGCATCCATGACAACACCCACCTTTGGCTCTAGGCTTCCCTCATGAGATACCTGACACTGCTATTCGCTGATTAGAATCAGTGTCAATTCGACACGGCCAAGTCTCTAATTTCCACTCTTTGGCTGGGCTTTGACGAAAATTCTTATAAAATAATGTAGGATCCAATCATGCACTACTCTCTTGCTCCTCATACCCCATCCAAGGCTGGGAGCAGGAGGAACTTCAAACACAAAACAGAAATAGGGCTTTCCTTTAGAAATCCCACCAAAAAAAAAAAAAGGAGGAAGAGGGGATTACCAAACTAACTTTCAAGGTCTAAAAATCCAAATGCAGTATTTCACTTAATAGAAAGCACCTGTCCCCAAAAACTAATAGATCAAAGACTCAAGAAACTAGAAGGAGAACTTAGCAAACATTGTCCCTTTCTATAAATCTGTGGGCAGTACCATAACCCTAAGGTCCCTAGCCCTTGCTAGCTAGTGCTGCCATTGCTGGAAGGAGATTAAACTGTGTCTATTATTGTTTTATGTTGTGCTCTTATATTCTGTGGAATTCTGCTTATGGGAAAGTACTACTGGGGATGTACGTTTAAATCAACCGTTGGCATAATCAACAAAATGAGTCCCGAAGCAACTCAATTGGCAGGTTGAGATAGTTAATCCTTCTTTGCATGAACAAAGGGACATTAAATGTCATTACCTTTGAGAACAGAAATGTGCTGCCGGCTCTCTCCGTCTGTAGGGTAGCTCCTGAATTCAATATCTTCACCATCTTTCAATTCAACCTTATCATAGCCATACCAGCCAAGGAGTTCATTCATAGTGTTTTCTGCAAAGTTCTGGAAGAGAAGCATAGGCTTCTTTTTTATATAATCAATAACTCTTTGAAAAGAATGCATAAATCGAATTCTGTTTGTACTACCCATTGACTGCCAGGCCTGCCCCACCTCCCCTAGAGTGGCGCTCATTTTTCAAATCACAAATCACGTTCAAAAACCGTAATGCATTTAAATCTCAGGATGACGCATCCAATTATGACAGGCCTTCAGACACTTGCAATTTAAAGATAATAAGAAGAAAAGGTATTTGTCAGTTTTGCTTATAAATAGAAGTCATATTTTAGAATATTCTGCAAAGTCTATATCCCACACACACGCAAAAATATTGAAAGGAAAAGCACAAACACAGCTAAGAAAATATTTTGAAAATGAAAACAATTAATCGACCTTTTTGTGGTTCAGACTGATTTAAATTAGAATTGCTTTCTGATTCAGGTATTGTTTCTTAACATAACTCCTATCTCAAAGAAAGCAAAATCTCAGCCAAGAAATAATTTCTCAGTTGTCAAGGCTACAAGGGTCTCCCTTTTTAATTTTCCCTTTTGCAAGTGTATACTTTAAAAATCAATGCGTAATTTGCTTTACAAATTTCACTAGTGACAGATTCTCCGTAAAACGAAAGGTCACTATGATTGTCTTCTGACAAATAACGTAAAAATACCAAATAACCTTAAGGTTAATAGTAAGCCCAGTTTTGGAGAACACCTGAAAACACTTTATGAACTGTCAATCAATATGTAAATATAAGGTACTATTATTGTTGTTGTTATACATACCAAAAATGTGAAAATAGTGGGTATAATTGGACAGCTTTAAAGCTTTAATATCAGGTGACTGTTTTTTTGTGACCTTATCAACTGTTAGATCTGAAAATAAGATGTGAGACTGTATTAATGATCTTAAAGCTTGCATGTGCCTTAAAACATCTCTGAGAAATAAAGTGCAGTGATAGTCACCAGGAGTTCGGGGGTGAGGGAAATGGGGAGATAGTGGTCCAAGGGTACAAATTTCCAGTTATTAGATTAACAAGTCTGGAGATAAAATGGACAGCATGATGATTATGGCTAATAATACTGTATCATATACTCAAATGTTATTAAGAGAGTAGATCTTTTTTTTAAATTTAAAGTATTTTTATTAACATATAATGTATTATTTGCCCCAGGGGTACAGGTCTGTGAATCATCAGGCTTACACATCTCACAGCACACTAAGACAGTAGATCTTAAATGTTACCACCATGAAAAAGAAATGGTAACTATGGGATGGGATGGAAGGGGTCGCTAATGCTACAGCAGTAAACATTTTGCAATATATTTTGTCCATCAAATCAGTGCATTGCACACCTTACACTTACACCATGTTACGTGTCAATTATACCTCAAAGAAGCTGGGGGAATTTTCTTAAAATAAAAAGAAGGGCCCTGTGCTGCAGAATAAAGGCATCATAAATACGGAATGAATTTATTTTTTTTAAAAATCTCTATTTGGCAAGGCATCCTGAGCTTCCCAGACTTGCTAGAAAAGCGATATATTCTAACCTTCTCTGTGGCTCAGAGAACCTTTTCTCATTCTCCCTAGAAGCTGTCATTTCCAAATTACACTGGGATGTATAATTTATACACCTGAAACAAAGCACTCAGGCTAAACCAAGAGTGTGCACAGCCTCAATGTGCGAGTTCCTGTTCTCTTGAATTTCACGACTTTAGATTTCAGCAGGGGTTGCATAAAAAAGAAGAGATATTACACTACTGACTCCACAGAAACAAACCTGGCATTTCAAACCACCCACAGAATGCTAGCATCTTTGCTTTCGTGCCCACTTAAGCTTGGAGCTCCAACTGGGTCTATTGGTGACGGTACAGGGCGCCGGCAGTTTAAAAAAAATCTAGCCAGATTGATTTAGTGTGACCATCCACAAGGCCAACAGTCAGCCATATCAAGCTTTAGTGAGGCATTTATTCTCTCTGATGGCTGGTCATGTCCACATTAAATAGACATTCTTTTCATGAGTGCACAAAGATGAAATGATCGATCTGTATAATAATCGGCAACTTCTGGAATACCACTGAGGAGGACTCAGCTAAAATGCTGCTTTACTCAATCAGAAAAGATCCCTTTAATGAGGCACCCATCTCCCCTAACACCCAATTCTTTTCACTAAGCTAAGCGCCTGGCCCAGAGAATGACAGTCGCCAAGCACACAAATCGAGGCCCTTCATCAGTGGTCTGGCAGCAGAAATCTCCAAGGATAAGGATTACACCTTACATCCAAACCCCGACTCCCAACAGTGTTGAAAGCCAAATTCAAGCCATCCTCTTGGTCTGTGTGCTATTTACCCCAATCTCCAAGAGAACCGTGCCAACAAGACAGAAAATCTTTTTTGCATAGTAACTCCTGGCCACCATATCCAATTTTCTAGACCGTTTGTATCTGGGCGCCTCTCTCTCTGGTTCTGTCTAACCTCTGAAGTGACACAAAGGCTACAGATGCATAATTCATGGAACAACCTGCCAGCCAAGGATATAGATTTGTTTGTTTTAGTCCAGCTGCAAATCCATTCAGCTTTTCAGAACCAATCCCAGGGATAGAGTCCAGAAGTTTCAGACATTAGGGTAAAGACTGAAACCTCAACTGGGTTATTAACACCAAATTCGTATTACTGGGGCACCTTAAATACACCCCGTAGTTTATGGTTCATGCTGAAAACTCAGAGGCTTCATGGAACAATCAATTTGAACTTGATCTATTCCATGATTTTCAAGTTACTATAAATGTCAATGAAAATAAACTCTGAAACACTTCCTTTCTTGACAGTGAAAATAAAAATAAACACCTTAATGCTTCGCTATATGCCTGCAAAAGCAGAAAACAAAAGGTTTATAAACCCTCAAGCCATAAATCTCAAATCTTTCATGGAAGGGGAAGCAAGATGAAAGAAAGAAAAAGCAACACCAAAGTTTCCTGCAGCATATGAAATGGACTATTATTACGTCTGTCTCATACACTACTGTATTAAGAAATTAAAGAACCCCAAAGAATAGATAATTTAAGATTTTTAATTGCTAGGTAGCATTTGATGCTAGATATCATAAGGGCTCATTATGGTACTAAACCAAAGGAAATGAAATAGATTTTTGCAGTTATCATCCAAGAAACATAACATACTCTAGAAGAAATGAATTTAATGTTTATGGCCCATAAGGGTTTTCAAATCCTTCTGGTAGAAAATTCCAGCAGTAGTTCTTTTCACATTTTTTGTATTATTACCCTTAAAAAAGGAGTTTTGTTAAAAAAATTCCTTTCCTACAAAAGTTTCTCATGTATGCTATTTTTTTTTTAATAAAGGTGGTAAGAGGGGTGCCTGGGTGGCTCAGCCATTAAGCGTCTGCCTTCCACTCAGGTCTTGATCCCAGGGTCCTGGGATCAAGCCCCACATCGGGCTCTCTGCTTGGTGGAAAGCCTGTTTCTCCCTCTCCCACTCCCCTTGCTTGTGTTCCCTCTCTTGCTGTGTCTCTCTCTATCAAATTAACAAATAAAATCTTTTTTAAAAATTTTTAAATAAAATTAAAAGGTGATAAGAGTTAAACTACAGAGATTTTAGAGGTAAAGATGTTCAATAAGACAAATTACTATACCAAGGGAGGTAGTGAAATTTCTTTCCCCCCAAATCTTTTCCCAGCATATGTCCTAGAAATAGAATGGGAAACTGATGTCCCTCAAGCTCCTTCCCCATAGTAAGATTCTCTGAAATCAAAGAACTTTGACTTACACAAGAAATTAAGTATCTTTTACAAAGAAATATCATAATTATCATGATCACACATCATAAATTTTACCGAACAGTTACTATTTCAAATATTTTATCATTGCTCCTATAAACCATGAAAATTGTGCCAGAAATTTCAATATTCTGGCATCTGAATCGCATTTTGCAGACTGCCTCTCACCCTTGGAAGTGGCACAAAAATCCTCTCTCATACCATGTGGTCCAATTTGGGTTTGGAAAATAGGTCACTATAATTATAATGATAATGTCTAACACTCTTACAGCACTTTACAGTGTTTCCACATCCTTTAACTCTCCTGTTCCTTTTAATAATCCTGTAAGTTGGGCATTTGATTTCAACAATAAACTTTTGGTGAACCTGTATGATACGCTCATTTTACAACAGAAAATTAGTGTATCCAGAAGGTAAATGGTAGGCATGAGACATCACCCAATAAAGTCAAAACAAAAATACAGATCTTCTGATTCTTATACCAGGCCTCTTTCTACGATCAATTCCATATAGTACAATGTGTCAGCAATTCCAAAGAAACGACCTCCTTGGACCAACCAAAGAGCTGCAAAGCAATCATACTACAGGATGTCAGCATCACCTGTAAAGAGCTTTCCAACTAGGACCCCTCTCTACCTATGCTAAAACTTCATTTTACTTGCTTTTGGATTTGATCATTGGTCTCTATTCTCATTAATTATTTGTATTGTTGGGGGGTCAAAATTCACTGTTGAAATTTAATCATCTCATTTTATAATTTTGGGGGCATTGCATCTGATTCTAATTGCTTTGTACATTTTCTTTTATCTTTTTTTTTTTTTACGATTTTATTGATTTATTTATTTAGAGCACATGAGCAGGGAGAGAGGCAGAGGGGAAGAGAGAGAGAGGGAGAGAAGCAGACTCCCTACTAAGCAGGGAGCTGACACGGGCCTCCAGCTCACAACCCTGAGATCATGATCTGAGCTGAAATCAAGAGTCAGAAGCTTAATGGACTGAGCCACATAGGTACCCCTAATTGCTTTATATTTTTAATATTTACCCCAATACTACCTTACCCTCTCCAATTTCTCTTTCTCAATCCCAGGACTCCTAAATTCCTAACATTTAATCTGAAAACATAAATTTAAAAAAAAAATAGGTCACAGAAAGATGATGGAAAGGCTGGAATTTTTACTATTTCCCCATTCCTTCTGAGTTCTTTTGATACTGGCAAAATATATTTTTGTTAAAATTAAAATATATTAAAGTATATTAAAATTAAAATATATTTTAATTCCCAGGTCATTCATTAGATTCTCCTCTTCTTTACCTGGAGGTACTGTACAAATGTCAAAGTTCAATCTAAATGATTTTTCATGGAACATTTTACTGGTAAATAATAAACAGTTAACTCCAAGACACTTTGAAAATTGCAGTAATTACAAATTCTCACAATACTTCTGAAATGCAAATACTTCAAGGTCTTCGAAAAGGTCCAATGATTTTATTTTGAAAACAACAAACCGATTTAATATATAGGTAAGTAACAGGGCACCTGGGTGGCACAGTCAGTTAAGCGTCCCACTCTTAGCCTCTGCTGGGGTCATGATCTCAGAGGTTGTGAGATTGACCCCCCTGGCCGCAGTCGCGCTCAGTGAGGAGTCTGCTTGGGATTCTCTCCCTCTTTCTCCCTCTGCCTCTCCCACCAAGCACTCAAGCTCGCTGTCTCTCTTTCTCTCTCTAAAATTAATAAATCTTTAAAATATAGGTCAGTATCACTGATGTCTTTCTTACCAGTCTTCATAAAACTGAATGCTGACATGTTACTAACTTTTACCCTAACCAAAAGAGCAGAAAGTTTTCAGAGAGTTCCCAATCATTCATTCAAATGAGGGAAAAGCCATGACCTCTCTCTCCCCACAAACATAATCCCAATTTTCACTCCAAGTCCCAGTTTTGGTAAAATATGTCACCTATCCCAAATACACTACAAGTTACCCAAGGGCAAAAAACTTTTATTTTCCCCATGCCCCACCTAGGACATTGCCTAGCACTTAGAATGCACTCTGTCAATGTGCTAGTGCATTTGAAAACTTGCACAAATCTTAAGTTTAAAAATACAGAGAAATGATCAAATAAATTTCAAGGAAACTGATTTTTAAAATAAGTATGTGCAAGTTAAAAGAATTGTAATATCCAGTGTTAATGAGCAGTCTCTTAGTGCTGGAAATTTAAGTTGATACAACTTTTAGAAAAGGTTATTTGACTATACGCAGTAAAAGCCTTTAAAAATGTACATACCCTTTCATTCAGCAATTTTATTTCTCAGCACTGTAGGAACTATTCTAAGGAAATGTGTGCAAAAATATGCACGTTCAGGAATGTTTATCTCGGTGTTTTTTTTCTTAGAAACAAACTATATGTCAAACAGTAGGAACCTGGTTAAATAAATTACAGCTTAGTCATGGGATGACTAAAATAGAATACTATTTTGCACTAAAATATACTCTGTAGATAAATTTTTACTGCCATGAAAAGCTATTAACAATATATTAAGTTTTTAAAGGAAGGATAGTATGTAAGACCATTTTTGTTTAAAAAAATAGTATACATCACACATAGAAAAGGGCATTGAAAGACATATATCAAAATGTTGATAAAAAAAAATGTTGATAGTTATTATGTCTGGGTGGGAAAATTATAGGCTTTGTTTTTCTTTTAGCTTACTTGTATTGCTTACTCTACCACTTCTATCGGGTCCATGTATTCTTATAAAAATAAATCACTTTAATTAAAAATTAATTAACACATAGTCTTCTCATAGACAGCCATGTCATCTTCATTCACAGTCCTAATGACAATAAAAAGGATCTGTCAGTTATATAACTTCAAAACATTCTGACACACACTGTCCATGAAAGTGAAGCCTATGAGAAATACTTTCAAAGGAAACCCCCAATTCTAAACGTTTTACAAGGTTGGGGGGGTGGGAAATGCTAGTATCTCTGCTGGAGGAGATTATGAATGATGGAATGGTGGTTGTTTTTGAAAAATATTTTATCTCCCTTTTCATCTCCATGTGTTCTGAGACAGATTTCTATTAAGCATCATTGAACTTGTTAATTGAGATTTTAAAGGGGAGGGTGAAAGAGCAATTTGCAGAAGACAGCTGATTTCTTCTGCAGATGTAAGAACTGAACTTGATCACAAGTGGGTTTCTAGCGCTATGCCCACATCTGGCCTAAGGTTGGGTCTAAGTCACCTGTCTTAACACGGACTCACTGGATCGGTTTTATTTTAGAGCTCTGCAAGGTCGGAAGGTAAAATTTAAATAATGCAAAAGAAATATTGTAAGAGCCCTTGACACATTTACTTCCACATTCATGATACCACTGGATCAGACGGTATCTTAAGGATGAAGCGCTCCCCACAGATGACCCAGTAGAGGCCATCCACGTGATGGAGTCAGAAGAGAGGCTGGTTTATACCTGGGTACCCACTGAAGCCTTGATAGTTTTACCCAAACTACAGTCTATTAGCCTGAGATCCCTTAAAGATGGTCACTGCATTCCATTTGGATCATTTTGTAGCATAGTCCTCGGCCACAACGCAATGATGACAATGCCGTTCTAAGGGCAGAAGACACATCGTCACACTAAAATCCAATTCCGGCCTGGAGCACGCCTGCGGAGAAAGTCTTGTTCTCTTATTGATATATTCTAAATGGGAAGGCTCCATCATTGGCATAGGAAACCAAAGTTGTGTGTTTCCACATATAAAACCTACATTGCTTTATGGTCTTTTTGTGACATGGCACAATTATGTCCCCACATTTTAATCTGTGGCCAGGACATCAAATGTCCTAAAAAAGGTCAAACAAGTGCTGTGACATTGCGGATTCCAGCCCTGAGGCTAACATTGTGGCAAGCAAGGCAGGTGTGTGTCTATGGGCAGCTGTGTCCCATCGCAGCTGCAGAACCCCCCTAAAAATCACCAGGACTTGTTACATTGTCTTTCTGTCCCTGCCAAAGCCACTCGCCTTAAAACAGGACAGAGTTCCACAACCCTTTGGTTATGTAAGAAATATTAACACCCATCAGTCTACGGATCCTAAAATATACATTCAGCAAATCTCACTCACCACATTCTTTCATGTCTGTTTACACGTTTCAGTTGGCAGCACCAAAAACAAAGTACTCTTTTTTTTTTCCTCATTCTACCCAGTAATATCCCTTTTCTTTTAGGAAAATATTCAATAATCTTATTAACTTGAGAGTGTAAGTGTGGCTGACTTCCCATTCCACAAGAGGAAGTTTGAGACTTCAGAGCTTTTTTAAATGTTCCGCCTTCTACTACTTCTAATAATTTTTTTTTAATTTATTTATTTGACAGACAGAGATCACAAGCAGGCAGAGAGGCTGGCAGAGAGAAAGGGGGAAGCAGGCTCCCTGATGAGCAGAGAGCCCGATGCGGGGCTCCATCCCAGGACCCTGAGATCATGACCTGAGCTGAAGGCAGAGGCCCAACCCACTGAGCCACCCAGGCGCCCCTAATAATTTTTTTTTTTTTTAAAGAAAGAGAAGTATAAAGACTTTTAATGAAAAGGATACTTGCCTAGAAAATATAAAAAGCATGGTCACCTTAACAAACTATCTTTCTCTGTGACTCTCCTTTTTTCAGACAGTCACTTGTGCTCACTGATATTTGCCCTTTTCGAGGCCCTGTTTTTGACTTTCCTTTAAAAACTCTGTTACCTCTTGGTTTCTATGAGTCTGTCTTTCACACAAGCAGAGTAGGGCTTGGCTTCTCAGAGCAGTGCTTGGCAAGCACAGAGGCAGGAAACGCAGAAGGGAATGAGTCTGTCAGACTCATTTTCTTCTAGTTCAAATGTTTATTTCAGATTCGGGAGGAAGTGGAGTGGTTCCTTTCCATTTCCTGGTCTCTGGAACCTGCGAGTTGTATAAGGCTTCGAGAATCTTGCTCTATCACACTCACAGGTTCCCAGACGGAGAGAAAGAGACTCTTTTCAGAAAGCCCTGGTTTGAACAGAGCAGAATTCATAGCTCTCCGCGCCCTCCCACAACTCTCTTAATGGGTTTTGAGTGGAGCCTTGAGCAGGACAATGGAGAGCAACGTGGAGGACAAAGCTGGTGGGAACATCCCCTTTTAGCTTCCAAGGAGTACAGCTAACAGGAGTCCCCAGCCCCACCACGTGGCACACCGGGGGCCATTGCTCAGCAGCGAGGTCTGACAGGAGTTGTGAATGCCATGGTGAGATCTGTCCTGAGCCCACTTTCTAAGTTCCTGAGATTGGCTGTGTCTGACATTAAGATGGAGAGTCAGCAGCAAAACTTAAAATATACCTGTTTTAGTAATGAGCTGATTTCAACCTTGAACATGCTGACTTTTCCACACTGTGATTTCTCCTTTTTTTTTTTTTCTTTTTAAATGGAAACCTATTTATTTCACTGCACTCACCGGCTTGGTTCTGCAACTTGCTCTATTGTCTATGCAGTCGACAGAGGTCATTTTTAATGCCAAATGGAGACCATCAGAAACCAAATTAGCGAATCTTGTGGTGAGTTTACTAATAAACTCTAACAGATGTGCCTGTCTCTTAACTGTAGGCATCAGGACTGTAGCATAATTTTAGGTACAAATTACTTACTGGGAATATTTATAGACAAAAAAAAAAAAAAAAACTTCAGTAAAGGAGACCCGAAGACATTTAACTCAGATTATCCTGTAGTTTAACAACTGGTAGAGAAATAACACTGTAAATGTATTAATTATGGTTTGTTTAGGAAAGTTCCCAGGGCAGAGAGCTTGATCTAATCACATTGGTTTTGTCAGAGCACTTTAAAAGTTAAAAATCTGACTCATTACCTCTACTCATAATGTAGTTTTTTTGAGTTGCATTACTGTTTGGTAGCCACTAATCACATTCCCCAAGATCTATGTATGCAAAAATACATACCCTTAAGTACAACTGTATTTACACTTAACACATGTATTTACATTTACACATTCAAAAGTACAAACTCATTTTTATGTTCTATCTACCAAGCTCTAGGGGAACTCCTACAATGAATTAGTCCTTCTATATGTTGGGATTCCCTCCTAGGATCCATTAATTATGACACATATGAGCTAACAGTATATTGAAGACTATTATGTCTTCACTAGATACAATCACAATACTCACTTTGGAAACCAAAAATAGTCAAAATGTAAATTGCATCACCATCTAATTTTTTTAAATCGTCTCTACTGGTCTCTAACTAAATAAGGCACACTTATCATAAGTAGAGTAAAGTAACAAGTCCCTTTAATCAAGAAAAACCAGGATGAAGTGAGGAAGAAGAAAAGGAAAGATAAGGAAACATTGTAAAGGTCATAATGAGACAAGCATTTCTACTTGAAGATATTTTTACTACACTACAAGCAAGCTATGCCAAGTCATGTACTCTTCACACACAAAATTATATTGTATCAAATTCAAATTTGTTACAACTGCCATGTACATTAAACCAGTGATAACGAAAATGTAACCGAATATCTGATCTAGTCAAACAGCGACCAACATTAGCTCCCAGCCACATGAAGACAATCTCCAATGCCATTACTGGTGTCAGCTAAACCTCAGCCAGTTTGTCCTCTCCAGCCATTTTTAAATAAATATGTAACTATCTCAATTAGGAGATCTTGAAGAAAGCCTCATGATGAGGTGATTTTGTTGCTCATTCTCAGCGCCCTGCATTTGCTGTACTTAAAATAGACACTTGTACCAATGTCCTTTCTATTACCCGAAGGGGGGGAAAAATCACATACACACCAGTCCTTTCTCTTTCAGCTCACAGAGAAGCAACTTGATCCACCCAGTGTTGAAACCCGAGTAGGTCACTGTACACCATGATAAAATTCCCTAATCCCTGAGCCAAATCTCCCTAAGGGGGGCCTCCTCCTGACCCTCCACTTCCCAGGCTGACTTTTCCATTCGCTCTCTCCTCTGTCCCCCTTTCATTTCCCCTACCTTCAAGCCTTGATATGTGATCCTCGGTGGGGGCTCAGGTTTCCGTTTTTACAGCTTAGGCCGTGCTAGCTGTATACATTCCTTTCTTTCTGCCGGGCAGTGATTACTTACCAGGGTTTAGTTTACACTGGTCCAGATGAAAGCCGTTCAGATGAAGGCAAACACAGTCAGGCAGCTCCCGCAGCACCGATATGAAGCTGCACAAGGCCACATTGTGTTCTCGGTGACATTTTGTTGCACATATTTTTATACAGGGCAACCAACTTGTTATGTTACTCTACACTGTGGGTTTGGGGACAAGGAGGGGTAATAGGAAGATGACGCTGAAGGGGGGGGTTATTGATGCGGTTGGTAATATTAAAAGCAGAAAAATATTAATGAGTTCCAACTAACCCTTTCACGGTTTGACTTTGAGAAAATGCTTTTCAAATGAAGACTTTGGGGGCTCTTCTCTTAGAGGAATACCTACAAAACAATTCCACTAGAAATGGGAATTCATGCCTGTTGGCATGACTGACGTGACTGACAATTTCCGCCGGGTTCTCTCACACATGGGTCCAAACCAGACAGAAAATGCCAATCCTACAGGCAACTGAATTATTTGCTGCGTAAAACTTCTTACTTAATGCTGCTCTGCGCAGAAACGATGAGGACAACTTCAAATAGTAGATGGTGATTTGGAAGAAAAATAACATTTTTTAAAAAGAGGAAATTCTGTGCATAGAGGTTAATACCATACTTAGTCCTGCAGCATTGGCTAAAAATTGTGTAATTTTTCCCCTTCACACAATGTTGTTTTTGTTTCTTCCTCACCAGTTCAGACAAACATCTGTTATACTGTAGAAGGACAACTATCTCCCAAACCACGGAGTGCGCCCGCAGCCAAAGTCAACAACGCGAGCCCCAAGCATTGAGCACAGTCAGCCTTTATATCCAGCCGGGATAACATTTCACATGTTTTGATTAAAATTAGCTAATTTGTAATTCTAGAACCTATGAAACTTAAAAGCTGCCATCCATATAGATCACATTAGGCAGTGTTTTAAAGGGCCAGCGCACACTGATTTCCTAATGGCTTCACTTCTCTCCTCTTCCCTCACCCCATATTTAAAATGAAATGGAAAAGTAATCTGGAAATGCAGGACAGGAGGGAAGGGTAAGTGAGAAAGAATGGTTTTTGTAGACTGTTCGAATTCCACCCCCATTGTAAGACAACTCCTACTGGTTTCTCTTTTTAAAAACTATCACTGAATTCAATGGTGGTTTCCATCAGAAGGAATGGCATTGATTTCCAAGGCAAATCTTCCTAAACTCTCTTTGGACCAATTGAGGCTGCCCCTCATGGTTTCAGACACAAAGTTCCTCACCCAGAAATAACTCAAATCTCCAAATTGAGATTGCTAAACATATGCACCTAGGTATTCATACAGCAAGTCTTATCCATGTGCCCCTTTCTAAACGGGCTTCTCAGAAGGCACTCTCACAGAATATGTTCTAACCAAGAAAGCGTCCAAACGCGATAAATTTTATTTAGTTGCATGCCATTTTCATCCAGTCTGTCTTTTAAACACAAACTTCGCCAACCTGACAAAGTCAGTTGGCAGTGTTTAGAATTCTATGCAGAAGACGGTGAACATCAGGACGGCTGCGGAATGAAAACTAAAGTCCCCCTGAAAACTGCTACTTGCTTGTAATTCACAAAAAGAAAAATATATATATATTTTGAAATCCAGAGACTCGTGAAATCAACACAGAATAAAACCCTAGCCGGGCAAAACCTTCAACTTCATGGAAAATAACGGGGGGGGGGGGTTCGGAGCTGAGCGGTGATCTTGTGCAATCGCTCCAACGCGAACAGCTGGAGCGCCAGGCGGCTGCGCTCACCACCTCTGGAGCACCGCTGGCCTGGCGGGGAGCCCGGCCTCGCCGACAGGACTCCCGGCTGGCCTTTCCGAACAATGGGCAGGCGCTCTGGAAGGCCGCCCCTCAGACAGTTATCTTTCAGCGGGGCTAGCCCAGGTCTGCTAAACTGGGAAGCGGAGCACGCAAAGGGGAGCGGGAGGCGGAGGCAGCCGAGTGAGAGGAGCGGACAGGGGCGGGCGAGGCGAGCCGGCGGTCAACACGGTACCCAGATCCATGCAGCCGGGGCCGCACTTGCCGGGGCACTGACAGCCTCTTTACACCACCGCAGCTGGCTAGTTGGGGGGAAGCGGGATCGTGGAGCGGGGAGATGAACTGAAGGGCAGGGAGCAATCGAGCGCTCCCGGGGTTCCTCGGCCCGGCAGCTCCTTAACTTTGGAGCGATCCGAGAAATGGTTCCTGAAGAAAAGGGGGAAAACTACACCGCCGACTAGGAAAGCCTCTTCACCAGGTCCACCCGCCACTTGGGCCCCCGGTCCCCTCCCACTGAAACGCGCCTGTGCCAACCTGGGGTTTATAAGGTTAAATAGTATGTGGTTTCCCGGCCGCCC
Organism: Neogale vison; assembly: GCF_020171115.1. NCBI lineage: Eukaryota > Metazoa > Chordata > Mammalia > Carnivora > Mustelidae > Neogale > Neogale vison. Next base: position 24,487,101 of record NC_058091.1, read on the forward strand.
CCCACCCCCCATCAAATCGGAGGCAGGCAAATCTCGGGGATGCAGCCCGCGAGTTGGCCTCGGTTTTGCACCTGGAGGAGGAGCTGAGGCTTTCTGGGCATCCTACAGAAACTGACAAGCGCTCCCCGTACCCCCCAAATCCATACAACAGCCCAAAGGGAGCAAGCGGAAGAAAGAGCTCCGTCTCTCCAGCCCCGAAGTCCAAAAATACCTTCATTTCCTCATTGATCTCCCTTTTCACTGGGTGAGCCGGTTTCCTGCTCCTTTTATTTTCCGGAGGTCTCCCTTCTTTCTCCATTTCTGCCATGTTTTTGTGTCTGGTTTCTGTGGAGATGAAATGGCTGCTGCCGCCGCCGGCGGTGGTGGTGGTGGTGGTGGTGTTGGTGGTGGTGGTGGTGGTGGAGGTGGTGCTGATGGTGGCAATGCTGGCGGAGGTAGCGGTGCTGGCGGGGCTGGGGCTGGGGCTGGGGCTGGGGCTGGGAGGGGGGAGGGCAGGCGGGCGCCGGAGAAGCGGGGTCTCTTCTAGCGGCGGAGAACGTCAGTGGCTGTCAGAGGGAAAGGTAGCTCGAGGAGTCTCGGGGATGCCGCCGCCGCCGCCGCTCCTGCTCCCGCTGCCTCTGCCGCCGCCGTCGCCAGCGCCGCCGCCGCCGCTGCCCCTGCCGCCGCCGCTGCCTCTGCCGCTCCCGCCGCCGCCGCCGCCGCCGGGCTGCATCCTCGGTGCCCCGTGGAGTCGTCAGCCATCTTCCGTCGCTCTGTCCGTCTGCATGGGCGAGCGGAACGAGGGCCGGGCGCGGAGAGAGCTGCTCTGGGCGTGCGTGCGTGGATATGTGTGTGCGCCCGGGAGAGCGCGCCAGCCCCGGCGCCCAGCGCCTCCCGCGAGCCGAGCCGGGGGCGGGCCGGGGGCCGGCGCGGGGAGGAGGGGGCGGGAGGGAGGGGGAAAGGTGGGGGGGCTAGGACGGCCCCCGGCTCCCGAGCGGGCGTGGCTTCCACCGTCACTGAATACGCGGATGCTGCGCGGCTTCGGGGGCTGCTCGCGGCCGCTTGCTCATCCGCGGCGGGCACCGGCGGGACGCGGCTGCCACCTCGGCGAGACGGGCCCTGGGGCCGCCCCGACCCCAGCTGTTCTCCTTAGCTCCGTGATGTGGGCTCGCGTGGGTCTGGAGTTAGCTTTTGAGCCCGTCCTAAAAGCTGCTAAGGGAAAAAAAAAAAAAATGAATGGGGGTGAAGGGAGGAAGGTGGGCGGTGGGAGGGCACGGGGACCCGAGGTCGAGTTGCACAAGGGCCGCTTTGCTTTCCCTCGGGGAAGGCAGACCGCGCTAGCCGCCTGCGGATCCGAGCGCCGGGGTCTCGGGGGGAAGGAGACCACTGCCTGGAACTCCCCCCGCAGTTGCCAGGACAGTGTCCTCTCCGGGGGGGGCCCTCAGGGCGCGCGGAGGCAGGAGGCCTCCTGGAGAGGTCCCTGTGCCCGCTCCGCGGGTTCCCAACGCGGCGCGGGCTACAACTGCGCTGGCAAGACCGCTTTTGCCTCTCGATGAACCACTTAGAAGTAGGACACCTCGGCCCTCAGCCCCCTGTTCGTTCTTTCTTTTCCCTCCAGTTCGCGTTCGCTCTCTCTCTCTCTCTCTCTCTCTCTCACACACACACACACACACACACACACACACACGTGTCTCACTACAAAGTAACAGCTTTACCCTGTGACCCCGCGCGCACCCTTGTCCCAGTGCCCTGGGTTTAACCTCCAAAGCATTGGATGCTGCTGGGAGCGCAGGGTCCCGCGTAGGGTTCCGTGGTCCGGGTGCTGGTTGCCCTCGCCCCGCCCGACGGGACCCTCCCTATACCGCCCGGCGACACTTCACCGCGACTTCCCCGCACCCGGCTGCTCTCCCGCAGCCGTGATCGCTCCCCCTGAGCTCTCGCGCCTCCGCTTTGGCCCTCTCGGTCCACGCCTGGGGCCAATCAAGCTTGGATTGCATTTGTCGCTCTCTGGGTTGAGGCACTGGTGTGAGCGATTTGATGAGGCTTCCGTGAGATACGCAGCCCCGACCGCTCCTACGCGCTGCAGGGGGCACATTGACGTTCCCCTCTTCGCTTTCCCGCGCCGCCACACTTCGTAATTACCTGACACAATGCGATATGGGGGTGTCCATTGTTCCACTGCTTGTTATTATGGAGTGTTCATTATAACAGTGGTGGAACTTAAAATTACACAATTTTTTAAGTACTTAAAGATTGAATGAATCGGTTTGGGGAATATGAGTCAGCTTTCCATTAAAATCTGTTTGGCCTGTCAAACGAGGCTCATTCTGGGTATCACGTTGCCTAATTTGCATTTTAGCACTGTTTTGTTGCTAGAACGTCAAATTAGAGATATTTGGGAGCTACTCGGGAGGGCTAAGCCCTTCTACGGTGGCTGTTTTGCATCTTAGCATTATTTTGGGTCGTAAATGCCAAAATACAAATGCTTGGAAGTGTGTCCAAGAAAGCTGAGTACCTCCCGTCGCCTCTTCTCTTCCCTGTGTGGAGGGAGGTGTGGGGGAGCCGCACCCTGCTCTGCGTGGCTCGCTGAATCCCAGGCGAACCAGGAGGCCAGAGTGAGAGAGGCAGAGTCAGAATCTGCTCCTGCAAGGGGTCCAAGCAAAACATTTGCCCGGAAAAAAATGTTTAAGATCCTGGGGTGGTTATCTGGGGCAGAAAAACTCAAGAGAGGTGGATTGCAGAGTTTTTAGGGAGTGCTCTGCCGTACAGGCATCAATTTGTTCAAGATTTTTCCAGCAACCTCTGGGAGCGTACCCAGGATACACAGGTGTGAGCCCAAGTCTTCTGGGAAGTCTTGAAGCCAGTAGTAGCCCACAAACGACCTACAACGACCCTGGCAACAAGAATGAGGAGAAGAGCCCAAACCGGTTGGCAATAATGCACTACTTCCCGCCTCCCCCTTTCGTAGAACAATAACAACATTCCCCAAGGTGTGAAAGTGGGTATAGAGCTTCCTGATGCTGTTGCCAGTAGGGAGAGAAGAAGAGCGGGTCTTTTTGGTTTTTCAATCTGAATTTCATCCAAAACATCTGATAATACGTGACCTGGAGGTAGTTTGTTTTCTCTGTTTTGTCCTCTTGGTCTTTAATAAGTAGTCAGAAACTTTTTTTTTTTTTTTACTTTTAAATATTCTAAAACGGTGGGAACATATGTTGTAAAGTATACACAAAGGGAAGCTTTTTGTCTTCTGAAAACATATTTAAGTCCCCTCCGTTTCCTTTAGTGCCAGAAGCATTACAATCGATTCACTGTTGTTCACTTGATATTAAATAACAAGTTATATACCCAAAGTCCTAAGATACAGTTTCACAAGTTAAGAATAAACAGAAAAGGTGAACTGTAGCCCAAAGTTATATTAAGAGGCAGCTGTACTTCCTTTAAAAAAAGTTTCTTCTTCTGCAATGGCTCATTTAATAAAAGTAGTGATATTAATCAGCTACCTGTTCTTTCACAGTCCTATGTCCTCCAGAAAACTGAGGTTGAGAATATTGTCTTAGAATCCATGATGCTTATCTTCAAGTGAGAGAATGAAGGCTCATATAGTATGTGTGTGGGAACTTTTAGTCCCGAATGAACTTCAGAACTAATGATTGTTATAGCTTATTAATGTCAAGTTTTAGGTTTCTTCAAATGTATTATAGATAATGACAATTATAACAAGAGTTGCTGCTTTATGAATTTGGATATATCATGAGTCTGATCATATTCCATAGATAACTTTATACAGTCTGTTGGACGATAACCCCATGTTAATCTCCTACATTTCAAAAGAGCCACTCTTTCCCTACTATGATTTACCATTATGCCCCAGCCGCCAGCTCACACACACACACACACACGCACACACACCACCACCACCACCATCATTCAAGGCCCTAAACATAGAAATAGTCTTCAATATTCCCTTTACGACCCCCAACAGTCACCAAGATAAGTATAGGACTGACCTTTTTTCTACATTCCTTGGGCATATTTTTGCGACGTTTACTCTACAAGTCCTCTCTTGATATTCATTCTAACCAGATTCACCTAGAAAATACATCAGAGAGAAGATAGGAAAGCCCCAGGATGGCGTGCTTTGGGCCCTCAACTTAGAGATCTGCTTCTTTGTTCTCTCTAAGACCACCTAACTCTGAGGCCCACTCTTCCTGCCTGGTAAGGAATGAATAAGTATTTGCTGATTGATTTATATGACATAATAACACACTTACAAAGAGACTTTCCTGTATATTGTTTGAAAATAATGTTCATCTTGAACAAGCTCTGTGGTCTAACCAAATACAGGGACTAAAATATGCAGAGAAGTTACTATGCTGAACACATGTAAGAATTACCTCATTTAATATTGACAAAATCTTATGAGGCAGCTGTTACTGTTTCCCCCATTTCACAAATGAGAGAAGTAAGGCCTACACAAGATAAGTTATTGAGTCTCAAGCTAGTAAGTGTTGGGCTTTGTGTCTGTAACTTTCTGTCCAACTCTAGTTATGGATTTCTTGATACTATGGCAACCTGATTTAATGAGTCCCTTTTAATAATTTGTGTTTTATCTAATCTAAGCCCCAATTGATCTGTTTACATTTTAACCCCTCTGAGATTGTGATACATCTTACAATGAATTCTTATAAATGACAGCTTTTTTTCTCCCCTCAATAGTACACTCTCCACTCAGTGGTGTGTTTGATTATGTTAGAATATGCTACAACAGCAAATCAGAAAATCTCAGTACTTAAAGCAACAAACATTTCTACTGCTTGCTCACACAAATTCTCCTGAAGATCTGTGTGACTCTCCAGAGCAACTGTCCCCTTTGTGATGACTTGGCATTGAACCTCCATGCCAGCATGTGCTTCCATAGTCACTTCTCTAGAAGATGGAACCCTGAAGGAGCTCTCACCAGCAATTAAATGCTCCAGCCCTGCAGTGACATATGTCAGTTCTGTCTCCAATCCATTGGCCAGAGTTAATCATATGATCCTGCCCAACAGCTAGGGAGGCTGGGAAATTTAATTCCCCCATATTCCCCACAGGAGAGGAGAACTGGATGTGGGGGAGCATTTAACATAAACCACAAGGCATCTTCATTGAATAAAATATGGTCATTAGGATCAATCAATGTAAATATCAGGGATCTTTTTTATTCAAAACCGATGAGCAGCAGTTGGCTTGTGATTTGTTATACGCCCCTTAAAACATACTTTCAAAGTCTGTGCTCATGTTTAGTTTCAGAGGACAGAAATTCAAAGTCAATTTCAAAAAGGACATTATGCAACAGCATAACTATAATACAGGGACTTTAACCAGGGGTCTACAGGTGAGCTTCCAGACCTTTGGAATGTCCTAAAATCATATACAAAACATTCAGCTCATTTTTTTCTGGGGAATGGGCACGTATGTGTCATCATATTCTCATTTGGGATTCATGACTTATTCACTCATTTATTCAACAAATATATATATTGAGGCCCTACCCTATTCTAGGACCTCTCCTGGGTGCTTGGGATAGAGCAGCAAACACAACAGATAAGTTTCCAAATTTCGGAAAGCTTATAGCCCAGAGAGGAGACGATAAGCAAGCAAGCAAACAACAGGGAAGGCAATTTTAGATACAGATAGATGACAAAAGAACAATGTAATAAGTAAGCTACAAGGGTCAGAGGTCAACTTTAGCTAAAATAATCATAAAATATCTTTATGAAAAGAAATTTCACTTCGAAGGGGAAAGGTGGGAAGGAACTGCCCATGCAAAGATTTTGACAATCTGGAGAAAAGTGTTCTGGTCAGAATTCTTCTTTAAAGATGTATTTATTTATTTATTTATTTGAGAGCGAGAGCGAGAGAGAGAGAGCGCCTGTGAGCAGGGGTGGGGGGGCGGGCAGAGGGAGAGGGAGAAAGAGAATCTCAAGCAAACTCCCTGCTGAGTGTAGAGCCCGTCAGCCCCAGGGTTCCGTGGGCTGGGTCACATGACCCTGAGGCTAGGACCTGAACCAAAACCAAGAGCTGGTAGCTCAATGGACTGAGCCACCTAAGCCTGCTCTGGTGAGAATTTTAAAGGAGCTGAAGAATGGATGTGCTGAGCACATTTGAGAAATGAAAAGGTGTCTGTAGTGTAGAGAACAAAAAGAGCGGTAGGAGAAGCAGGGAAGGAGGAATACAGGGCCAGATTATATGGGACCTGTAGACCATAGCAAGGGATCACAATCTTATTTTAAAAGCAATGTGGATGGGTGTACTGGGTCAAGAAACCTTCCTTTGTGTGGGAAGGCCCGAGTTTCTTCCTGGCTCCGTTATTTGCCCGTGGAGGTCATACGGCCATCATTAGCTCTACCATTAAACACCAGGTTAACACAGCTAGGCACTCCCTTGAGCGGGGATCCCCTTTCTCCTTGCAGTTCCAAGAACATTCTTGTCCTCTTTGCCATGGTGTCAAAGTGAAGACTGTGACCTTCCTAAAAGAAGGACAGTCTTTTTTAAATCACAGGTATATAAGGTCCTCAGCTAGTGGCTTCAAACAAACTCAAGGTTCTTTGCAGGACAATAAGGGGCTTCATTTCTTTAGGGAAGGAGGGCTTGAGCAAGTGATCTTACCTTAGTCTTCATTTTCTCAAATGTGAAATGAGAATAGTAAGTTACATTTTCTAGTACTGTTGTTATGATCACATATTATCTGTTAAAGTGAGCTAAAAATAGAACTGCACAAGTTTCTCTGAACAAATATGTACTGTCTGCAGCAGACTGTTGTTTTACAGTAGCCTTAGGTTTATATGTACGGACTAACAGAGGTAAGTGACAATTTATGGAAACCTGACACATGAGGAATAACACCTACGTAATAATAGTGTTCTTCATTTTCAATATGACGTCCCTTTTAATAGTGATTTGTTAGAATGTTATAATTTTAATTTATAAAAAGGAGATCTCTATATACACTTTCAAGAACATTTCAACTGTACTTACTGAGGCAAGTATACCACTACCTATCAATTCAAGGAAAAGATTCATTGGAGTTATAATTTTTAATTCCTATCCACTGAATTAGAATGAGATCAAAGTCCAGCAATTATTTGCTCCAGGCATCTCTATGCTCAAAAAAAAAAAAAAAAAAAAAAAAAGTTAAACTCCACTATCAATGTGTATGTCTGAATATAACAGATAAGCCAGTGGAAATAAATGAAGACCACCCAAAGGAAAACAAAGCAAAGCCTGTTTATCAAGGGTGAGAAAGCCAGCCACCATCACCTGCATTTGGCAGAAACTCAAAGGCAGGCATGTGGGTGGGAAAGCTTTATAGTAGAAAATAAAAGGCTTCAGGTATATTCTGATTGAAGGTTTTTGGCACGGAGAAACTGGAGGCTAACTAGAAGGTGGGCCAAAGGAAGCAGGACATCCTATGCAGTTAGTCTGGGGAGCCTATTTGGCTTTCTCTAGTTGGTGCTGAGTTGGAAGGGGGAAGTATGGTAAGGAATGGGAAAGCCAGAAGTCATTGATGAAGTCCCAACCATTCTGGGATGATGGTGGCTTCTCTGGTTTGTTGCTTCCAAAATTAGGAATCAGAGTTCTGTTGCCGTGTGGCTTTGCCATTGTACATTCCTACGGTCGGTCTCTCCATTTTAAGCCTGACGACTAAGACAAAACTAGCTCAAGGTTTAAGGTAGCTTCCATTTGCAGTGAGATAATATTTTGATGTATGAAGAAGTGCTTTGTTTTGTTTATACTTGTTACTTCCTTTCTACCCCATGCACTTCATTCATTTGGCATCCATTGCTTCTGAGTAAGGATGTGATGAGATAAATCCACAGAAAAATATGAGTTCATTACCCATGACTTTTGAGACTTAAAATGGAACTGTGAAATTCAAAGGAAAAAAAAGAGTTTGAGAGAAAACTTTTTCTTAGTTTCAAGAGTCTAGATTTTGATGACTAAGACTCAATGACCTGAAGGATTTAGATTAAAAGTTTATGCCATAAAATGTAGCTTTAGGAAAATATAAAGACAAGCCAAGGGAAGTTTTTCCAAATCAAAAAGAGATCACAGGGACGCCTGGGTGGCTCAGTCAGTTAAGCGGCTGCCTTCGGCTTAGGTCATGATCCCGGGGTCCTGGGATCAAGTCCCGCACCGGGCTCCTTTCTCAGCGGGGAGCCTGCCTCTCTCTCTCTTTCCGCCTCTGCCTGCCTCTCTGCCTACTTGTGATCTCTCTCACTGACAAATAAATAAATATATCTTTTTTTTTTTTTTTTTTTTTTTTTAAAGGAGAGGGATCACAATTCTGTGTGGTTGGAATAAAAAAGGAGCAAAGATGCCTAGGTGATGGAAGGAGACTTACTATAGATTCCCAACAAGGTTCAGTGCCCTGGGGAATGGGAGGAACAACCAGAACACTTGCTAGGTTTGGGGGAATATGAAGGCAGAGGGTTGAAAGCAGAGATGACTTGTGTTTCCCCCCCTACTAAGGTAGAGCCTGAAACAGCAGCAAGCCTTATAGAACAAGCCAGCCCAACACAGAGCAGGCTAGTGCAGTGAGGATAAGCACAGCGGAATGAAGAAGCCTGAGCAGAAGGTCCTGGGGTGAGAACGTAGCAGGTGTGACTCCGAGAGCTGCAGAATCAGAGTAGTCCTGCCCCCAAAATGTTGGGCTAGAGACTCCAAGAAGACTTCCATCTCAGAGGATGCTGGCTGGAGAGGTAACTATGTCCAAGGAATAAATGTCACCCACCCCACTAGATGCCAACTCAGCGAGAAAAGTCCAGGGCGCAGGCACAAAAGAAGACCAAATCAACTTAGACTATCTGGAGATTTTCTGCCTCCTGGCACGTAGTTGTATGAAACAGAGACTGAGTTCACTTATACGGAAGTAAAGAAATTTACAAGTAGCAAATACCTAAGGTTTTTACATTGATACTTATAATTCACATAGATATTTATTCTGTGACTCAAATTGGCTTTTAAGCAATTTTTACAAATGGAGTTTTCTGACTCCTGGAGTAAATAGGAGGCATTATCTGCCTAATTATTTAAGATTATTTAAGATCTAAAAGTTATTTAAGATCTAAAATAGTTTCTTTGGGGTTATGGCCTTCAATATCATAATAAGACCAACTTAAACGTAGAGCATTTTCAATAGTTAGTCAATTCTGGTACATGTAAAACTTAACTTGGTATCCACGTTATCGTCAATGGTCATTGCCTTCCTCAATGATATCCACTGATGAAATCAGAACTCTTCTCTTTATTTCATTTATATAGAGACTAATGGAGACTTTTAATAATATATTTCCTTTAGGCAAATAATCAAATGCCTTTAAACTTGTTAGACCTCTGACACTCCTGTTGAAGGGGATCATCAACTATTGTGTTGATTCCTGCTCTGAGTCAGGAATTTGCAAACAATATGTCATTTATCTCTCCCAACCATGATTGAGAGAATAATTGTCCCCCATTCACATCTTAGGAGAGTGAGGGTGAGCACAGGGTCACACTAGGAAGTGGCCAGTCGAGGCTAAACGTGCACACCTACATTGCACTCTTCTCCTCTCTGCTCAGCCCTTTTACCCCCTTTTCTTGGGAAAATAGTGCATGTAGTTAGGTAAATAATTTTAATTTCTTCTTTATTTTAATGTGTACATGGCTGTCATAAAAATGAAAACAGCTATACCATAACACTCAACATTTCAGAAATAATGTACTACATTTTAATATTCTCAAACCAAACATGGCATTCAGTAAATGGTTACACAGGATTGATATCTGTGTTTTGACCCACCTCCTTTGAGAAACATTACCTGTAGTAAAAAACATTTTTCTCTCACAGAAAATTTGTCTCCAATGTGCTGTGTGGCCATAAGCTGTCTCTTTATTACATCCCAGAGGGAGGAAGTAGAGTAGAAAAGATTCCACAGTTTAACTATGAGAGGACATTATACATTTCCATGGAAGAAAAAAAAATTCATCGAAAGCTAAGTAGATAAATTAAGGATTCCATAATAAGTCTTGATATATAGGCTGTGTGTGTGTGTGTGTGTTTTAATAAGTCCATTAAAGCTACTAAATTTTTTTTTTTAAAGATGAATTTATTTATTTGACAGACAGATCACAAGTAGGTAGAGGGGCAGGCTGAGGGGGTGGTGAGAAGTAGGCTTCCTGCTGAGCAGAGAGCCCGATATGGGGCTCGATTCCAGGACTCTGGGACCATGACCTGAGCTGAAGGCAGAGGCTTTAACCACTGAGCCACCCCGGTGCCCAAAGCTACTAAATTTTTATGCCACATGTTAAGAAGGGCTGTGGCTTCGACTCCATTTTGCCCTTTCCCTGTGAACTCGGACAGTCTTTAGTGCGGCTGATCTCCTTTCGAAAGCCTCGAAGTGAGGGAGAGAAGGCAGGGCGAGACAGAAGAGAGAAGATGCTGGTACAGTGACTGCAAGACCTGCTCCCCAAGAAAGTCCCAGGATGTGCAGTCTGGGAAGGCACTGAAGTCCCAAACTGGAAAACAAAGCAAAACCAAACAAAAACCCAGCATGGGAAAAAATGAAGTGCATTACTGAACACGGAGAGCGCACTGGGGTGTTCTTTTTATGTGGTGAGCAGTGGAGTTCTGTGGCCTGAACACATGGACAATTGCTTAGAATTTAGTAATACAAAAGCTACTATTTATTGAATGCTTCTTTATTCACTAGGGACTGTACAAAATACTTTACAGAGATTATTGTGTTCAGTGCTCACACAGTTGACACAATATTTGGGTCCTGTTTTACAGATGAGGAAATGGAGGGCCAATGGGACTGAGTGGGCCGGCAGTCTGACTCTAGTCTAGAACTCTCAGAGTCTACTGCCTTGCAGCCCCAATGGTACTGGCAAGGATTCTTGCTTTCAAGGAATGAAAATGAACTCCGTCTAAAGGAAAAGAAGAATATTGGAGGAAAGGGGACTCCTAGAGCCCAAGAGACTGGGAGAGTAGGCTGGGAAAACCAGCAGGGGCCCGGGGCCTTAGGCGACCAGGCAAAGGGAGATCATCTAAGATGCCACCATCTTCTGGCTCTGCTGCACAACACCTTCTAGAAACCAACATTGGAACATCATGATTCCCCAGGAGCTGCCCGAGAGGTTCATCCTTCATCTTGGGGTGGACAGGCCTGGGTGTGAGGGTCTACTGCCAGATATTGGGGTTCCTGCTTCTAATTCCAGGGTGTGGGGAGACTGAGACTCAAACTCTTTGGCTTTCACAGGAAGGTAAGGTCCTGTATCCCAACATCACCTTCTGTGAATTTCCCCAAACCTGAGGACAGATGGATTTTAACAGCCAAAGGAATGTTACAGTGTCCTTCCAGACTACCCACTGTAGCCACTTTGTAGCAAATCATTCCATTAGGGTAGTAAATGTAGGTCTGTTAAAATAATTTTGAAAGGTCAGACATAGGTGAAATTGTGCAAACATTAAATATGGAAAATCAAAACCTGACTGACCTAGAAATTCATTCTAATAGATGTATTTGCAATCTCTAAATGCAGACTTTGAAAAGACAAATTTGGTAACCCATATGCTAAACATCAACTAATTGAAATGTTTAGGGAATGGAATGTTCTTGTTAATTTCAATTTCTAACTAAATGTGATTAAGCCTCTAAAAAGACCTACAAACTTTTCTATTGCAGACCTTGTCACTGGAATTCTTAATAAAATATTTGGATTCTGAAGATTTTTTGCAATGCCTTGGAATTATTAATGCCTCCATGTGTGGTTATAAAGTGCATTAGGTATAGACTGTGGTAAATGGGTACAGATCTCAGGGCTGCTATTCCATGTACATTTCATTCCCCAAACTTCTGATGCGAGTTTGCCTTTTGCTCTCTCCGTTGCACAAGTTGGGTAAAGAGGAGGAAATAAATTCTGTCCATGTAAACATTTTCTTTGTAGTCCCCTAAGGGCGCACACACTACTATGTACTGTGAGCATAAAAATAAATGATACAGGTGTTTTAAAATGGAAAAGAAAGAAAAAGGAATGACTAATTTTGAGTGAGGGCGACAGAGATGGCAACCATCTGAGTTGGGTCTTGAACAGTGACCAGTAGGATTCTTTCAGGTGAGGGCTGGGAGGAAGAGAAGTGTGATAGAAAGTACAATATGAAGCAAGTTGTCAAGATGTGAAAGTGAAGAGAGAGGTAAGAGAAGAGTGAATAATTTGGGATGCCTAGAATGAATACATTAAAGGGAACTATGAGGTCAGTCCAAAGGGAGGATAGGACCAGATGACTAATGGCCTCAAATACCATCTTAAAGGAGTGTAGACTTCTTTCTGAGAATCCTAGGAAGCCACTGAATCTTTTTTAATATGGTGATAATGAGATCATAAGTGTCAGATAGGAAGATCATCTGGATAACAGTTGAAAGACAGAAGGAGAGACCAGAGGTAGGAGATCACATGAGAGGTGTTTGCAGTTGTTCCAGATGAAATAAATAATTATTTATGTCAGTGCCGTAGTGCTTGGAAGGAATTCTTTCTAAGAGTTGCCTCAGAAACAGAGTCTGTAAGAATTGGTACCTGACGAAACGGGAGGAGTGTGTGTATGCATAAAGAAATGAACCCATTGCATAATAAGGATCTCTTTTGCAAAGCAACAACAAAAATAATAATCACACTTCTAATTAGCTCATTGAGTATGCAGAGCTGTAGGTTCCAGCTTTGATTTATCTCCTCCCCATCCTAGACCAGTAGAAGTAGATCCAATAACATTAGATCCAACAATATCTTACCACACCCTGTCTGCTCACCGTCTGAAACATACCTGAATCTCACCACCTCTCTCTAATTCCATGCACCCATCCTAATCTCAGGCCCATTTATCAGTTGCCAAAACTAAGTAATCGCCACCTAGTTGAGTCCTGTGCTCCCACTCTTGTCCATACATCATCCGTTCTCCACACAACAACCACACCAGTTCTTTAAAAATGTAAAACAGATTTTGCTTAAAATGTTCCAGTGATTTCCTATCATACTGTGATGGTTTTAAATATGTCCATAAATTCTTTGATGCTTCTTCCTTGAAAAATAAAGCCAGATTCTCCTTCCCTTGATTATGTGCTAAACTTAGTGACTTGCTTCTAAGAAATAGAATGTGGCAAACTGATGGTGTACGATGTCCAAGATTAGAACATAAAAGGCATTGTGGTTTCCTTCTTTCTCTCTTTTCTTGGATCACTTGCTTGGGGGAAGCCAACTACTATGTCATGATGACATTCAAGCAATCCTGTGGAGAGGTCATATGGAAAGGAACAGAAGCCCCCTGCCAACAGCCAGCAAGGACCTGAGGCTTTCGGCCAATAGCCATGTGAATGAGCCATGCTGGGAGCAGATCCCCCAGCCTCAGTCAAACCTTCAGATAACTGTAGCCCTACTCATGTCCTGACTCCTTTTACCTGAAAGAGCATGAACCAGAACCACCCAAATTTGGCATCCAAATTCCTAACTCACAGAAGCTATGAGATGATAAATGTTGGATTGAAGCTTCTACATTTGGGGAGAAATCTGTAAAGCAACAGTAGATGTTTAACACACATATTTATAATATAATACAAATTCTTTGCTCTGGTTATCAAAGCCCTACATACTCAGGATTCTGCCTATATTACTAACTTAACCATTCACTCTGTAGAAAAGATTGTTAGTGGTCTCTTAAGAACTATTTGCCTTTTTTATTTAGAATAGAATCACCAGGGGCTCCCGGGTGGCGTGGTCAGTTAAGCATCTGACTCCTGGTTTCAGCTCAGGTCATGATCTCAGGGTCGTGAGATGGAGACCAATGTTAGGCTCTGGGCTCAGCGGGGAGTCTGCATGAGATTCTCTCTCTCCCTCTTCCTCTGCCCCTCCCACTCATGCTCTCTTTCTCTATCTCTCTCTAAAATAAAAAAATGAATCTTAAAAAAAAGAAAAGAAAAGAAATAGTGTCACCAAGGTTTATTAAGTTAGAAGAATTGAAGCTAATGACCACATTTCCTAGCTTCCCTTAAGCTGGATATGGTCACATGGCAAATCGCGGCCCCAGATATAAGCAGATTTGGTGTGTGCACCTTCCTGCTGATTGGATATTAGTGTGATGGTAAAAGCATAGAAGCTGGACTAGCCAACTCAAACCACAAGCTGGAAGTCACATAGTGAACATGGCAAAGTCACAACAAAGAAAGGACCTAGACCCCCGACACCATCAAGCCAGAGCTGTCTGTCTGGTCTTATACATGAGTAAGACATAGGCTGCATCTTGCATTTAAGCGATTGTATTTTTCTATCTCCTTATTACAACAGTCTAACCTGTATCCTAACTGAAACTCAGCTCCTTGTTCACCACCTTCTAGCTACATTGATCCTCTATCTTCTTTTCTGCTACTCTGAGGTCGTTATTCTGTCTATACTTTTGCTTGACATGCTTTTCTACCCAGAGTACCCACAGCTGCCTCCTTGCTTTTGGGTTTCACTGTTTCTCTAAAATAGCCTCCTCTCACTTATTCTCTATTACATAATCATAAGTTCGGTTCTTCATGCACTCACCAACACCTGAAATTTCCTCATCTGTCTTTTTATTGTCTGTCACTCTCCACTGGAGTACAATCTCCATAAGATCAAGAACCTTGTCTGCCTTATTCCCTGTTGAATCTCCAGTGCCAAGACAGTGCCTGCACATAGTAGGTGCCCTACAAATATCTTTTGTGTGATCGATAAACAAATAAATTAATAGTAAATGATGACAAGAACCTAGCCCTTGGGTCAATTTTTTATAATTTAACCTCATCTACTGCTGAAATTAAGAGAAATTAGGTAATAATAATGGCAATCCAAGATTAGGAAAAGAATGTCCACAAGTCACTTTACCTTCACTATCAAGTGTTATGGCTTAGTGAAGAAAAAGAAAGAAACAGTAAATGAATCTCTGCTTTTGGGCCTTTTTTTTTTTTTTTTTTAGATTTTATTTATTTATTTGAGCAAGAGAGAGTAAGAGAGAGCATGAGAGGGGAGAAGGTCAGAGGGAGCAGCAGACTCCCCATGGAGCTGGGAGCCCGATGTGGGACTCGATCCTGGGACTCCAGGATCATGACCTAAGCCAAAGGCAGTGGCTTAACCAACTGAGCTACCCAGGTGCCCTGCTTTGGGCCTTTAACCTAACCAAAAAAAGAAGAAACTCATAAAAATATTATCCCTAAAGAACAGATTCTCCTAAATGCTAATATAGACGATTATATTACATTAACTCTAAGATGCCAACAATTGTGAGAAACACCTTTGTTTTACATACCATGAGAAAAGGAAAAATTCTGTTACAATAGACTGTGCTATTGCTCCCAATTTCTGTCCCCCTGCCCCTTCCCAGACTCCTGGTGGGTGGAATACATTTTCCTATTCTACTCTGTTGTCAGGATGGGCCATGGGACTTGCTTTGGCCAATTAAATGTGAGTAGAACATGACAAAAGCCTTATCCAGGCAGATTTAAATGTTCTTATGAAATTAGAGTCCACTTTTGCTCCTTCCTCAACTATGAGATAGTGGTAGAATCCTCCCAGATGGTGGCTAGTCCTGGATTCTAGAACAACATGCATAGCTGTGCAGAGCTAAGGCCAGGGCAACCAAAGCCAACCCTTGTCCCTATGTAATGTGAATAAGAAAGAGATGTCATTGTAAGTCACTGACATGTTGATAATCATGACAAAGGCTTAGAGACATTAAACTACTACATGCCACCAACTATAAGCTGCATCTTGATTTCAGAGATGTTAAAACGTGAGCAAATGCATGTCTTAGAATCAGTACAATAGGGGATGTATTATACATGTTATCATATATCAGCACAGGATACATCACAGGTGCCCAATAAATATTTGTTAACTTGATGTCATGTATGTGATGATGTGGGGCTCATATTTTTACTGAGAGTCTTCTTGATAAACATGCTTTCTCTTTAGCACATTGTAGGTAACAGTATAACTTCAGACTTAAGTGTAATGGAAACTAAAATCTATATAATAACCAAAGCTAGGAAAAAGATAAAGCTGTGACTTCTCATTACTTCTTAACCTACCTCTACCCTCCTGCTACTATGTATATATATTTTTCTTTTTTACTTTTTTTTTTACTTATATCCCAAGGGACTTTCTCCTCTATCTGTCCTTCCCCACAGACCATATAGCTAAATATTAGTTTTCTATTATTTGGGGGGTAATCAGGGAACAAAGACAGCAAAAATTGGATTTCAGTAACCACTAGCATAAACATAAAACAAAATATTTGGATGCATACTTGTGAAACAAGTTTTTCACACATGCCCCTGAACTGGGTAAGAGGATAAATAAGCTCAAGGAGGGAAGAGGTAGAAACACACGAGCCATGAGTGAGTTTGAGAGATGTCAGCATCTCCCAGATGAAGCCCATCTACAGTCAATGCCAGGAGCTGCGTGGAAGCCAACTCAGAGCATTGCTCACTATACCTGGCCTAATGTTGTGTTATAAATTTATCACAGTATATAACTTGCATATCTTCACCCAGAAAAAAGCAAAATAATAATAATTGTGACAATTAGTAGAATAAGAACAGTAAACATTAATTGAGCAGAGCACTGACTATATGCCTACCACTAGGCTAAACGACTTACATAAAGTATCTCATTTGCTCCTCCTAATAGTCTTACGTATTAGTCAGCTATTGCTACAATAATGCCTTGTTACTGAAACCCAGTAACTTACGGCAACCCGCATTTCTCATCTTTCTCATCAGTCTCTGGACCAACTGTGGTTTGGGTGATCCAGGCTGGGCTCTGTTGCATAACTCTACTTCAGGCTATGGACAAGGGAGACTCGGCGACAGGGTGTGTCTTAGGTTCAGATCTGCTCTATATGCCTCTGTCACTCTGGAAAGAAAGCTAGCTGAGTCATATTCTTCTCATGGTGATGGGAGGCGTGCAAGACGGGAAGTGAAAACACCCGATGCCAGGTTGGGACCTGGAACGTTGTCACTCCTGCCCATACTCCATGACCAAGACTAACAGTCACAGGGAAGAAAAAACACTCTACCCCAGGAGAGATGGGAGTAAACATTTCTGAATTATAATCAAATATATTACATAATAAGGTAGATATACAGGTATTTTACACCCATTTACAGATGAGTAAACCAAAGCACAGTAAGGTTAAGTGACTTACCCAAAGTCATACAGTTAGAAAATGATGAAGCCAAGATTTGAATCCAGCTGGTCTAATTCCAGAGCCTCGAATCTTAACTATCACTCTCTATAGTTTTAACAAACCAGACTCCAGGAGGCATTACAAAGGGAAACTAGAAGCAGTGGTAATTTTATAATAATAAATGGGGCCTGAGGAAAATAAGTAGGTAAGATCAAAGACTCTGACTATTTTGAGATCCTAATCAATAAAGATGATTTTCTTATACGTTTTCATCACTGCAGGAAGTAATATCATAGACATCTACAGAAGGATGTGGGTTCATTTATTTTTAGATCCCCCCCACCATAGAAATACATTAAAATTTTATCTACTTCAATACTACTACCCTTGTTACTTATTTGCTCTCGACCTACTTGGAAAGGGAAATCTCATTTATTCTGGTAATTCTGGGTAACTATCTACAAAATAATAATAAACTTTATCCTTGTAAAAACACTTAAAGATGTCAGTGCCAGTCATATTTAAATCAATATTTTTTAAAAATTAAGTCTAATAAAAACATTAGACTCAAGCTTTAAGGCATTCAAATATCCTGCATAGAAAGAAAAAAAAAACTGAGGCATAATTAGAAAATAAGAGAACTGAGGTACAACTATCATAAAAGAATTACATGGGAAAATTTGTTAGGAAGAGGAGAGAGAGTCTGGGCTAGAGGAGAAGCAAGAAGGAGATCTATACCCAGGAAACGTCTTTTTTTTTTTTTTAATTTATTTATTTATTTGACAGAGATCACAAGTAGGCAGAGCAGCAGGCAGAGAGAGAGGAAGGGAAGCAGGCTCCCTGCTGAGCAAAGAGCCCGATGCGGTTCAATCCCAGGACCCTGCGTTCATGACCTGAGCTGAAGGCAGAGGCTTTAACCCACTGAGCCACCCAGGCACCCTCCAGGAAACTTCTAAGACTGAGATGTTGACCAGCTCATGCAGCTTTAGTGTCCTGGAATGCCCACAGACCGTTTTTGAACTTCATATATGCTTCCTTTAAAATAAGTACTTTAAAATTATAATTTTTCTTCTTTCTACAGTAGCAAAAGAATCTTATGTCAGTGTTAGAAGTAAACTCTGGGGGCACCTGGGTGGCTCAGTGGTTTAAGCCTCTGCCTTCAGCTCAGGTCATGACCTCAGGGTCCTGGAATGGAGTCCCGCATCAGGCTCTCTGCTTCCTCCTCTCTCTCTCTCTCTCTCTCTCTCTCTGCTTTCCTCTCTGCCTACTTGTGATCTCTCTCTGTCAAATAAATAAATAAAATCTTAAAAAAAAAAAAAAAGAAGTAAACTCCGCACCCACTGTGAGGGTCCCATTTCTCACTCTAGCTTTCTCTATGCTGTTATGATGATTCCAATTTCAAATTGCAGCTGTGATCATTCATTCCCTTTTATAATAAGTATAAACTTGAAACATTTTCCACAATATAAAACAAACCAATTACAATTTAAGCAATGCATGTTTGGACCTTGACTTAACCAAGTCAACTGTATAAAATCATTTTTGAGACAATTGGAATATTAAGGATTTTGGAAGTCTTGTGAGGTGAAATTGCATGATGGCTTCTTTTTTTTTTAAGGAAATTTTTATTTCTTACAAATAAATTTTAAAATATTTAGAGGCAAAATATTATGATATCTGAGATTTGCTTCATAATACTTTAGCATTGTTTGGAAAAGGAGTACAAAATGTTGGTAATTTCCCAAACTAGATAATATGTACATAGGAGTTCATTATCCTATTTTTTCTACTTTTGTGTTAAGTTTAAACACCATAATAAAAAAAAAAAAAAAGAAAAGAAAACACCCATTTAAAAACACCACAAGGGCGCCTGGGTGGCTCAGTGGGTTAAGCCGCTGCCTTCAGCTCAGGTCATGATCTCGGGGTCCTGGGATCGAGTCCCACATCGGGCTCTCTGCTCAGTTAGGAGCCTGCTTCTCTCTCTCTGCCTGCCTCTCCATCTACTTGTGCTTTCTCTCTGTCAAATAAATAAATAAAATCTTTAAAAACACCACAAAAACACCACCAAAAGAAAAGTCTAGCTCAGAAGACATCTTCAACAGTGATTAGATTCCTAAAATAAAATGATATGTTCTAAGCCACCTAACTGGAAATATCCTTAAAACAGCATTACCACAGTATACAGAAGCAACTTAGCGTTCCAGTCGTCTTTTGTATATATATACATGCTTACCCTAAGTAGGCAAATTGTATCATTTGGCCTGGAATTAGAAACAGTTGTTCTGGGGCACCTGGGTGGCTCAGCGGGTTAAGCCGCTGCCTTCGGCTCAGGTCATGATCTCAGGGTTCTGGGATGGAGTCCCGCATCGGGCTCTCTGCTCGGCGGGGAGCCTGCTTCCTCCTCTCTCTCTCTCTCTCTGACTGCCTCTATGCCTACTTGTGATCTCTCTCTGTCAATAGATAAATAAAATCTAAAAAAAAAAAAGAAACAGTTGTTCTTCTTAAGTGTAAGGAGCAAAATACTTTATATCTGTATTTTTTTAATTGATTTGAAGTTATGAGGACCTACATGTATATAGTGGAGAGTGATGGGAGTTCATGTTTAAGCTCACTATGTGCCAGGCACTGATCTAAGTACTTTCTGTTTATGAACTCATGCTCATATTTAAAATTACCCATTGATTAAGATATTATTGTTTGGGGCGCCTGGATGACTCAGTGGGTTAAAGCCTCTGCCTTCAGCTCAGGTCATGATCCCAGGGTCCTGGGATTGAGCCCCTCATCAGGCTCCCTGCTCAGCTTCTCCCCCTCACCTCTCTCTGCCTGCCTGTCTGCCTCCTTGTGATCTGTCAAATAAATAAAAATAAAAATATTTTTTAAAAAAGATATTATTGTTCTTCCCATTTTAGACCTAAGAAAGGCACAGTACTGAGATGAAATTACATAATTTGCCCAGTATTGCACTACTGGTTAATAACAAAGCTGGGATACAAATTCAGGGCATCTGCCTCCTGTGTCTGATCCCTTAATCACCAAATTTTGTCACTCTCCATGGAAAAACTGTTGTAGAGTTGTTCTTTGTTTAGACTTTGGGAACTGGGACACTTTCATTCCTAGAAAAATAAAAGGATTCTTACTCCTTTTGACATCAGCATGTTCCTTTTATTTTGTCATGCACTTCAAACCTATTACTTTCAGTGTAGTCATACCAGCCCTCTAATACCCAAGCATATTTATTACAGATGCTAGTGGCATGATTTCAAAGAGCAGAAAACATCACAGCAAGCTCTTCTGATTGATTTAAGCCAGGATAATTTTCAGAAACCACTCTGACACTGTAGAAGTTGACAATGGCATTTCTCTTATTTGGGAGTCAGCTTTTGGGAAATGACCTTACATGATTCTTCCTAATTACCCGATCTTCTCAGAAGGTCTTTTGCAAATTCTTTTCAGCCCAGCAAGTTGGTATCTCTGCTTCCATGTTGCCAAGGCTGATGATGGAATCCTCTCTCTCTCTTTCTCAATCTGTCTCTTTCTGTTCAGATCCATTGTCTTATTGTTTATTTGGCAAACAAATAGTTTATGAAAGTTGATTTATCTATGGGCCACATAATAATAGGCTTTGAATATGTCAACTTTAATTTCTGGGACTTCTAATAGTTATTTCTAGAAAGGAATTAGTGTGAGTCTACATAGGGCTTTAAATTGACTTATTTGACTGAATTGGTCATTGAACTTATGAAAAGAAGGGCTTGGCACGTCTGGGTGTTTCAGTTAAGTGTCTGCCTTTGGCTCGGGTCAGAATCCCAGGTTCCCGGGATCAAGCCCCACACTGGGCTCCTTGCTCAGCTGGAAGCCTGCTTCTCCCTCTCCCTCTACTTTCTGTTCCTCCTGCCTGTGCTCTCTCTCTCTGTCAAATAAATAAATGAAATCTTAAAAAAGAATGGCTTGACAGAGTTTTATCACTAAATTTGTGAAAAGTGATTTTTTTCGAATTAACTGATCATGCTGATTTGATTGTTCACCCTTAGATACATCCATCCCTGAATGAAATATTTTCCAACTTGTAGGGGGGAAACTATATTTTAAGACAGAGGAAATATTTTCAGATAGTTTAGGGTTTGTGTTTATTATTATAGGGCAACAGTTACTGACCAAATGCTTTGCCAACTCTATAGTCTGAGGTAATCAATCTTTGTACATATAACAAATGCAGTATGTCATGACTCCCTTTCACCTGCTGTTAGCTGTATATGCATTATATGCAACACAATGAGGGGCTTTCTGCACATACAATTCTATCAAAATTTCTCTAACTCTAGGGAATGAAGTCTGACCTATGAATTTCTTTTAAAGAAAAAGAAAAGAAAGAAAGGAAGGAAGAGAAAGAGAGAGAGAGAAGAAATAATGAAAGAAAGCAAGCAAAGGGGAAAGAAAGAAAAGGGAAGAGAAGAGAAAAGGGAGGAGAAAGGAAGGGAAGGAAAAGAAGGGAAGAAAGGAAGGGGGAGTAAAAGAGACAGAACCAACACAAAATAACAGAGAAAGACTAGATTATAATTTTTCTAGAGTAGTAATTCTCAACCCTGGCTGCATATTAGGATCCCCCAAGGAATATTCCAAAAATACTGATACCTTGTCCTCAAGCCCAGAGATTTTGAGTGGTTGTGGTAATTTTTGGTCATCATGAGAGATGTTTAAATAGCAATGGAGAGCTAGTTGAACTTGTAGTGAAGGAGATATTCTTTAGCTTGGGGTTCTCAGTCTCGTGACAAATCAAATACAACTCAAATAACTTCTGAATTTGAGTGTGATTGTGGAGCGAACATGGGAACAAAGAGTAAAGACTTAGCACATTCATTCATTACTCATTTAACTGACCAACAGATATTCATGTGGTGTCTATTCTTCCGCAGACATTGTTTTAAGAATGGGGTGCGGTGGCAAACAAAACAATTAAAGAAGAATACTAGAGCCCTCTCTGAAATCTTCCTTGTGGACCTCAAGTTTCAATCTATGTCAATGCCAAGATCAATCAGGTTGGTTGGTTGAGAGAGAGAGCATGAAATGACCATAAAATCAGATTAGTCTACTACTTAATTTCATTCATGGAATAAAAAGACTCTGATACTTAAGTGGACCCAAAATATCATCTACTTTTGTTTATAGATGAGTAATTTTAACCTCATAAGAGTTAATGACTAGCCTATGATCATACAGTCATTCAGGACAGAGCTGGAGAACCCAGACTGTTGACCTTTTATAATGTCATCTGTGTTCAAGTGAAAACCTTCTCAGCTGATTTTTTTTTTTTTCTGTCATTCCATGTTCCTAAAAGAAAACAGCCTCCTGGAAAGAGCTTTTGTAAAAGAAAAAGACCAAGTTCTTCCCCTATTGAGCTAATCCTAGTGTGAAATTAACTAGCAGCACTGCTAGTCAATTCCACATTGCTGCCCTGTGGGGAGAGAAACTAGCAAAAAAAAAAAAAAAGGAGAGTAGGTCTTGGTCTATTTCCTCCCTAACTGCAGTTGTTCTAAGGTCAAATGCACTGAACATCAGAAGGAGATAGCAAGAAAGGACTATAGTGTACCTAGGGAGTGAGGATCTAAGAAGGGAAGAAATAAAAATTAAACCCAAAAGAAAAATTACAATGAAGAATTATAGTCATATACACTTTCCCATTTCATCTTTGAGGGTTATCTGTAAAATGGAAAGGGTATTCAGAAATCTTCTCAGTGATGAGGGAAATACAGAACATACTGTAATGAGATTCCGTTTTGTACCTGTTCGAAATTTTAAGAAGGCTGACAGCGGCGCCTGGGTGGCTCAGTGGGTTAAACCCTCTGCCTTCGGCTCAGGTCATGATCCCAGAGTCCTGAGATCGAGCCCTGCATCGGCTGGGCTCTCTGCTCAGCAGGGAGCCTGCTTCCTCCTCTCTCTCTGCCTGTATCTCTGCCTACTTGCCATCTCTGTCTGTCAAATAAATAAATAAAATCTTAAAAAAAAAAAAAAAAGAAGGCTGACAACATCAAGTGTTGAGAGAGTGTGATAGAAATGTGAATTGATAAAGCCACTTTAGAAAGCAATTTGACATTATCTATTAAAGTTTAGTATTCTCGTATCCTATAACCCAGTAATTCCAATGCTAGATACAAACTCTTGACACATGAACCTGGAGGCATTTGTAAACCTCTTCATGACAACATTGTTGTAACAGAAAAAAATGTGGAAGCAATCCAAATGTCTATTGACAGGAGAATGGATAAAGTGTGTATATATTCACTCAGTGGATATTATACAGCAGTCAAAACAAATAAATTGCCACTATACATGCCGATATGGCTGAATCGCAATAAAACAACATTGAGTAAAGAAAAGAGGTCACAAGAAATTACATGGGAATTAGCATGGAATCTCTTTTCAAGATAAAAATAACAAATACATATAAATAATACACTTTTTAGAAATGCATGTATTATTAAGTTCTTTTTTTTTTAAATTATGATAGAGATGACAAATAACAGATAATGGATAAATAGAGATAATAGAGAGAGAATGATAAATACAAGGTTCCAGATAAAGATAACTTTGGGTTGAGGAAGGAGAATGGGATGGAGAGGTCCACACTGACAATTCTATCGTCAATGTTCTAGTTCCTGTAATGATGGTGGGTTCCCAGCATGTATTCCACTACACAAAGATCAGCAGATCATTGTATTAGTTATTTGTTTCAGTATAATAAATTCTCCACAAATTTAGCAACTTGAAACAATAAACATTTGGGGCACCTCGGTGGCTCAGTTAAGTATCTGCCTTGGGCTCAGGTCATGATCCTGGAGTCCTGGGTTCAAGCCCAACATTGGGTCTCCCTGCTTAATGGTGAGTCTGCATCTCCCTCTGCCTCTCCCCCATTTATGTCCTCTCTCTCTGTGTCAAATAAATAAATAAATCCTTTTAAAAAGAAACAACAAACATTTGTTATTTCACAAAGTTTTGAGGGTCAGGCATCTGTGCATGTGCCAGGCTGGTGGTTTTGGCTCAGGGCCTCCCATGAGGTTATAGTCAAGCTATGAGTCAGGGCTGCAGTCTCTGAAGGCGCTGGGGGACCCACTTCCAAGATGGCTCATTCACATAGCTGTTGGCCTGAGGCTTAGTTCCTCACCACATGGGCCTCTCCATAGAACTACTCATGGCATGGCTTCTCTCGGAGCAAATGGTATGTGTGTGGAGGGAGAGAGACAAAGAGGGAGGAAGGGAGAGAGCAGGAGCAAGAGAGAGCCCCAGATGGAAACTGCAATGTTTTTTACAAAACTAATATCATAAGTGACACAGTCACTTCTGCCGGATACTATTAATCACACAGATCAGCCATAAGACAATGTGGAAGGGGACACCACCAGGTGGTACCACCAGAAGGCAGGGATCACTGGGCACTACCTGGAGGCTGTTTACCCCCACCGTAAAATTTTTAAAAAGCACAATGCGTGGACCAATGATAAAAGTGTGTCAAGAAGCAATTACGTGCACTTGAGTTCGGAAAATAAACGAATAAATCAATAAGTGCGTTCAGTTCTGAAGACAACAGGACACAGGGGAAGGAGGGAGAGGAGTTTGAGCTTTAATTCTCACCTCTACCGCATTTCAGCTTTATGAATTTGGGCAAGTCATTTGACTTGCTTTCATTTAAAAAAAAAAACAAAAAGAACGAGAAGATTTACTTGCTTCTTTAAAAATATTTTATTATGAAAATATTCAAACATATATAAAATGGAATAGTGTAAGGAATGCCACATATGCAATATTCAGAATCAGCAACTTCGTAGATTTCAGCATTCTTGCTTTGTCTATTTTTTCCTCTCCCGAAGTGTCTCAAAGAAAATTCCCGACACTGTATTGTTTTACCCCTATATACTTAAAAATGCAGAAATGTTCTAATTGACATACTCATAAAGTTAATAATTCCTTTGTAATATCCAACGTACTAAAACTAGAATTCAAATTTCTTTAATTGCCTCCTAATTTACTTTTTACAGTTGGTTTGTTAGAATCAAGATCCAAATAAGGTCCACACGTTATACTCACTGTGCCTCTCAAAATCTCAATGTACAGGAGTCCTTTAACACATCCTGTCTCATCCCCTTGCCTTGTTGAAGAAACTCAGTCAGCTGGCTGTAGGACATCTGACAGGCTGGGTAGGTCTGTTTGTTTCCTCCAGGAGCTCTTTCCCTTGCTCCACTTCCTCCTGTGTTTCTAGAAAATTGGAAGTTAGACCTACTGGCTCGATGAGAATTAGGGTCCACTATTTTGGCAAAAATGCTTCCTAGGTGGTGCTGTATACTTCATAAGGCACAGCTGTGTCGGCCCCCTACCCCCATGCCCCTCATCCCTGCCCCCCCAACTCCCCGTACCTAGCGAAGCTGACGTCAGTTAGTGACGCCAGGAGTGTCTCCACGGCTCCTCTGCTCTTTCCCGTCAGCCTCTCATCTTTTGAGGATTGCTGCCCGAGTGGATGATTTCAGTGCCGATTTCTCCATTCTATCCTTTCTTCCTCTTTTATTAGACAGAACTATGTTAGGAAGAAGAACTTAACCTCATCAGCCTGGACTGTGTACGAGAAGTGGCTTGTTCCCTGTTTTACACCCTCTCAGCCTGCCTGTCGCTCCAGCCATTGCCCAAGCAACCTGCTTCCTGCGGATGTAACCTGACAGCCCTTCTCCATGTATGCATTGCCTACATGTCACATTCTGCCCCCGAGCGCCTCTGACTCCATGAGGGTGCGATATCTGCCTGGCGCTCACATGACAGCTTAGAAGTGTGAGGGGGCCAATGCCCCAAAGGGGAAAGTTGGACCAATGGAGGCTAGGAGCTGGTCCACAGCTGCCCCTCTCTTGCACCAAGTTGACAGTGATGAAATATATTCTACATGGCAACTCAGAGTCCCAGCAGGCTCAAGGCCTCCTTTCCCACAGCAATGACTAACTCGGAGACACTCTTGTATTAGACCTCCTGTGATTCACTCTCCCTAGTCATCCACTGCTGCTTCCTGAGGTGGCTATCCAAAATAAAACTACCTCCAAGTAAGCCCTTGTCTCAGATTCAGCTTTCAAGGGGGTGAGCCGGACTAAGTCACCATCAAGTACAATTCTTACAGGAAGACAGGATAAATGTTCAATTCTTTCATGATATTGAAAATATTCAGAGTATTGCCCTAGTTGTGTCTAATAACTAACTCAAGGGTTTATATGTTATCAGTGAATCTTGATCAGTTATAGTTCTTACTCTGTTTTGATGCTCAGATTGTCCATAAAAGCAGCTAGTGGGAGCTCCTTTTATGTTGATTCCTTTGTCCCTTTGACCTGACTCATTGGACTTTTTTTTTTTTTTAAAGATTTTATCTATTTATTTGACAGAGAGAGACACACTGAGAGAGGGAATACAAGCAGGGAGAGTGGGAGAAGGAGAAGCAGGCTTCCCGCTGAGCAAGGAGCCCCATGCAGGGTTTGATGCCGGGCTCCATCCCAGAACTCTGGGATCATGACCTGAGACAAAGGCAGACGCTTAATGACTGAGCCACCCAGGTGCCCCTAGACTTTAGACTATAATAGAATCCCTGATTTCTGGCACAACAGGGTGTCCCAGGCTCATCAGGCACATTTCTTGCCCCAGCCCTGAAATCTGCCATTTTTTTAAAGGACTCATCTCTTTTAACAGGGAATGGTGTTTTAAAAGTATGATTATGAGTACTAAAAGTGGTCATTGCTATAAGGTTATCATTATTTCCAGGCCTTTTCAAGGGACAAAACAAGTAAATGCTTCTCCCCCACTCCCCAGATGCAAAACTTTTCTTATTGGGACTTAAGAAACATTTTTGAAAAGGAAAAATTATATAAGTTCATACTATTTCCAATTTAACTGTAATTTTACATGGAGTCTATCTCCTCATTGTTCCTAACAATTCTAACATTTGTTTTTACCTATAATGTATAAGCATAGCTCGAAGATAATTAGATCTATATTTCTACCAGCAATAAGACCGCAGATTGAGGGTCGCCTGGGTGGCTCAGTGGGTTAAGCCTCTGCCTTCTGCTTGGGTCATGATCTCAGGGTCATGGGATCGAGCTCCGCATCAGGCTCTCTGCTCAGTAGGAAGCCTGCTTTCCCCCCTTTCTCTACCTGCCTCTCTGCCTACCTGTGATCTCTCTCTGTCTCTCTGTCAAATAAATAAATAAAATCTTTTAAAAAATGCTTAAAAAAAAAAAAAAGACCGCAGATTGAAGTTTAAGATTTCTTTGTAGGTTTCTTTATCCCAAGAATATATTCCCCTATAAATGCACTGTAAAAACACTATTTTCTAAAATCATTTCATTATTTACTTACTGTGGTTATGCCACCCACTCAATATATGTTTAGATCATTTGCTTCAGCTTGTTTTCAAATTTTAGCAATTACATGTTTCTTTAGAATTGAAAATTATTTAGATATGTAAAACATATACATGACTATTTCTTAAATACAGATCATTTATATAGCACTAACAAAAAATGAAGAACAGGACAACAAAAGAAACAAAAACTAAACAAAGTTAAATAACAAATAAGAAATTGGGATATGTAATTGGAACCTCTAGGAAAATTAATTACTTTTTTACAGATTGTGTAATAAAAGACTTGACTGTTGTCTTTGTTAGTTGACCAATACCACAATGCATTACATGACTGTACATTCAAAACTATATAGTCAAGGTATATTCAGGGTAGTCTGTTCCATACCTGTCCCCTCCAGCTGTTTCTTCCCAACCCAAATATCTAGGCAAGTGTATATTCATAGTTCACCTATCTTCCAAAAAAAATACTGTACTGTTCTGCATCTTGGTGTGTTTTTGGTTCCTGTTATTATTTTAAAGCTAACCCATGTTTTGGAGCTCACATTACATCCTGTTTAGAGTTACACAGTGTATTTCATTGTATGGATCTACTCCAGTTTATTCACCCACTCCCCTACCCTTGATTGTTTGGTTGGTTTCTAATCTTTCATGATTATAAATAATATTACACTAAATAACCTTGTGCATAAGTCATTTTGTATTTTGGAAAGGGTTCCTAGAATTGGGATTTCTGGGTCAAAGTATAAATGCACACGTAATTTTTTTAGGGATTATCAAATTCCCTTCCATAGATGCCGTGAACTATTTTCCAATCTCCCTGGCGACATGTGCTGTCCCTGTTCTCCACAGCCAGCAGCCCAGTAGACGGTCAAACTTTCAGGTCGTTGCTAATTTGATTATTTGCCTCTTTTTTATCATTCTGCCCCAAGATACACCATAGTGCTTTTCAACTGCTTTTGGAGGAACTTTTCTTAGCATAAACAATAGGTGATTGTGTTGAGGGTGGTAGAAGGAGGGTGGCTGCTGTGTCCCTATCTACGTCCACTCACTTAATCATGGAAATGCCAAAGCCCAAAGCATACACCATCCTTGTTAAGACCTTGTACTTCCAAAGGCTGGCTTAGGTTTCCAGCCAAAGAAAAGGACATCAAATATAACTCAACTTGTTTATAAGATCAGCAGAATGCAGAGAGGATAGTAAGTGAAATCTACTGGCACTTTACCAACTTCAGGATCCTGAGAAAGGTGAAGGAGGAACCATGACCATCTTTTGTCAGCTTGCTGTCTCCTAAACAACCCCAAATCCAAGGAGATGGAGAAGTCCCTGTACATGGCTGGAAGTTTCCACTGGTTGTGGTGTGACCATTTTAACCCGCAAGGCTACTCACACGCAGGACCTCTTCTTTTGCTGCTTTTGTGGGAGTCAGTGTCATCAATGGTCCTTGTTTTTTGTTTGTTTTGTTCTTGTTTGTTTGTTTGTTTTCAGCATCTCCCATTTCCCTATATTCCCATGGGTGATTTTGGCCACTGGGCACACTTGGCAATGTTCTGAGACACATCAGGTTGTCACAGCCTCGGGGGGGGGGGTGGCTTCTGCTGGGATGTTTACTAAACATCCCACCATGCACAGGACAGCCTCTCCCCATAACAAAGAATCTATGCCCTCAAACATCAGTAGTACCAAGGGTGAGAAGTTCTGCTACACTCTTTCTTTATGCACATATTTGCAGACACTTGCAAAATGACTCTTACCAGTGGCAGAGGAATGACAGAATCACAGATACTTCCTCTCCCTGCTCCCCCAAAAGTCACTATCAATTCAGAAATTTCTTTAGTCAGAAAGACTCAAAGGAGTGATATATTTATCTGGAATAAATACCATTTTAACCTTCTACAAGCGGATTATCATTAGGTATAATGCAACCTTTTAACTGTAAGTATAAAAGAAAGTGCTGATTATTTAAAGTAAATGGGACCAAAAGTCCCATGAATAATCAAAAACTTGGTTAATAGAGTATGACCGGAGAATAATGCATTTGGTTTCTGTGGAGAAATTAAAGTACATGCTGTGAATTGGTATTAAGGAAATTGCATGAAAAGTTAGTCTTAAGGTTCTGTGATTCTGAAGAAACAGCCTCAGGTGCACAATCTATCATATTCAGCCTTTATCTCTCTTCATTTTTTCATGACTTCTTTCACCTTGGATAACCCAGAAGCTCAGGCCTTGGAACTTTTTGAAATGGTAAGATAGCTCACTCTCCACGTTTATTTTCATCTAGAGCAGAGCTAAATTTTATTGCCAGGACTTTGTTATCTCTTCCACAGGAATTATTTTGAACTTCAGCTTGCCTTATTTTGTGGGCAAAGACTGTGTTTAACACTTTCAAGCTTAATTCATTTCATCTACAGGGTACCCCTGAGAAGTTATGCCTAAAAGTGAATTTTTGGAAATAAAATTGGATTTTTAAATCACAAGGGAAATTTGCTATTCCAAGGGAGTCTGAGGCTAAATATTTGTAGAGAAAAGCATCTTTCTGCAAAATGAGTACTCTTTTCGTCCTTTTTTAAGTCTACATTTTTATCTGTAGCCTGAATCTAGTCTAGTATTGTGCATGATACTAATTTGAAAAATATCAATCATAAATTTGAAAGCATTTTGAATGTTGAAGCTATTTTTAAGAGTGTAAAATTGGGTAAACACATCTTTCATTATGAACAAGGGTTTGTTTGTTTATTTATGTATTGGGGAGAGAGAGAAAAAGGGAGGGTGTAAGAGCAGAGGGAGAGGGAGAAGCTCCAGGCTCAGAGGGATCCAGAGGCTGGGCTGGATCCTAGCACTCTGGGATCACTACCTGACCCAGGGAGCCATCCAGGCACCGCTAACCAGGGCTTTTTTTTTTTTTTAAACACTTGCTTTGGGTGATGAGAAAAGGGGCAGGATACTAGGTATACCTGAAAAAAGAAAAGGTAGCATTGCTTGAATGACAACCCCATTGACTGCTTCCCCTCAGCAATAAAGAGTAAGGAATGGTTAGTAGGTTGTTACTTCACGTAACGCTGTGGTTAAGAGCATGGATGCAGAAACCGGCCTGCGATAACACCCTTGTTAAAGGCCTGGTGTGGCCTTTGACCATTTGCACCACTTGGATGTGCCTCAGTTTTCTCACATGAAACATGGAGAATACTAACACTACCTACTTAATGGAGTTATTTTGGGGATAAAATGAGCTAATCATGAGTCGTAAGTGAAAAGCACTACGGTCGGTGATCCGGTTTTGAATCCTGGTGGTGAATCAAAGCGCGCTTCCGAGGGAAAAAAGGCAAGAGAGCGTGGGCCCGGGCCTTTCTGCACCCCTGTGGAGGCATGGCTGCTTCTGCCCGGGCGGTACACAGCGGGAAACCAAGACGCAGCGGGGAGGCTGGTGATTAGACGAGGATCAAGGGCATTCCTTGGGGAAAAAGAACCCTTTCCGCCAGGCCACGCCACCTTCCGTCCGGTTGGGAACTGAGGGCGAAGAGGGCTCAGTCACACGCCTAGACTTTGCGTCCCACTACTGAGTAGCGAACCATAGCTTCCCAAGGCCAGTCGCCCTGAAGGCCGCCCTCACACCGGTCCACTACCCGAGCTAGGTGGACAGCTGTGAAAGGCTTCCCAGGGGAACGGCACATCTGCCTGGCGCCCTTCCTTCCGGGAGGGCTGGGAGCCATGAAACGACTTGGCAGACACCGACCCTCGTCCATTACACAAATATTTCTGTGAGCCACTCTGTGCTGGGCGTTGGGCATGCTCCGATGAATCAGACTGGGCCGAAGCTCCGAACACGAGTGTACCACTCGGCCGCTTCCACGACCTAACCGACTCCCAGGAAACCGAAGTCTTCCCAACCTTGGTGGACGAGGGGGTGCGGGAGAAGCTAAGCTTTCGCCCTACCCCATCGCCTTCCGGGACTCACCGCCAAAGCCCCGCCCCTTCAGGGGTGTTCACGACTGTGCCATAAAGTAGGGAACAGTCTTTGCTCCTGAACTACCCGCCTCTATCTTTACGACAGACCGTATTCCATCTCGCCAATATGGCATCCCCCATTTAGCAGGCGCGGTGGTTTCTACCCAGATAGCCGGGGGCAGTGCTGAGCTCCGGCAGTTGATTGTATAACCCGAAGCGCTGAAAGCTGCAGTTAATGTGCTTTTCTGGTCACGATTCCAGGAGCTCACCCTTCTCTGAGGGTCAGGAGTTGCCGCTTTCTTCTAGTTCCTGCAAGTTCTTTCTCTGCCCCTGGTTTGTTCCTCGTGCCACCTCCGGACACCCCCAAGTCCCCGACATTCCCAGACTCAAACTATGAGCCTTCGGCAGCTGCTGTTGCGCTTGCCCCGTTATCTCGGGGTGTCGGGTTCCCCGCGTCGCTGGTGGTGGTCCCCGTCCCTCGATACCATCTCCTCGGTGGGCTCCTGGCGTGGTCAGTCCTCCAGGTCCCCGGGCCACTGGAACCAAGTGGTGTCAGAGGCAGAGAAGATCGTGGGCTATCCCACGTCTTTCATGAGCCTCCGCTGCCTGCTGAGCGACGAGCTCAGCAACATCGCTATGCAGGTGCGGAAGCTGGTGGGGACTCAGCACCCTCTGCTTACCACGGCCAGGTGAGCTACTTACTCCCTATCCTCCTGACACGCTCGAACCCACTCGAATCCTTTTTCCTGGCCGACACCCCCTGCCTCGCTCAGACTGACTCCCTGCTTATTTCTTTTTACCCCTTTCTTTCCTTAGCTCTCCTGGACATTTGATGTCGTCTCTTCTCCAATCCGCTCACCTTAACTTTCTTCTCCATTTGCTCAGCTGAGCGGATAAGTGGTTTAGTTTTGAGAAAACACCTGTAGTCTTCTCGCGTTTCTGCTTCTTAATTATTGAGGGTAAAAATGCCTCAGTGACTTGTAGAGAAATCGAGTAGGGATGTGGGTGTAAGTCACTTTGTGGAAATGGTCTTTTTTAAAATAGGATAGATTAAAGTAAGATCAGTCAGTAGTCACTGTCCTCTTGGGATTTTTATCACTTATTCTATTTTCACTACTACTGTGAAACTTGCTATTAGGATTTTAAGACCACAACTTATGCTTCCAGTAAAAACAAATAAACAAAAACCTTTTTTATTTGAAAATAATTTCAAGCATACAGAAAAGTTGCAAGAATAAAAATAAAATAGTTTAATAAAATAGTTTAATCAGATTACCTATTCTAAACATATGTACATACTATTTACATTTATGTGTAAATACACACATTTTTAATGAATTGAGAGTAGAATGCATACATCATGGTCCCTTATGCCTAAATATGTAATTGTGTATTTCCTAAGTGTAGGAATATTCTTAACAGTAATCAATTTAAACACATTTAATATTGATAGAATACTTTATTAATATACCATTGATTTCCAGTTTTGTTAATTGACCCAGAAATGTCCTTTATAGTATTCTTTGCTCTCTAGTTCAGGATCTAGCCTAGGATCACATATTACAGTTAATAGTCATGTCTCTTTCATCTCCTTCAACTGGGAACATTTCCACAGCTCTTGCTTTTGTGAGTAGAGCTGTAGTTAGTTCTCAGATGGGGCAGTTTTGCCCTCTCGGGAACATTTGGTAGTATATGGAGGAGTCATGCTTGGGGCATGCTGGAGGCCTGCGTTAGTAGGTAGAGGCCAGGGATGCAGTTAAACGCCTTGGAATGCCCAGCACAGACCCTACAATGAAGAATTACGGGCCTCCCAATGTCAATAGTACCAAGGTGGAGAAATCCTAGACAAAAATTACCTTTATTTCCCCCGTTTTCCTTTTTTAAATGAAACTTATTTTGAGGTAATTATAGATTCACACGCTGTTGGAAGAAATAATAGAGATCCAATGTACCCTTTACTCGTTTCTCCCAATGGTAACATCTGGCATAACTATACTCTAGTATCACAAGTAGATTACTGACATTGATACAGTCAAGATGCAGAACATTTCTGTCACCACAAGGATCCCTTATGTTACTCTTTTCCAGCCACTCCCACTTCTCTTGCTTACCCCCTTGGTATAATTTTTTGAGACACCTGTCATTTCTTTGTTACTACAGAAGTGACCAAATAACAATAAAGTGATTTTACTTGTTGGCATTGTTTCCAGTATCAGGAATATCATCTTATCAGTGGGCTAAACTTGTCCTGTAGTTAGAAGGTTAATTCTCTGTAGATTTTAGATGTTATACACTCAGAACACACACACACACACACACACACACACTCATATGTACTTACATGTTTTAAGGCTTATTAATGAAACTAATGAGCTTACCATCTAATTTAAAAGTTGTAACTACCAATCCTTCTGAGACTATCTGTACTCCACAGTCCACGTCCCTGAATCCCCGTGTACTGGATTTTGTGTTTGTTTTTCCTTTTTAAAAGTTATATTGGTGTTTCTCTAAATAATATGTTAAATTTTGCTCACTTTTGAAATTTATAAATATGGTAGCTTATTGCTTGTAGTCTGCTCTGCTTACTTTTTTATCCGTAATTGTTCCTAAGATTTGTCCATGTCGTGCTTAATTGTACTTCATTAGTTTTTCACTGGTGTATGAAATCCCGTTGTTTGACTATACCATAGCCTTCTCTCAATCAGCATTTGAGTGGTTTGCATTTTTGTTTTATGAAAAATGCTGCTGTGAATGTGCTTTCGCATATCTCCAGGTGTACTTGTCTTGAGAGACTAGATGGAGGAGGAGTGTATGCACGTGTTCAGTTTTAGTAAATAATAGCAATTTGCTTTCCAAAATGATTGTACCAGCTGCTGCTCTCCTGAGCAATGTCTGAGTTCAGATTACTCCATGTTCTCCTAGCACTAGAACCTTGAAGTTTCTTAATTTTTGCTAATCAAATAGTGGGTTTCACTGCGTGTGGTGGTAATAGTGTTAGTGGCAGGGCTCGTAATAGTACGTTGCATTGTGCCTATTATTGTCTTTGTAATAAAACATTGAAGTTAA
Source organism: Neogale vison (assembly GCF_020171115.1). NCBI lineage: Eukaryota > Metazoa > Chordata > Mammalia > Carnivora > Mustelidae > Neogale > Neogale vison. The sequence goes on from NC_058091.1 coordinate 24,521,688, forward strand.
AAGGGCAGAGCTGGAAAAGGCCTTATTAATGTGTATATTCTGAGAGTTGTAATTCATCTACTTAGTTGCCAGAGCATTAGAAGGGGTGTTGGAGAAGATGCCTTCTAAAGCCACCGGAGACACACTAGATGAAAGCTTGTAAGACTAATTGGCTCTAAAATTTCCTGGTTGTCGCCTGCCCTGACTGCCCAGTATCATAGCACAGTGAAAGAAGTGGAGAGGAACAAAATAAATAAGTTGCAGTAAAGGTGATAACATGTATGCGTTGTTTTATTCTGTGAGAAAAGGAAGAGCTAACGTGTATGTAGTTTTATTATTCTTTGATAGTGTATCACAATTTAAACTGTCTGAACTCATGGGCAGAACAAAAACACCTTTGGGGGAGGATGTCCTATTTTTATCTGTTTTAGTAGCGGACCAAGCGTTTGATCCAAAGGGTAAGCAGACTGTGATTATTGTAAATTATAGCTAAAAACATGGATTAAGCAACTATATATTTTTGAATCATGTACACCTTACTTTGTTGAAATCTCATCAGCAAAGCATTAATAATTAAGAGGAAGGATGTGAGGGCTATCTGGCTGAAACATCTGTCACCCCATTGATTGCCATGGTTGATTCGGCTGATCTGGCTGGCTAGGTAGGTGTCCCCTTCCTCTCTCAGTGCTCCATGTGGGTCCCTCCTGAAGCTGTGTGCTCTGTTGAAGAAGACGACCTACCCTGATAGAGGAGAGGACTGTTTTTCCATCAAGGATATACGAGTAGCTGTACTCCCCTGCTAGGACCTCCAAAAAAGCTCTCAAGGTCCATTTGTAGGAGAATGTAAGGTAGTGAAGCTTCCAAGACTGTAGACACATCCAAATGCAGTGCTGCATTTGGCAGTCTGCCTTTCTTTAAAAAAAAAAAAAAAAAAAGAAGATGCTGTCATTATGTTAGCCAAGGATGGAAAGACCCCCTGTAGTTGATTTAGTTAAACATAGGAAACTGGACTTTGTAAATTCTTTTACAGTTTCATATTTTGGGTGTCTTATTATTGACTTAAATCAATATTATAACCCCTTGGGTCATTTTACTTTTTGTTTAAATCTGCATGGTATGGTAGAGATGAATTATGTCTAATACCCTAAAATTTAGGTGAAGGGTGGGATTTTTGGTAAGGAAATCACTATAATTTATTCTCACTACCTTCTCTTTCTTTGCCTATGCCATCTCATCATGAAAGGAAAAAGAGCCTGGAAGTGTACTCTAACACATTCAGAAGTGAGATTAAATTTAAAATCTTGGGGCACCCAGGTGGCATAGTTGGTTAAGCACCAGATTATTGATTTTGGCTTAGGTCATGATCTCAGGGTCATGAGATTGAGCCACGTGAGGGCTCCGTGCTCAGTGGGGAGTCTGCTTCTCCCTCTCACTCTCCCTCTGTGCTCGCTATTTCTGTCTCACATACATACACAAAATCTTTAAAAAAAAGAAGAAATGACATGGGTAATATTTTAGGGTAGTTGTATTATATTACATATCATTTCCTTTGTGATTCTTTTTTCTCCTTTCTTCCCTAGGCTATCATACTTCTTCTGGGTAAAGGGAGGACCTGAAAAGCAAGTGCAGTAAAGTAAAATGAACAGCAAGAAAGGAATTAAAATAGTTAAAACAATATTGGGAGGGGGAAGGCAGGAGGAATCATTCTACATTATGTCAAGTCATAGATATAATTTCATTGATCAAGACAGTGGTATTGGCAGAGGAATAGACAGATCGATGGAACAAAATAGAGAACCTAGAAATAGATCAACACAAATATGCCAAATTGATTTTTGACAAAGGTACAAAAGCAATTCAGTGGAGGGAGAATAGTCTTTTTAACAAGGTGCTGGAATGATTGGACACCATTGGCAAAAAAAGAACCCTGACCTACACCTCACACCTTAAGAAAAAAAAAAAAAAGGAAAATGGATACCTGTGAGATCAATGTAAAATGAATTTAAATGTGAAATGTAAAACTGTATAACTTTTAGAAGAAAAATAGAAAACATCTCTATGATCTGGGGCTAGGTAAACAGTTACTAGACATAACACCAAAATCCCATTTCATAAGAGAAAAAAAAGGGTCAGGAATTTGACTTCATCAAAATTGAAGTCTTTGTAGGGGTGTCTGGGTGGCTCAGTTGGTTAAGCGGCTGCCTTTGGCTCAGGTCATGATTCCAGGGTCCTGGGATTGAGCCCCACATTGGGCTCTCTGCTCAGCGGGGAGTCTGCTTCCTCCTCTCTGCCTGCCTCTCTGCCTGCTTGTGATCTCTCTCTGTCAAATAAATAAATAAAATCTTAAAAAAAAAAAAAAGAAAGTAAGCAAGACAATTAGAAAATGAGCAAAAAGACCCTGTAAAAATGACAAGTAAGTATATGAGAAGGTGGCAGGTAAACATATATAACATTAGCCATTAGAAAAATGTAAATTAAAACCATGATAAGATAACTGCTACTTACCTGCTAGATAGGCTAAAATGTAAAGTACTGACAATCTGATGTCCTCGTGAAGATGCAGAGAAATGAAACCAGATTTCTTTTAACGCTGCTGATGGGAATGTAAAAATGGTACAGCCGCACTGAGAAACAGCTTGGCAGTTTCTTATAAAATTAAACATACACTTCCCATACAAACCAGTGATCGTACCCCAGAGAATTTACTCCAGAGAAGTAAAAACTTGGGTCAAAACCTATACTCAAATGTTTATAGCAACTTTATATGTAATAGCCCCAAATTGGAATAACCCAGATGTCATTCAGTGGTGAACTGTTGAACAAACGATATTGCAGCCATGAAATGAAACCGTGTTCAACAATGAAAATAACTGAACTATTTATTCATACAACAATTCGAATGAATCTGGAAAGAATTAGGGTGAATGGGATAAGTCAATCCACACTACTAGTAGGAATGTAAAAAGCCACTACAGAATACAGTATGGTGGTTCCTCAGAAAAATTAAAGAATTACCATGTGATCCAACAATTTCACTTCTGGGTATATAGCCAAAAAAAATTGAAAGCAGGGTCTCAGAGAGATGTCCATTCTCCCATGTTCATGGCAGCATCGTTTCCAATAGCCTAGTGGTGGAAGCAGCCCAGATGTCCATCAGTAGGTGAATGGATAAACAAAATATTGTGTACATATAATGGAATATTATTCAGCCTTAAAAAGGAAATTCTGGCATATGTTGCAACATGGTGAACCTTGAGGACATTATGTTAAGTCAAATGAGCCAGTCACAAGAAGACAGATACTGTATTATTTCATTGATATGAGGAATCTAGAGTAGTCCCATTCACAGAAAGTAAAATGGTGGTTGCCAAGGGCATAGAGTTTCAGTTTTGTAAGATGAAAAAGTTCTGGAGATTGGTTGCACAACATATAGTAAACTGTACACTTAAAAAATGGCTAAGATGGTAAGTTTTATGTGTGTCTTACCACAAAGAAAAAGTCAATCTCAGAAGTTTATATATTGGCGGAAAGAAAGAATTTCCTCTACCCTTCAAGATCCTTCTAGCTGGACTAATAATCAAAATGACATGGAGAAAAAATGACATGAGACAGATTAACAGGAGAAAATCAAATTTAATAGCATATATGTGGGGAATTCACATAGACATGAAATTCCAAAGAAATGAAGCAAGGAGATGGTTATATGGGCTAAGAAGAGGAGGAGGAGTATGGGTATTACAAAGGGGAGAAAGACCATTAGCAGGAAGGTGAAAGGAGATATTTGGAAACAAATGTTGTCCAATTATTCAGATAAGTTTCTCAGGGAAAGAGGAGTCTCTGTTAATAGCTCTCTTCCTGGTATGAGCATGCAGTTGAGGGGGAGGTGAAGAGTTTTTCCTTGATCTGCTGGGTTTCAATTGCTTTTAACTCAAAATAATGTTCATGCCAAAGTAGCCAATCTTGGCACAGCCTGCCCTTGGCCCCTGTAATACTGTATGATTCCATTTATACAACATTCTCAAAATGACAAAACTATGGAGATGGAGGACTGGTTAATGCTTGCTAGAGTCAGGGACAGAGTGGGCAGCAGGGAGGATATAAATACAAAGAGGTATTTTGTGGTGATGGAACATTTCAGTATCTTTTTTTTTTTTTTTAAACATTTCAGTATCTTGATTTTTTTTAAAGATTTTATTTATTTGACAGATAGAGATCACAAGTAGGCAGAGAGGCAAGCAGAGAGAGAGAAAGAGAGAGAGAGAGAGGAGGAAGCAGGCTCCCTGCCTAGCAGAGATCCCAATGTGGGACTCAATCCCAGGACCCTGAGATCATGACCTGAGCTGAAGGAAGAGGCTTAACCCACTGAGCCACCCAGGCAGCCCCAATATCTTGATTTTGATAGTAGTTACATGAATCTCTACATGGAATAAAGGTGTTAAAACTATGTACACTGACACATATAAATGAATACAGGTTAAGAAAAATGCTGAAAATGGAATAAGGCTGTAGTTTTGTGTTTTGTTTTGTCTTAAGATTGATTTATTTGACAGAGAGAGAGAGCAGGGGGATGGGGGCAGAGGGAGAGAATCGAAGCCGACTTCATGCTGAGCGCAGAGCCTAACGTGGGGCTTGATCTCACAATCCATGAGATTACAACCTGAGCCAAAACCAAGAGTCATACGTTCAACTGACTGAACCACTCAGGCTCCTAGGTCTGTAGTTTTGTTAACACTAATGGACAAATGTTAATTTTTGGTTTTCATATACTGTGTTATAGCTGAAGACTGAGGAAAGCCAGATAAAGGATACATAGGACTCTATACTATTTTTGTAACTTTCTGTGAGTCTGTAATTATTTAATTATTTTAAAAAGCTGAAAAGAATCACTTTGAATTGAGAGAGAGAATGAATGAGTGAATTAACCAACAAACAAGCAGTAGGCTTAGGAGACAGGAGACCTGCATGTTCTAGTTTTATTCTGTCAGTACGTAACGGTATGACCCAAGGTAAGTTATTCCATGTTTTCTGGGCTTTAGTTTCCTAAGCAATGAAGTAAGGAGCTTTTATAAATGATTTCCAAAGGTGTTGCCATTTCTATACTAGTATAGAAATTAGTGTTGTAATTGAATATGGCAGGTAAGAGAGCCATTGTCATTTCTCAAGCAGGGAGTGAGCAGATTGGATGCAATGTGGTAACACAGATCTATGATCCTTTTCCTATTATTTAAAAATCCTAAAGGCTCAGAAAACAGAATGTTTTTTCATGCTCATAAATCTGACCTGAACTGATGAGCGATTATTTATAGTCTTTCTTTATTCCACTTAATGTGAATATTCATGCATTTTTTGCTGCAGAAATATTCATGTGTTTGATTACAGGGTGCTGCCCCAGATCCTACTGGAGTGCAGGGGAGAATGCACTTTCCTAAAATCAGAAAAATTTTGAATTGGTTTCAGGGACTTTGGATGAGATATTGTGGACCTGTTTAACTGGACAGTGGGCTGTGGGATGGACTAGAAGGCCAGGTATGTGATGTAGATTGGTAACGTGGTGGGGGTTTAACAGGGCAACAGTACATCAACTCTTATCTCCTCACAACTTGTACCCTATGGTTTGTTATTACCTTGCTGATTAAATGTGATTATCCAGTAGTGCAAAATATATATTTTTTATTTTTAATCATTTAAATTTCTGTATAAATCATTACAGATCTCCCCTACTATCTGAAAGTAGAGCGTTTCTATGAAACCTTCGATAAGCCAAAATGGCATCAAGCAAAAGAAGCAATTACCATTAATTTATATGGAAAACTTTTTGAGTATTCCCAGACCCAAAAAATAATCTCCCTTAGGCTTTTTTTGATATCTTAGGACACATCTTGCTAACGAATGCTCAAAATAAATCGAGATAAAGCACAGATGCTCACAGATATAGTTCAAAGCTACAGCAGTTTGATGCTAAGATGCTGAGCATAGTTCCCAGGGAAGGATCTTGGTGGTTCCAGTCTCGCTGCTCCGGGTGTGTGCTGCTTCTGTAACGGCTCACTGCAAAACAAACGTTGAACGCTATTTTTGCTTTTTGCCTTTTTTCATAAAAGTGAAAATCCTCTTTGTATTTCTTTTGGTCAGTGAACTAATATATGTCTTTTGTAAAGCAAAGTGGCTCTAATGTGAACTTTTGAAAGGCAGGGTATTCTGTATTATTTTGTTTGAAGTACTTTTAGTTTTATATATACCTACTGTCAAGAACTGAAATGTTTTTAATAACCATATGGAGGACACTTTATTGTTTCTAAGGTAATGACTTACTTTTTTCACATAGAATTAAATTTTTGTTGTTTATACATAGTTGATATTGAGTAATATGGCCTTATTTGTTTTCGTTGATTACTATTGACATATTTGGCTTTTAGGATTAAATTTTTGTTTAAATACTCTTATCTTTTTACTTTTGCCTTGATCTCTATTGCACATTTACATAGGTAGGACTAATTTAGTATCGTTTAATGGAGACAAATTATGACATTTCATCTCTCTCTAAGGCGGTGTTGATTCCTTGGCAGACACTTTTTGTTCCCGAGTTCACTACAGTTACTTGGCTACCTATAAAGCCTTATTAGTCTTTTCTGCATGTTAAAATTCTTCAGAGATCTTTGAATTTATTATTAGAAATTTAATTTTAGTCTCTTCCATGTTTATAAAAGACCTTTTCTAGATTCAGTTCTGTAATTACCGACTGAAAACCTGCGTTACTTATGAAGGAGTTTTTTTTTTTTTGGATGACTAGGAGAAAATTAAAAATTTTAATTCATTCCACAAATATTTGAGGTGTTCTTGGCATGGAATGTACAAACAAGAATAAGACACAGTTGCTTCCCTTCAGGAATTCATCAGAGATGGTATAGTGAGCCTGAGCTCTATAATCAGACTGTTTAGATTTATATCCTGTCTCTACAACTACCAAGTTATGTGATCTCAGGCAATTTCCTTAACCTTTTTGTGTTTTAGTTTCCTCATTTGTAAAATGAGAATAATAATAGTACCTATATCTTAGGGTTTTATGAAGATTAAATGGGTAAATATAGGTAAAGTGCTTAGAAGAGTATCTGGCACCTAAAAAGTATCCAAGTGTTAGCAATTTTCATTATTGAAATTCATTTCAGTGGGGAGATGTGCTAATAGTGAGAGTACCTTGGGATATATGCTATAGTATGTGTGAATGATATGCTGTAGAGACAGGGATAAAAAAAAAATCTCTACAGAAAATTGAAGACTTTCAAAGATGAGATGACCTAAGAGTTGGGTCATGTTGGATGGAAAGGAAATGACCAAGGCAGGGACATAAAAGAGAAGAAATTGCTTAGTCAGCGGTAGAGAAGTAGTAGTTTGGTGTGGTCTGAACATGGGATGGGATGAGACATAAAGGATAGGTTGAACATATTTGGACAAAAAATATGAAACAGTTGTATTCTTGGAGTACGAAGCAAGTATAGGGTTGTGATTCTATGAAAGGGAGAACAGATGAGATGAAAACTATCACTCTGGCTTTGTGCTGGGAGGTATTTTCCAAATAGCCACACAGAGAGAGGAACAGGAGCAGAGGATGGTGGTATCGGTGAGTTTGAGACAGATCAGATTTTGGGGAAGCGAAGGCAGCAGGAAATTGTGGGGCAGAATATGGAAGAAGAGGGAGTATACAGAGAAAGGCTCCAGACAGCTGAGGGGCCCACCTGAGTTTATTGTTGAAGTATGAGCAGCACATACGTAGGATGAAAGTCCGTGAGGCTGGGGAGCTATAAGCTGGCAGTTCTCAGAGTTCTCACAGAGCTGGGAGGCATCTGAATTCTAACTGGACATTATGGAAAGACTTTGTTGAACAGCCAGGCCCTCAGTGAAGACCCCAGAAAATTATGCCTCAGTAATAGGGATAAAGCTTTAGAGGGCAGACTGGTCAAGAACCTCCCTAATAAAACTAAACAGCAAGTCTTGCAAAGATCAGGCTAACCCAGAAGTAGTTTAACTGCCTGCCAAAGCACACCGAAATTCCTTTTTTTTTTTTTAAGATTTATTTATTTATTTGACAGACAGAGATCACAAGCAGGCAGAGAGGCAGGCAGGGGGATGGGGGAAGCAGGCTCCCCGCTGAGCAGAGAGCTTGATGTGGGGCTCGATCCTAGGGCCCTGGGATCATGACCTGAGCCGAAGGCAGAGGCTTTAACCCACTGAGCCACCCAGGCGCCCCGCACACCGAAATTCATAAAAGGAAGATTAAAATCCAGTCACTCAACAGCACAATTTAACAATATCCAACATCCAATTAAAAATTATAGGACAGGGGCGCCTGGGTGGCTCGTGGGTTGAGCCACTGCCTTCGGCTGAGATCATGATCTCAGGGTCCTGGGATCGAGTCCCACATCGGGCTCTCTGCTCAGCAGGGAGCCTGCTTCCCTCTCTCTCTCTGCCTGCCTCTCTGTCTACTTGTGATCTCTCTCTGTCAAATAAATAAATAAAATCTTTAAAAAAAATTATAGGACATTTCAAGAAGCAGGAAAATATGACATACCAGGAGAAAAATCAGTCAGTAGAAACAGACCCGTAAGACACTGATGATGGAATCAGTAGACAAGACTTATTATAAATATGCTCAAGTTTTTATTTTTTAAATTTATTTTAATTTTAAAAACATTTTTAAATTTAAATTCAATTAATTAACATATAATGTATTATTGGTTTCAGAGGTATAGATTGTGATTCATCAGTCTTATGTAACCCCCAGTGCTTGTAACATCACATGCCCTCCTTAATGTCCCTCACCCAAGTACCCTATCCCCCACCACCTCCCCTCCAGCAACCTTAGTTTGTTTCTTATGATTAAGAGTCTCTTATGGTTTGTCTCCCTCTCTGGTTTTGTCTTGTTTTATTTTTTCCTCTCTTCCCCTATGAACCTCTGTTTTGTTTCTTAAATTCCACAAATCAGTGAGATCATATGATAATTGTCTTTCTCTGATTGACCTGTTTCACTTAGCATAATACCCGGTAGTTCCACCCACGTTGTTGCAAGTGGCAAGTTTTCTTTTTTTATGGCTGTGTAATATTCCATTGTATATATAGACCACATCTTCTTTATCCATTCATCTGTTTCTGAACATTTGGGCTCTTTCCATAGTTTGGCTGTCGTGGACATTGCTGCTATAAACATTGGGGTGCAGGTGACCCTTCAAATTGCTACATTTGATCTCTGGGGTACATACCCATTAGTGTGGTTGCTGGATTGTAGGGTAGCTGTATTTTCAACTTTTTGAGGAACCTCCATACTGGTTTCCAGAATGGTATTACCAGCCTGCATTTCCACCAACAGTGTAGGAGAGTTCTTATCCTCAAGTTTTTAAAAGAAAGCATGAATAATAATACATGTGATGGAAAAAATATGTAAAGGGTAATATCTGGGGTGCCTGGTTGGCTCACTGGGTTTAGCCTCTACCTTCGGCTCAGGTCATGGAGCAGAGAGCCTGCTTCCCCCACCCCCCGCTTGCCTCTCTGCCCTCTGTCAAATGATTAAATAAAATCTTTTGAAAAAAGTAATATCTGTAACTCAAAGTTCAATATGTAAAAGGAAAAAATTTATCTGGATTGGCTCAACAGTAGATTAGACCCTGAAGAAGAAAAGATAAGTGAACTGAAGACATAACAATAGGTAACCTTTCCAATCTGATACAGAGGCTCCATGAACAATTATAGCTAATATTCTTAATAGTGAAAGACTGAATGTTTTCTATGACAGGACTCAAGGATATTCTCCTTTCCTCTTCTGTTAAAATTTTACCAGAAGTTCTAGCCAGTCAAGAAAAAGAATTTAAAAGCACATTGGGTTAGAAAATAACAGCAAGTCTTAATTACTAAATAACATCACATGCTAGGAAATCCCTAAGAATTTACAAAAAAGCTACTAGAGCTGATAAGCAAGTATAGCAAGCATAAGTTATATAATGTCAAAATATACAAACCAATTGTGTTTTCTTATATCAGCAATGAACAGTTGGAAAATGGATTTGCAAAATGTTCGCTGTAATATAAAAAACATGAAATGCTGAGGGATAAATTTAACAAAATACATACAAAGTCTGTACATTGAGAGCTATAAAACACTGGTGGGGAAATTAAAGATGACATAAATATACCCTGTTCATGAATTGGAAGAATTAATATTATTAAAATGTCTCTTCTTCCCCAAATTCATCTATAGATTTAACATAATCCCTATCAAAATTTCTACAGCTGATTTTTTTGTCAAAATTGATAAGCTGATCTAAAATTAATCTGTGATTGCAAAGATTCACAATAGCTAAAACAATTTTGAAATATAATCGTGCAATTCTAGCATCACAGGATTTCAAAACTTCTAGATAGCTACAGTAAACAAGACTGAAGGACTGGTGTACAGACAGGCATATACATCACTATGACTGAATATAGTTCTGAAATGGACCCACAGGTATATATGGTAATCCATTTTTGACAAAGGTAGCAAGGCAGTTAAGTGGGCAACGGATAGTATTTTCAACAAATGGCGTTGGGGGAAAAACCTCATGCCATAAAGAACAGTGACCTTGAAATGGATCCTATACCTAAACATAAAAACTAAAATACAAAAATTCTAAAAGAACACTCAGGGAAAAAAATTGTGACTTTGAAGTAAGTGGAGAATTTTTAGAAAGCATGAAGTGTAAAAGAAAAAAAGAACTAGAGTTCATTGACATTTAAAACTGCACTTAAAAAAAATGCTGTTAGGAAAATAAAATGGCAGTAGGGTGCCTGGGTGGCTTATTTGGTTGAGCATATAGCTCTTGGTTTCTGCTCAGGTCGTGATCTCATGGGTTGTGGGGTTGAGCCCCTCCTCAGGCTCTATGCTCAGCAGGGAGTCTGCTTGAAGACTCTCTCCCTCTGCCCCTCTTGCTCTTGACCGTGAGTGCTCTCTCCCTCTCAGATAGGCAGGTAGGTAGATAGATAGGTAGATAGAAAAGAGCAAGCCACAGAGTGGGATAAAATATACACATGTCTGGGGGCGCCTGGGTGGCTCAGTGGGTTGAGGCCTCTGCCTTCAGCTCAGGTCATGATCCCAGGGTCCTGGGATGGAGCCCCACATCTGGCTCTCTGCTCAGCGGGGAGCTTGCTTCCCTCTCTCTCTCTGCCTGCCTCTCTGCCTACTTGTGATCTCTCTCTGTCAAATAAATAAATAAAATCTTAAAAAATATATATATACACATGTCTGACAAAGGGCTGGAACGTACAAAGAAGTCTTAAAACTAAAGCAGACAACCAACTCAAAAATTGGGAAAGATTTGGACATTTTACAAAAGAGGTTACCTAGCCAGTTAGTAAAACTGAAAATGACAACATGCTTAACATCATCAGTCACCTCAAAATGCAAACAAAGTAAAACCAGAAAGAGGTGTCACTGCATACAAACAAAAATGGCTAAATTTAGGAAGTCTGACCACGGTAAATGTTGGTGAGAATGTGGAGCAGCTGGAACTGTCCTATGCTGCTAATGGGACTATAAAATGGTACAGCCACTCTGAAGAACTATTTGGTCTTTTTTTAAAAAAAAGGTTAAGCATACCCTTGTACCTTATAATCCAGCAATCCCACTGCAGCGTATTGAAATGATAGAGAATGAAACAAATGTGCAGTCATTTTTTTTTTTTTTAAGATTTTATTTATTTTTTTGTCAGAGAGAGAAAAAGCGAGTGAGGACTTCCTGCTGAGCTGGGAGCCTGATGTGGGGCTCCATCCCAGGACCCTGGGATCATGACCTGAGCCAAAGGCAGCCGCTTAACCGACTGAGCCACCCAAGTGTCCCTGCAGTCAGAGATTTTAACACAATTATTCAGAGCAGTTTTATTTACTGTAGGCATAAACCGTAAACAGTCTAAATGTCTATCTCAGGTGAATGGAATATCCTTCAGAAAGAAAAATGAGGGGCCCCTGGGTGGTTCAGTTGTTGAGCGTCTGCCTTTGGCTCAGGTCATGATCCCAGGGTCCTGGGATCGAGCCCTGCGTTGGGCTCCCTGCTTGGGAGAGAGGCTGCTTCTCCCTCTCCCACATCACCTGCCTGTGTTCCTGCTCTTGCTGTCTCTCTGTCCCATAAATAAATAAAATCTTTAAAAAAAAATTTTTAAAAAGAAAGAAAAATGAGTTGATTAATGATTCACTCAATAACATGGTTGGATCTCAAGAACATTATGCTGAGTGAAAGAAGCCAGATACAAAGGAATGCCTGCTGTATGATTTCATTTACACGGAAAATCTAGAATAGGTAAAATTATACTGACGGAAAGCATCCACTTTAGTTGTTTGCTTGGGGCCTTAACGGGAACAAAGGAATTTTTAGGATACTAGAAATGTATCATATCTTTATTGTGGTGGCAGTTACACAGATGTACACATTTGGCAAAACATTTTACTGTACACTTAAAAATGTGTATGTTTTATTGTTAGTGACTGTTATTGAATGTGTCATTTTATTGCTGAAGGGTGTTCCTCTGCATGGATATAAGCAAATTGTTTATCTGTTCACCTTAAATGAACATTTTGATTGCTTGTAGCTTTTGGCTTTTGTGAATAAAGCTGATATGAATTAAAGTTGTTTTGAAAAATAAAAAAGGAGGGGCACCTGGGTGGCTCAGTGGGTTAAAGCCTTTGCCTTCAGCTCAGGTCATGATCCGAGGGTCCTGGGATCGTGTCCCGCATTGGGCTCTCTGCTCAGCAGGGAGCCTGCTTCCCTTCCTCTCTCTCTCTCTCTGCCTGCCTCTCTGCCTGCTTGTGATCTCTGTCTGTCAAATAAATAAATAAATAAATAAATAAATAAAACGAAAAAGGAAAAGTTGTAGCTAGATTTTGAGGAGCTTCTTTATGTAGTGTTAAGATCTAATTTAATTTTGAGATCAGCGGAGACCACTAAGGTTAAGTGGTAGAGAGATTTGAATAGATATGTCTTTTGAAAGCTGATTTTTGTAGCTATGAAAGTTGTGGGTTGCAGAAAAGATAAACTGGAGTCATGAAGGCCTGGCTATAATCTAGTTATCTCTATAGGTTGCTATAATCCAGTCCTCTCTCCCCCTGCACAGCTTTATTGAGGTGAATGGTCAAGTAAAATTATATATAGTGTACAATGCGATTATTTGATATATGTATACCTTGTAGGATGATTACCTCACATAATTACCTTTGTATGTGCACTAGTGTGTGTGGTGAGAATGCTGAAGATCTATTCTCATAGTAGATTTCAAGTATACAGTTGGGTGTTACTAGCTATAGTCACCATGCTGTATATTAGATACTCAGTACTTATTTTCTTACAACTGAAAGCTTTTATCCTTTGACCAGCATCTCCCCAATTTTCCTACTCCCCCAGTACCTGGTAATCATCATTCTACTGTCTTTTTATATGGGTTGAGTTTGACCTCTGCATTTTCTCCCCTTTTTTCCAGATTCCAGATATAAGTGGAATCATACAATATTTGTCTTTCCCTGTCTGGCTTATTTTATTTAGCATAATGTCCTCTGGGTTCATCTGTGTTTTTGCAAATGGCAGGATTTCCTTCTTTCTCATGATTGAATAATATTCCACTCTGTGTTTGTGTGTGTGTGTGTGTGTGTGTTTATATATCACATATTCATTAACATTTATCAGTCAATGAATTGTCATTCCCCTATCTTGGCTTAAGATGTTCCCATATACTGGCTGTCATGAATAGTGCTGAACATGGGAGTATAGGTATTGCTTCAAGACAGTGTTTTCATTTCCTTCAGATGGATACCTAGAACTGGGATTTTCTGGATAGTTATGTTTTTAATTTTTTCAGGACCCTCCATATTGTTTTCCGTAATGACTGTACCAGTTTACATTCCCACCAGTAGTGCACAAGAATTCCCTTTTGTCCTTATCCTTGCCAACACTTACTATCTCTTGTCTCTTGGTAAAAGGCATCCTAACGGGTGTGAAGCAGTATCTCATTGTGGTTTTGATTTACATCTCCTTAATGATTAGTGTTGAGCACCATTTCATGTACTTGATTGCCATCTCTGATTTCTTTGAAAAAATGTCTTTTCAGGTCATTTGCCCTTATTTTCATTGGATTATTATTGTTATTATGATTTTGCTGCTGAGATATATGGTTTGCAAATATTTTCTCCCATTCTGTAGTTACCTTTTCATTGTGTTGATTGTTTGCTGTATAGAAGCTTTCAGTTTGATATAGTATTACTTGTTTGTTTTTTGTTTTGTTGCCTTTGTTTTTAGAGCTAAGACCAATGTCAAGGAGCTTTTTCATTGTTTTCTTTTGGAGTTTTACAGTTTTAGGTTTTACATATAAGTCTTTAACCAGCTTCAAGTTGATTTTTGTGAATGGTGTAAGATAGGGATCCAGTTTCATTCTTCATTCATTTCTTCTTTCAGCAGCTGGTCAAGTGTGTCCCCTAGTGGCCAGGTACTGTGTTTATTACCAGGGGATTCAAAGAGCACAAGGCACTGAACTGCAACTCCCCTACCCCTTAACAAAAATTATATTCAAATAAGGGAAATAGATGCATAAAACAATAAGTGTAATAAAATGTTGGACTAAAAGTATTTTCAAGTAAAATGAAGACACAAAGAATAGAGGGGTCCACTAGGCAGGGGGCTAATGAATCAGGAATGCTCAATGAAATGACTTGAGTTAAATATTAAAAATTGAGAAGGTGTTTTTGGTGATAAAGGAATATGAGGGTAAGGTATGAACTTGGGCAGTGGTGGTGAAATTGAATTATCAAAAATGGATTTAAGGTACATTTGCAAAGTGGAGTTGACAGGACTTGGTAATTTTGAAAGTAAGAGAACAGAGTTGAGGCTAAGCTAAGAATGAGCTAAATAATTGACTATGATGAGGTACCATTAATTGATAGAAGGCATACAGGAGGAGAAGCATGTTTGGGTACAGAGTATGGGGGAGGTTGTTTTTTTTTTTTTTTTTAGATTTATTGAACTTGAAGTGTTTGTGGCATGTGGAGATGTCCAGAATGCAGTTAGAATGGCTCCAGTGCTCCTAATGGAAGTAGACATGAGCTAGAATTGGAGGGTAAGATTTGAAGCCATAGGGATTTATTATCTTTTAGGAAGGGGATATAGAATAATGTTAGTGTTGTTTGATTAAAAAGGAAGAAATTGATTTTGGATTACTAAAGCAAATAAAAGAAATTTATTGGAAAGACACTAGGTAGATCACAGTTTCAAAGGGGGAGTTAGAAAACCAGGCCTTAGAAAGAATGGAAACTGGGGAAGCTCTAAGGGTTATCAGAAGCATGAATTTGGGGACAATTTCTCTGCAGTACAGCACTGTTTTCAGGTAGTTTTGGCTCTGGCTGCCTTTTGTCCTCATATGGCTTCTCAAAGCTCAAATTCCTATAAGGGAAGATTAATTTGGCCTTTTTTTCATCTTGTGACTATTGTAGATCAGTTCCTTTACTGGCAAATGTTATACTGTGAGCTGCCCTGCCTGGGTCATTGCCCTCTCCTTTGGTCAGTTAGGGGGTAACTAGGGTAACTACTGTATTTCAGACCAACTTGAACCTCACAGAATAAGGGAAAGGAATTTCCTTAAAGGAAGATGAAGTGTAATGAGACAAAGGGAAAATAGGTTCTGGGCAGGACACCCCCACCCCCCCGCTTAATCCTGAGCTTAGTGGCTGCATGAAGCCATTGGTGCAGCTTGAGGGGTAGATGGCATGTAGGAGTGTACATGATCTGATAGGCAACATAATTGTGCATTCAGATCCCATTTAGGCCTGCGTCTGTTTTCTTTGATGATGGCCTGCTGGAATTTAGAATTAAATGCATCCAATAATGATGAATGATGAGCTACAGGACTGCATGGTCATATAACATTGTTGTATTCAGTTTTCACCAGTCTACTAGTGAGCCAGGTGATTTTTCTCAAAAGGAAATAGTTACTTCATTTGCTTGCTGAAGGGGCCATAGCCTTGTTCCAAAACTGCTGGGGGGGGGTGCTGTGTGGTATTAATTGGGTCCTTTTGACAGGTTCAACACATTATTATAGGTGGAGGCATCTTTTGACTTGTCTATACAGTCATAATGTTGTAGGGTAGGAGGGCAGTATGTACACCTGCTATTTAAGCAAGGAGTGTCCCACCCAGAACTTGTTACCCCTTTGTCTGGTGTCAACATCTCACCTTTCCTTTAGAAATTTTAGAAATTTCCCCTAAAAATGCAGTGATTTTGATAAAGAAATGGAATTCATTCAGCTTCTCCGTTGTACTTTTTACTGTAATATTCCTTCCTCCTGAGCCAGAGAGCCATTGTGGGATTCTGTCAGTTTGTGGGAATATCTGAAAAGTAGGATGTGTTAGTCTCACAATGACTACTGTGAGAAGAGGCTGAGTTGGAACTCCATCTCTCTGCATGACTCATAAGTCGTCACTCTGACCATGGGCCAGTGGGGTATTCTTAATTCCTAAGAGTTAATGTTAGCTCAGAGCTAGTAGGTAATCATTGAGGGCATTGGGTATTTCCCTTTCAACTGCTCATGATTACCTGGGTAAATGGCTAAAGATCATTTGAAAAAAAAAGGTATTCCATAAGGGAATTGGCCTCCAATTCATTTAACAACTGTGGGTCTTGGCTTTGGGTCAGAGGTCATGACTCTCTAAGTGTCTCATACTGGTCTCTGTTCACTAAATGTAGAGTTGTTTGTTTTTAGCTATTTAAATCCAAACAGATCTTAGTGGGATGGCCCTTCATTTGAATTCTTGGGTCTGATTAATGAAATATAGATAGGGATTTCTGCCTATCACAGCAAAGCCCGAGATTACCGAATATTACCCTGCTGCCTTGTTGGATCACCATGTCCACTTTGCTTCTGGCAATTAACAGCTACCACCTGGACCCACCCAACCTTCCCTGAGCTCCTCCCAGCACTTTCTGAGTTTAGGGAGTCCATGTCAGTTGCAGTTCTTCCCACCCAAATCCTTAGCCCTAGCAAGAGCTGTTGGAACGGTTAGTAATGACTGTAGTGTGCCCCTTACCAGTCCTTTTCTGGTGTCAAGAGTGAAGGGAGAATCTTCTGGGCCCAGTTGGGAGACTGAGGAAGAACAGTATGTTATATGAATAAAAGTTGATAGTTTGAATAGAGAAAAGTGGTTCGTGAATCACATCTTTACACCATGGGCTTCGCTTTTTCCAAAGAACTACCAGCACAGAACCATTTTCATACTGGGAATTGCAACTTAGTTTAAGTCAAGTACCATCATCTGTCATAGTAAACTAATGACAATTTGACCAAGTTTTGTACTCAATTTGTAATTTTATTTATTTTAGTTGTATAAGAACTATAACCATACGGTGTTTATAATTTCTATATTTGGACATATTCAAATGATATTTTAATACAAATCATTTAAGGCAATAACGGATGACTGAATTTTTATCCTTTAAAAATGTAACATATACCACTCAAGGATGAGGAATACTCATGAGTCTGTGTGATTTGGGGCCCAGTTAATAAGGATAAATTGATCATAGGTTTTGAAGTGCTATAATACTTAACTCTTTGTGCTTATATTTTAATGAATTAAGATTCAGATATCCATCTCTCTCTCTTTTCATATTGCTGATCACTGATGTATTGCCAGCTGCTTTTCATCAATACTGTTATATTCTATAATTATCCCTTCTTTATCCTTTTACACAGAATTTTCCTGTGTGTGTGCATGCGTGTGTGTGTGTGTGTGTGTGTGTGTGTGTAACACCTTAGAGGCTCTTTAGTTACTCATCTGTGCTTGTGGTTTGAAGAGTTTAATGAATGTTTTTCTAAAAATAGCTGCCTTGGAGTAGGTTTTAAAATGGGCACTAGATGTTAACCATTCAGATAGCTGTGTCTGATTTAGTACTTATTTGAAGTTCTAGATACAAATCTTTAGTTTATGGAGTGCAGCTGCACTTGCTTTTCTTCCTATGACTCACCAAAGCTTACTCAAAGCCTTTCATTTTTTTCTATTTCTCTATACTGAAACTTCATTTAAACAAATATTTTAAAATAGTTTTAAAAATTACCATTCTTTTGGAATCTCCTTGGAAGTTTATTTCATTTGCTCCAAAGATTTTTTTTTTTTTTTTAAGCAAACTGAGTTGGTTTTATTTCCAGAGTTGTGAGGTTAGAGGTAGGTATAATAAGTATTATACCATACTCCCAAAATTTAACAGTAGTATTTTGAAGTTTTCAAACATTGATAATTTGCATGAACATATTCTGTATAACATAGGGGCTCTGTTACAGGTACTTTCTATATCTTAAATGGTTAAAGTATCAACAAGTAAATGAAATTTAATTTATACTCGAAATTGAAAGGGCTTCACAAATCTTCACCATTTCTAACTTGATGTTCTTTTTTTTTGCTGTATATTTAAAAGGAATGTCATTTATTTTCACAGGACTAATTTATAGTATATAAAAAACTTTTATTAAAAGCATTTTTAGGAGTGCCTGGGTGGCTCAGTGGGTTAAAGCCTCTGCTTTCGGCTCAGGTCATGATCCCAGGGTCCTGGGATCAAGCCCTGCATCGGGCTCTCTGCTCAGCAGGGAGCCTGCTTCCCTCATCTCTCTCTCTCTGCCTGCCTCTCTGTCTACTTGTGAGCTCTCTCTGTCAAATGAATAAACAAAATCTTAAAAAAAAAAAGGCTTTTTTTTTTCTTTTAAAGACTTTATTTATTTATTTGACAGACAGAGATCACAAGCAGGCAGAGAGGCAGGCAGAGATATAGGGGGAAGCAGGCTCCCCACTGAGCAGAGAGCCCGATGCTGGGCTCGATCCCAGGACCCCGAGACCATGACCTGAGCCGAATGCAGAGGCCTTAACCCGCTGAGCCACCCAGGTGCCCCAAAAAGGCATTTTTATGTAGAGCGCCTGGGTGGCTCAGTGGGTTAAGCCTCTGCCTTCAGCTCAGGTCATGATCTCATGGTCCTGGGATCTAGTCCCACATCGGGCTCCCGGCTCAGTGGGGAGCCTGCTTCCCCCCTCTCTCTGCCTTCCTCTCTGCCTACATGTGATCTGTCTGTCAAATAAATAAATAAAATCTTAAAAAAGAAAAAAGCATTTTTATGTAGTACTACTATTTTTAAGTATTATGTATTTTCTCAAATACATTTTGTTCTGTAGTACCCATGATTAAAACACAAGAGTGACAATAGAATGTGTATGATACAATTTTGTGAGTACATAGAAAGGAGCTCCAGAAATGAACATCTAAGAAATTGGTAGTCCTGGCCTTATAATTTTTTTGTATAAAGCTATTTTATTTTATTTAAAGGTTTATTTATTTATTTTGGGGAGAGAGAGAGAGAGGAAGAGAGAGCACGAGCGGGAGAGGAAGAAAGAATCTCAAGCAGACTGCGTGTGCTGAGTGCAGAGCTTGATGTGGGGCTTGATTCCAGGACCTCCACCTCAGTTGGATGCTTAACTGACTGTGCCACGTGGACGTCCCCTGTCCTTAGAACTTTAGTTTCGATTTAAAAGTACTCCTGCATTTACCTGGTCACCTTAGGAAAAAACTGGGGTGGAGTTTGAAAGATAGGCTGCACTGTACAAATATAAGGTAGAAATGGAGGCCTAGGACTGTTAGCATGAGAAATAGTAGCAGCTGAAGGTGTGTGGTGTATTGGAAAACACAGCTTTGGAAGATGACTGAACTGGAGTCAGCCTTGGCTTTTGTCATTTATTAGTTGCTGTTTGGGCATGTTAACTACTCAGACCTTCTGTTTTCTCACCAGCAAAAATGGGCATAATAGCACCTATGTTGTTGTGAGTCTTGAATGAAAGACTTAGGTAACAACATAGTTTTATTTCTCCCTCCCTAACTGGAAAATAGGAAATATCCATGGCAAAAATAAACATCCTTTCTGGAGCAAAATGTAGATTAATTTTGCATTAGTTTATTATATTTTCATTAATGACTTGCCAGTAAAATAGGATTAACTAATGGGTTAGGAATATGAAGAAAATAGTAGTTGCTGATTAACATGTGGCCCTGAGTTAGATTTTAGAACTTTTGAAATTGATTTAATATAGAGGGTTTCAAAATATGAATACAATTGGTCACTGTGGATGGGTTACAAACCCAGACAAAGTAGAAAATAGGGAGTTGAGGGTCTCTTAGGTGGGTGAGAATAATGTCTTTCGAGAGGTTTTATAATCTCTAAGTCATTTTAACAATGATTAAGGTACCGTCACTTTTTTACCCTTGCCAGGATTAAGGGGGAACATCTGGGAGTGGTAGATCTCCCAAAACTCTCCAGTACTCCTCTCCATGGGTAAATTGGCTGCTGTGCATTGAAGCAGTCATTGCTGCTACTGGACCATGGGGCGTTTAGATGTCCCAGTAGTTAGGGGCCCAAGACAAATGTTTAGATATGGTGATGCCCAGTCTAGTTTTTTGGATCATAAGCAAGGTGCCTGGCTCTTTATATGCCTATCAGATCTTGAAATCTCACTGAATGGCAGGTTGGTAAGTTTCCTGCAGATAGATAAGTTCTAACCTGTGATACAGAGTGACAGACTCCTTAGTAGCTTCCCATGTTCTGGAGGATACAATTTGACTTGTGCATGGCAAAACATCCTTCCTTTCTAGTCACTTCAGCCACTCTCTCCATTTTCCACCCTAAGCTGGAGCCACAGGAAGTAAACCATCTATATTCATACCTGATAAACATTGCTTAACTTAGGACTTGAGTCAAGTATTAGCCTTTTTGATAAGTATTCCATCGTTTCTCCAATTGAAATTGCTCATTTCTCCAGCTTTCTGTCCCTTTGAAAAATCAGAAGATATGACACCTTTGAGCTTTCATTCTCCATGGTTTTGATCAGCTGGTGTCAATTGGTGGCTGCTTCCTTTAGACTGGGCATATGTTGTACACTTTAAATATATGCAAGTACATCTCTCCGTTATTCCTCAGTAAAGCTCAGTAAAGCTGGGAGAAAAAAAGATTGGGCATATGCTCTTCATTTCACCATTTGAGATGCAGTTACAGCTGACCACTTCATGGATTAATTGGCCTATTTGGACCCTTTATTTTGGACCTCTGATAGCAATATAAGTGTTTCTAAGACTATGATCTTTTTGAAAGAAATAACTTTGTCTCTATATTCCTATCGTCCAGAATATACTTGATACATAAAAAGCCTTTAGTAAGTAATCACAGAATTTAATCGAATGGAGTAAAACTTTTTCCAACCAGAGGACTTTGCCTTTTTCCTCACCTTTGCTTGAGTCATTACTTTGATTAGATCATGATATTTATTTTACATGTTTTTCCTCATAGTGTGGAACATCATAGTTGGAGATTGTGATCAACTCCTCCCAAAGACAGAGAAAAAAAATGCACTTAAATTGTAGCAGGATCGATTAAAATTAGGTGGGGCAAGTTTTCCTAGCTGTAAAATTTATTAGGGATGGATTACAGCGATACTGTTGAGTCTTTTTATTTTGAAATCTTCCCAGGACTGGCATACACCTTCTTGAAGACACCAAGAAGAGTAGTATAAAATTCCTCATGAGGCGGTGCAATGCACTACTGAGTAATCAGAATGTTTTAGAATATTTTGACTATGTGTAGTATATAGTACTGCCCACAACTGCCCAGAAACAGGTCTAGCTCTTTTTCCATCCTTGCTTTTTGCCACTTGCTGTGCTCCCCTGCACCCCTCGAAAATTGAAGAAATCAGGAACTTAATGGTCTTGTGAACAGACCAGGTGAACAGAATCTGCCAAGATCAGGAAACATAAGGATAATGTGAAGTTTAAAGTTTAAAGCAGCAGAAATGCCTTTATACCTTGGTCATCACAAAGAGAAGGGGGAGAAACTGAAGCAGTCCCTGCCCCCCCACGTTTGGCAGTGAAGGAGCATAAATGAAACTGGCACACTGATTGGAACTGTATTAAAATTTTAAAAATTCTAATATATATATATATACATACATATATTAGCTCTCATATTATGGATTAAGAATTTGAGAACAAATTCTAATCAGCAGGTGTACAACTTCTGCAAAAAAGGTAGAGTTTCTTACTCCATCATTTGCTCCTTTATCAAAAACAGCTGTCTACAAATAGTGCCTCATACTGTTGGCAAATTCATTACAAATGCAGGAAGCAATTCCTGTTTCATATGATTGTGATTTGTAAAAATAATTTAGGTGTAAGCTATCCATGAGCTTTTTTTTTTTTAAGTAGTAGTCCTATCAAAGTCCTCATATTTTGGCATTACACATGAGTGTCATAAGTTTAAATTCTGGAACATCCAGGCAGAAATATAAGAAAGGGCTCGTTTAGGATGGAATGGCAAACATTCTAATTGGGAGGGCCCTCATTTTGATTTCTGCCCTCCTGCCCCCACCCTTTAACCAAAAACCAAAGCAAAACATCTGGAGTTATTTAGGCAGTATAAATATTCTTTAAAGAATGGACCCCTAATCATAAAGCCTTTCTGGCACTGAAAAATGTTTTTTGAATAGATAGAATTTGCATGATCAGTTAAAATATCTTTGAATTCATAAAGGCTCCCACAAGCCGTGAGTGGAGTTTGGGAGTATGGCGGACTGAGGCTTTTATCATAGGCTTTTATCGAAAAGCTATCTGGTAGTGCACAGGGGTTACTCTTTCAGTTTTCCCCTTTAAGAATAGTCTCCAAGAAAGGTAGCTTGTTTTCTGTTAAATGGTGGCTATTTCACTTTGAACAATGGGTATACATTTAGTTTTATTCTCTTTTCCCATGTTTAAACAGGTTTTGCTGTGGGGAGACAAGGAGAAAACCATTCCCTTCAAAGCCCCTTTCGTCAGTTTCTGCTTTGTAGTTCTGTCCATAAGACAGAAAGTAGGGAGGAGGGATAATAGCTAAGCATTGGGAAAAAAACCACACACACATTAGTGTCAACTCAGGAGAGGAAATGGAAGGGATAGCTGTGTTGCAGTTAGTCAACCAATATTTATTGACCATCAATTGTGTATTAAAACACAGTGTCAGATTTGTTGACATAAAAAGGGTTTCCATACTCCAAGGACATAAAGTATTCTTGAGGAATCTAGATATAAATCTGTGAAGCTCGGGTGATAATGTAAAATAAAAATAATTTCATCATAGTTGTTAGAGATTGCCAAATGGAAGATTTAGTTAAGTGTAATAGGAGTTAGGTCAGGGATAGACCATTGTGGGCTGACTAAACCAGACAGTTCTGTGGAAGAATTTTGAGCAGCTGCTTGAAGAATGGGTACAATTTGGATTGATGGAAAATAGGAAGAATATATTTCTGCCCTTCCCTTTCACTGGAATACCATGTGTGGAATTCAGAAAGAGTAGAGTTAGCGTCATGTTGATTTTGGGTAAAAATCAGCAGTTAACCATGTGGGAGAACTTTAAGGAGCCTGAGAAAACCTCTTGATTATTTCTGTGTAGTGTAACTTTCCTTAATTCAGGCCTATAAATCAAAAACAAAACATTTTTAAAACATTGGAAGGCATAGAGAAAGTGATGCCATCCAGGATATTCACTGTAAAAGCAGCAGTGTTTATATTATTAAACTTGGACATTTCAAGCAGTTTCAATGAGGGAAAGAACACACACAAAGGAGCCATGTGTCTCCACTTGAGAAACCTTGACTTTCAACTGCACAGAAAGCTCTGGTAAATCCAAAGCATCAATAAGCTTTCACAGATTCTGATCGTCATACAAATTACATATAAAGAGGAAACGGTTTCCCATAGGCCTTCTTTCTTACCGTCAGAACTAAAGTGATTATATTTTTCTCAAGATCAAGTTAAGGAAGATACCACTCTTTCCCTTCTATTTTCTTTTCCCTTTTTCTAGTCCATCTTTCCTTTACTATATATTTATTGTAGAGTACACATCTGAGTATATTTTAATAAATTATCTATTTAAAAATATCTAAATCCAAGGGCGCCTGGGTGGCTCTGTGGGTTAAGCCTCTGCCTTTGGCTCAGGTCATGATCTCAGGGTCCTGGGATTGAGCCACGCATCTGGCTCTCTGCTCAGCAGCGAGTATCCTTCCTCCTCTCTCTCTGCCTACTTGTGATCTCTCTCTCTCTCTGTCAAATAAATAAATAAAAGCTTTAAAAAAATTAAATCTGTACTCATTTCTGTTTACACCTAGGTAAAATAGAGATGTAGAGTTTATCAAATTTATGGTGAATAGGCATACACAGCCCTTGGGTTGCATGGATTTTTTTTTAAAGCAAATTTGGTCACATTTTGTTTGTTTTTAGAAATGAATGGCATTTTTTCAGGAACCTGGAGGAATCATAAAGAAAAAGCAAATGTTTCTGGATCAGAAGGGGTAGTTTTTTATTTTTTCTCTGGGAGATAAAGCAATCAAGTAGGTCTTTAACCTTCTTTATTCTTTAGTATGTGTTACTTGAGTTTAATAATTTAATCTCATTTTTATATAAAACATTTCACTGTTAGACAGCATAGAAATTTATTTTAAAAAGTACCCATAATCTTACTGTCTAGAGATGGCTAGTATTACTAATTTGATGTATAGCCTATAAGACTATAAAACTGAGTTTCTCCATGTATATATTTTTGTTCATATAGTAGAATATAGAGAATTGCTTTTAATGTTAAATGAACTTAATTTTAAAATTATTTTTATTAACATATAATGTATTATTTGCCCCAGGGGTACAGGTCTGTGAATCGTCAGGCTTACACACTTCACAGCATTCACCATAGCCCATACCCTCCCCAATGTCCATAACCCAACCACCTTCTCCATAACTCCCTCTCCCCCCAGCAACCCTCAGTTTTGTTTTGTGAGATTAAGACTCTCTTATGGTTTGTCTCCCTCCCAATGCCATCTTATTTCATTTTTTCCTTCCCTACCTCCCAAGCCCCCCACTTTGCCTCTCAAATTCCTCATATCAGGGAAATCATATAATATTTTTCTTTCTCTGATTGACTTATTTTGCTCAGCATAATACCCTCTGATTCCATCCATGTTGTTGTAAATGGCAAGATTTCATATCTTTTTATGGCTGCCTAGTATTCCATTGTTTATATATATACCACATCTTCTTTATCCCTTCACGTGTTGATGGACATCTAGGTTCTTTCCATAGTTTGTTTATTGTGGACATTGCTGCAATAAACATTTGGGTGCATGTGCCCCTTCAGATCACTACATTTGTACATTTAGGGTAAACACCCAGTAGTGCATGCGATTGCTGGGTCATAGGGTAGCTCTATTTTCAACTTTTTGAGGAACCTCCATAATGTTTTCCAGAGTGGCTGCACCAGCTTGCATTCCCTCCAACAGTGTAGGAGGGTTCCCCTTTCTCCACATCATCGCCAACATCTGTTGCTTCCTGACTTGTTAATTTTAGCCATTCTGACTGATATGAGTTGGTATCTCATTGTGATTTTGATTTGTATTTCCCTGATGCCGAGTGATGTTGAGCACTTTTTCATGTGTCTGTTGGCTATTTGGATGTCTTCTTTGCAGAAATGTCTGTTCACGGCTTCTGCCCATTTCTTGATTGGATTATTGATTGGATTCTGCCCATTTATTGATTGGATTTAGGTGTTGAGTTTGATTAGTTCTTTATAGATTTTGGATACTAGCCCTTTTATCTGATATATCGTTTGCAAATATCTTCTCCCATTTTTTCCGTTGTGTTTCAGTTTTCTTGACTGTTTCCTTTGCTGTGCAAGAGCTTTTGATCTTGATGAAGCCCCAATCGTTCAGTTTGGCCCTTGCTTCCCTTGCCTTTGGTGATGTTTCTAGGAAGAAGTTGCTGTGGCTGAGGTCGAAGAGGTTGCTGCCTATGTTCTCCTCAAGGATTTTGATGGGTTCCTCTCTCACGTTGAGGTCTTTCATCCATTTTGAGTCCATTTTTGTGTGTGGTGTAAGGAAATGGTCCAATTTCATTTTTCTGCATGTGGCTGTCCAATTTTCCCAAGTCTCTTGTTGAAGAGACCTTTTTCCATTGGACATTCTTTCCTGCTTTGTCAAAGATTAGTTGACCATAGAGTTGAGGGTCTATTTCTGGGCTCTCTATTCTGTTCCATTGATCTGTGTGTCTGTTTTTGTGCCAGTACCATACTGTCTTGATGATGACAGCTTTGTAATAGAGCTTGAAGTCTGAAATTGTGATGCCACCAACTTCAGCTTCCTTTTTCAACATTCCTCTGACTATTCGGGGTCTTTTCTGGTTCCTTATAAATTTTAGGATTATTTGTTCCATCTCTTTGAAAAAAATTGATGGTATTTTGATAGGACTTGCATTAAATGTGTAGATTGCTTTAGGTAGCACATTTTCACAATATTTGTTCTTCCAGTCCATGAGCAAGGAGTGTTTTTCCATTTCTTTGTGTCTTCCTCAATTTCTTTCATGAGTACTTTATCGTTTTCTGAATACAAATTCTTTGCCTCTTTGGTTAGGTTTATTCCTAGGTATCTTATGGTTTTGGGTGCAATTGTAAATGGGATCGACTCCTTAATTTCTCTTTCTTCTGTCTTTTTGTTGGTGTATAGAAATGCAACTGACTTCTGTGCATTGATTTTATATCCTGACACTTAACTGAATTCCTATATGAGTTCAAGCAGTTTTGGAGTGGATTCTTTTGTTTTTCCACATAAAGTATCATATCATCTGCAGAGAGTGAGAGTTTGACTCCTTCTTTGCTGATTCAGATGCCTTTAATTTCTTTTTGTTGTCTGATTGCTGAGGCTAGAACTTCTAGTACTATGTTGAATAGCAGTGGTGACAGTGAACATCCCTGCCATGTTCCCGACCCTAGTGGAAAAGCCCTCCGTTTGTCCCCATTGAGAATGATATTTGCTGTGGGTTTTTCATAGGTGGCTTTGGTGATATTGAGCAATGTGCACTCTATCCCTACATTCTGAAGAGTTTTGATCAAGAAAGGATGTTGTACTTTGTCAAATGCTTTTTCAGCATCTATTGAGAGTATCATATGGTTCTTGTTCTTTCTTTTATTAATGTATTGTATCACATTGATTGATTTGCATATATTGAACCAAACTTGCAGCCAAGGAATAAACCCCACTTGGTCATGATGAATGATCCTTTTAATGTACTGTTGGATCCTGTTGCCTAGTATTTTGGTGAGAATAAGGATATTGGTCTGTAATTCTCTTTTTTGATGGGATCTTTGTCTGGTTTTGGGATCAAGGTAATGCTGGCCTCATAAAATGAGTTTGGAAGTTTTCCTTCCATTTTTGTTTTCAGTTTCAGGAGAAAAGGTATGAATTCTTCTTTAAATGTTTGGTAGAACCCCTGGGAAGCCATCTGACCCTGGGCTTTTGTTTGTTGGGAGATTTTTGATGACTGTTTCAGTCTCCTTACTGGTTATGGGTGTGTTCAGGTTTTCTTTTTCTTCCCAGTTCAGTTTTGGTAGTTTATATGTCTCTAGGAATGCATCCGTTTCTTCCAGATTGTCTAATTTGCTGGCATAAGTTGCTCATAATATGTTCTTATAAATGGGGGCACCTGGGTGGCTCAGTGGGTTAAGGCCTCTGCCTTCAGCTCAGGTCATGATCTCAGGGTCCTGGAATCGAGCCCCGCATCGGGCTCTCCACTCAGCAGAGAGCCTGCTTCCTCCTCTCTCTCTGCCTGCCTCTCTGACTACATGTGACCTCTCTCTATCTCTCTCTCTCTGTCAAATAAATAAAAAATATCTTAAAAATAAATGTTCTTATAAATGTTTGTATTTCTTTGGTGTTGGTTGTGAGCTCTCTTCTTTCATTCATGATTTTATTATTTGGGTCCTTTCTCTTTTCTTTTTGATAAGTCTGGCCAGGGGGTTATCAATCTTATTAATTCTTTCAGAGAACCACCTCCCAGCTTCGTTGATTTGTTCTACTGTTCTTTTGGTTTCTATTTCATTATTTTTGCTCTGATCTTTAGTAGTATTTTTCTTCTCCTGCTGGGTTTAGGCTTTCTTTGCTGTTCTTTCTCCAGCTCCGTTAGGTGTAGGGTTAGGTTGAGTACTTGAGATCTTTCCTGTTTCTTGAGAAAGGCTTGTATGGCTATATACTTTCCTCTCAGGACAGCCTTTGCTGTGTCCCACAGATCTGGAACAGTTGTGTTTTCATTATCATTTGTTTCCATGAATTTTTTCAGTCCTTCTTTAATTTCCTGGTTGACCCATTCATTCTTTAGTAGGATGCTCTTTAGCCTCCATGCATTTGGGTTCTTTCCAACTTTCCTCTTGTGATTGAGTTCTAGCTTCAGAGCATTGTGGTCTGAAAATATGCAGGGAATGATCGCAGTCTTTTGGTACCATTTGAGACCTGATTTGTGACCCAGGATGTGATCTATTCCGGAGAATGTTCCATGTGCACTAAAGAAGAATGTGTATTCTGTTGCTTTGGGATGGAATGTTCTGACCATATCTGTGATATCCATCTGGTCCACTCTGTCATTTAAGGCCTTTATTTCCTTGTTGATCTTTTGCTTAGATGATCTATCCATTGCAGTGAGGGGGTGTTTAAGTCCCCTACTATTATTATATTATTGTCGATGTGTTTCTTTGATTTTGTTATTAATTGGTTTATATAGTTGGCTGCTCCCATGTTAGGGGCATAAATACTTAAAATTGTTAGATCTTCCTGTGGACAGACCCTTTAAGTATGATATAGTGTCCTTCCTCATCTCTTATTTAGTCTTTGGCTTAAAATCCAATTTATCTGATATAAGGATTGCCACCCCAGCTTTCTTTTGATGTCCATTAGCATGGTAAATGGTTTTCCACCCCCTCACTTTAAATCTGGAGGTGTCTTTCGTTCTAAAATGAGTTTCTTGTAGACAGCATATTGATGGGTTTGTTTTTTTATCCATTCTGATACCCTGTGTCTTTTGATTGGGGCATTTAGCCCATTTACATTCAGGGTTACTATTGAGAGATATGAATTTAGTGCCATTGTATTGCGTGTAAGGTGACTGTTACTGTATAGTGTCTCTGTTCCTTTCTGGTCTGCTATTCTTAGGCTGTCTCTTTGCTTAGAGGACCCCTTTCAATATTTCCTGTAGAGCTGGTTCAGTGTTTACAAATTCTTTTAGCTTTTGTTTGTCCTGGAAGCTTTTTATCTCTCCTTCTATTTTCAATGATAGCCTAGCTGGATGTAGTATTCTTGGCGGCCTGTTTTTCTCATTTAGTGCTCTGAATATATCATGCCAGTTCTTTCTGGCCTGCCAGGTTTCTGTGGATAAGTCTGCTGCCAATCTAATATTTTTACCATTGTATGTTACAGACTTCTTGTTCCGAGCTGCTTTCAAGATTTTCTCTTTGTCACTAAGACTGTACGTTTTACTATTAGATGATGGGGTGTAGACCTATTTTTATTGATTTTGAGGAGGATTCTCTGTGCCTCCTGGATTTTGATGCTTGTTCCCTTTGCCATTAGGTTAATTCTCTCAGTAATTCGCTCCAGTATATCTTCTTCCCTCCTCTCTCTTTCTTCTTCTTCTGGAATCCCAATTATTCTAATATTGTTTCATCTTACGGTATCACTTATCTCTCCAAATCTCCCCTCGTGGTCCAGTAATTGTTTGTCTCTCTTTTGCTCAGCTTCTTTATTTTCCATCATTTGGTCTTCTATATCACTAATTATCTCTTCTGCCTCATTTATCCCCAATAAGAGCTTCCATTTTTGATTGCACCTCATTAATAGCTTTTTTATTTCAGCTTGGTTAGATTTTAGCTCTTTTATTTCTCCAGAATGGGATTCTATTTCTCCAGACAGGGTTTCTCTAATATCTTCCATGCCTTTTTCGAGCCCAACCAGCACCTTGATAATCATCATTCTGAACTCTAGATTTGACATATTACAGTGTCCATATTGATTAGGTCCCTAGCCGTTGGTACTGCCTCGTGTTCTTTTTTTGTGTGGTGAGTTTTTCCACCTTGTCATTTTATCCAGATAATAATATATGAATGAGAGAACAAAATACTAAAACGGTGGCAAAGACCCAGAAAAATGTATGCTAACCATGTCAGAAGAGACCCCAAATTGGGTGGAGAAGAATTGGGTGTATTTTGGTCTCTTAGAAGAAACTGCCTCCCAATATTTTAAAGAAAGAAAAACTTATATATACAATAATAAGGGTAAATGTGATGCAAGAATGGAATTTGAGTGTAAAGATGAAAATTTAAAAAAATTCTATAAAAGGAATTGATAAGATAAGTTGGTTATAAAAAGAAAGAAAAAAAGAAGTGGAGAGAATGTGTTCAGGCTGGAGACTAGAACAAAACCCTTTGCTTGGGGCGCCTGGGTGGCTCAGTGGGTTAAGCTGCTGTCTTCAGCTCAGGTCATGATCTCGGGGTCCTGGGATCGAGTCCCACATCGGGCTCTCTGCTCAGCAGGGAGCCTGCTTCCTCCTCTCTCTCTCTGCTTGCCTCTCTGCCTACTTGTATCTCTCTCTGTCAAATAAATAAATAAAATCTTTAAAAAAAAAAAAAAACCCTTTGCTAGATTTAGGGTATATTTTGATGTATTAGAGGAAATTGTATCCCAAAATTTTTTAGAAAAAAAAGAAAAAAACCTTATATGTACACAAAAAATAAGGTTAAATACAATGAAGGATAAAATATGACTGTAATAACAAAGGTTTAAAAAGGATTATTTTTTAGAAAGGTATTGTTAAGATAAGCTAGTTAAAAAATGTTCAACCAGGAAAAGTTTAAAAAAATTAGAATAAGAAAAAAAAATAAAATTAAAAAAATTTAATTTCAGTTGCAAGACTAAGGGATCAAGGGGAGAAAGCCATGAATTCCATGCATTGCTTTCTCCTAGCTCTGAAGTTCCACGTTCTTGATCAGTGAGCTTGGTCTTGGCTGGATGTTCTTGTTGATCTTCTGGGGAGGGGCCTTTTGTAGTGACTCTCAAATGTCTTTGCCCAACGAGGAATTGTACCACCCTTGCCAGGGACGGGGCTAAGTAATCTGCTCGGGTTTGCTCTCACAGTTTTTGTTACCTGAACGCTTTCTGTAGAGCTCTGGAGGACAGGAATGAAAATGGCGGCCTCCCAATTTCCAGCCTGGAGGTGCCAAGAGCTCGGGGCCCCACGCCTCAGTGTGCCCTCAGAGAAAAGTGGTCAATCACTGCCGCTCCCTTGTCCCCTCCCCCCCAGCTAACCCAGTGTGACCCAGCGTTTCTGTCTCTGGCGTACAACCCCATTTGGGGTCTCCAAACCCAGCAGGTTCCTGCCGTGCTGCTGCTCTGGAGGAGAAAGGTGAATCTCCCCAGATATGCCACTTATGGGGTCCCTTCTCGAAGAGCAGTGGCCCAGCTGTGTCACGATCATAGCTTAAGATAACCTCTAGCTGAGAGCTCACTCCTCGGCTGTCTCTGTAGTTGGCTTCCTCTCTCTCATACCTGTGAGCTCTGCCACACTCAGACACCCCCGATCCTTCTGTGACCCCGCAGGACCTGCGACTACACTGTCCCCACAAGGGATCCGCCCCCTGCTTAGCCTCTGGAGCGATGTCTCTCAGTGGAGCAGACTTCTAAAAGTTCTGATTTTGTGCTCCGTTGCTCCACTGCTTGCTGGGAGCCGGCCCCTCCCCCGTAGTCTATCTTCCCGTTGCTTCGGATTCACCTCTGTGCATGTCCTACCTTCCAGAAAGTGGTCTGTTCTCTGTTCCTAGAGTTGCTGCTCTTCACTTGGATCTCCTGTTGGGTTTGTAGGTGTTCAGAATGGTTTGATAACTACCTAGCTGAACTACAACCTGATGTCATCCCCGTCTACTACTCCTCCGCCATCTTGCCTGTTTCTCTAAATGAACTTAATTTTTAACAACCACCTTGTATTCCTTGTATGGATATACCATAATATAATTCACTATCCTTTTTGGTTATATATTTTTCCTCCTAAATTTTATGTAATGTCTTTTCCTAGCCCTAGGTCGCAATGTTCACCTATAGTTTCTTTTAAAGTTTTAATGTACATGTTAAATACATGCAGTTTATTGTATGCTAATTATACCTCAGTAAAGCTGCCTAAATTAAAAATAATTAAAATAAAAGTTGTATAGCTTCATGCTTTACAGTTAAACCAATGATCCATTTTGCATTTGTTTTTGTGTATAGCATGATACTAAGTCAGTTCTTTTTCCTTGAATGTGAATATCCAGTTATTTCAGCACAATTTATTGAAAAGACTACCCCGGCTCACCGAGGTACTCTTGCACCTCTGTCAAAACTCAGTTGGTGTGGGGCGCCTGGGTGGCTCAGTGGGTTAAGCCGCTGCCTTCGGCTCAGGTCATGATCTCAGGGTCCTGGGATCGAGTCCCGCATCAGGCTCTCTGCTCGGCAGGGAGCCTGCTTCCTCCTTTCTCTCTCTCTCTGCCTGCCTCTCTGCCTACTTGTGGTCTCTCTCTGTCAAATAAATAAATAAAATCTTTAAAAAAAAAAAAAGTTTAAAAAAAACAAAAAAAAAACTCAGTTGGTGTATTTGTATAGCTCCATATCTGGGTTCTGTGTTTCATTGGCCTATGCTTCTGTTCTTCTGCCGGTATGACACTGTCTTGATTTTGATGGCTGTGTAAGGCTTAAAATCAGACAAAGTGATTCTTCCTACTTTGTCTTTTGCATAATTATTTTAGAATAAACTTGTTTATAGCTGTCATAGTGGTTGTGCTGTGGCAGCAAAACCTGGCACCTCTCCAAATTGCCTGTGTGTGGGACTCTCTGTGGCTGAGGCCAGTAGAGGGTGATAGTACATGGTTGGGGTGAGCTTCTGAACCCCAGCTGAACACAGGGTGGGAGGAAGATTTTTCAGGGAATAGGAAATGGTTCGTAATGTTAAACAGAGACATGACATCATTTAACATTATTTTTGTAGAAAATATTCCTCTGATCATATCAAGAAGACTATTATATAGCATTTAAAATGGCATTATCCTGCTTGAAAGCAAAGGAGTAGATGGCTACGTACCCAAGGACCCTTCTGTTGCTGTTTTCATTTTCATTTTATCCACTGTTGTCAGGGACTTGGGTTTAGGTTTCTACAGCAACCACAGTCTGGACTACATAATACCAACACTTTGTGTGCATGTGGTGTTAACGCCGGTGCCTTATACACTACATGTGGCAGAGTTGCAGTTGCTATGGAGATCAATCTTTGGACACACTTGGTTGATAACGATGTCTCTCATATGTGGATTTTCCTGCTGAAAGAGTAGGAAGTGGTGCTCTGAGCTGACCGAGAGATGCATAAGATTTGATCAATAATTTCTCTATAGCTGAGAATCTCACATTTGAAAGCTCTAAGTTACACATTTGCTCACAGATATACCAAACTGTCTGTGTGTCTGTTTACTAATATATGGCTTGATACCTGGCAAGTGGAGGGAAAATATGACTTCAAGGAACACAGGATCAGAGCAACTTGACTCTTCTTGCCTAGTCAACACCATTGAAAGAATATGCTGTAAAAAATTCAAAGACTAACTATCTGACATTGTTTTTGTAGTCTTATAATAAAGTGGATTGTCAGTAGAAAAGGAAAGGATGCACAATCGTTCTTGTGAACTACTCTAATTTGAATATGGGCCCTTGGGTAGCAGCTAAGAGCCTTTTTCTTGGAGCATCTTATATCTGAAGAGTCCTTTGAACTCCAGAAATGGAGTTCATTAAGGAAGTAGAAGAGGTGATTTTATTTTTTCTTTTCCTTTGACAGTGTCGATCAGATGAGGGCGCAGCCCTAGACCTCAACTTAAGCTAAGACAAACTGTTGCTGAGTGTCCTCAGGATTCTTTAAAGAGATGTGGTTTTAGGTTGATAAACATTTTTGCTTTGGGTTAGAGACACTTGTCAGTCATGAGTTGTTTTACCAGAGTAGTGATTCTCAACCCTGGCTGTGCCTTAGCATGTGGGGCTTTAAGACAGTACTGATGTTTGAGCCTAACAAAAATGAAATCAGAATCTGTGGGAATGAAGAGAAACTGTAGCATTGGTATTCTTTTCTTTTCTTTTCTTTTTTTCTCTGAAAGGTGGCTACTTGATACTAAAATGCAACCAGGATTGAGAGCCACTGCAGCATAGGCAGTTTTCATCTAGAATCTTAAATTTTAGCTAACTTTGTATATTAGAATGCATCAATAAAAGTAATATGAACATTGCAGAAAGTTTAGAAAGGGCAGTCTTACCATCTATGTTAGTTTTCTGTTGCTGTTGTAACAGATTACCACAATTTTATTGACTTAAAATAACACAAGGCAATTCTCTTTTCTGGAGATCAGAAATCCTAAATGGGTCTTAGGGGCTAGAATGAAGAGGTCAGTAGAGCTGAGTTCCTTCTGGAGACTTGAGGGAGAATCCATTCCTTGCCTTCTGTGACTTCTAGAGGCTGCCCACCTTCCTTGACTTGTGGCCACATCACTCCAACCTCTGCCTCTGTCATCTCATCTCCTTTTCTGACTCTCTGAACTTCCTCTTATGAGGATCCTTGTGGTTATATTGAGCCCATCCAGGTAGTTAGGATAATCTCCCCAGCTCAAGATCTTTAACTTAATCACATCAGCCAAGTAAAGTAGCATTCACAGCTTCCAAGGATTAGGACCTGGCCACCTTTTGGGGCTGGAGGACATTTATTCAGCCTATCATACCGGCTTAACACAAGGATTGTCACTTCAGTGTTTTCCTTCCTACTCTTCTTTAATATGCGTTTTTATTAGAATGTGATCATCTTGCATATACAGTTTTTTATCCTTTTCTGCTAAGTCTTCATAACCATCAATTAGAATAGCTACACAATAGTCTGTCTGTGATTATAACATATTTAACATTATCTTTACCCTGTCGTTGGATTTTTATGTCTTTTCAGATTCCTATTATTTTTTTTCCAATTTATTTATTTTCAGAAAAACAGTATTCATTATTTTTTCACCACACCCAGTGCTCCATGCAAGCTATGCCCTCTATAATACCCACCACCTGGTACCCCAACCTCCCACCCCCCCGCCACTTCAAACCCCTCAGATTGTTTTTCAGAGTCCATAGTCTCTCATGGTTCATCTCAGATTCCTATTATTGATAGATCAAGCTGCGATAGTATTTTTATTTATTAAATAGATTCCAGGTGGGGCGCCTGGGTGGCTCAGTGTGTTAAAGCCTCTGCCTTCGGCTCAGGTCATGATCCCAGGGTCCTGGGATCAAGCCCTACATCAGGCTCTCTGCTCAGTGGGGAGACTGCATCCCCCTCTCTCTGTGCCTGCCTATCTGCCTATTTGTGATCTCTGTCTGTCAAATAAATAAATAAAATCTTTAATAAATAAATAAATAGATAGATAGATAGATTCCGGGATGTGGGAGTACTGAGCCATATTTTTTTTTAAAGATCTATGTATTTATTTTAAGGAGGGGGAGAGAGAGAGGGAGCACGCATGTACACATGCATGAGTGAGAGAGAGGGGCAGAGCATGGAGCCGAGCATGGAGCCAGATCCCAGAACCCATGCATGAGATCAGGACCTGAGCTGAAACCAAGAGTCGGCTGCGTAATGGACTGAGCCACCTGGGCCCACTGAGCTCAATATTAAAAGCCTTTTTGTTTAAAAAAAAAAAAAAAAAAAAAAAAAACCTTTTTGTAATGTTTGACTCAAACTCTCACAGTATGTTTTTGAAGAGTTCTAATTGATTTGCACCATCAGCAATGTATGAGAACACCAGCATTAGTATGTCTTTGCCAAAATTGGTTATTATCATTTTAAAAAAGACTTCTTAATTAGATAGGTGAAAAAAACATTATCCTGATTTAAATTTAATCTACTCAAAAATTTTTCCATGTTCCTGTTCATTTTTCTTTGTGTGTTTTGTTCATGTATTTCTCCTGGAATGATTTATTTATTAACTTTTAAGATATCTTCTTATGGTGAAATTATTGCCTTATATGCTACAAATTTTTTTAAACACACATTTAAAAATTTTTTATTCTTACCTGTTTTTTCCTTTGTGATTCTTCTTTTTTCTATGCTTAAGATTTTTCACCTAACAAAAGTTTGTGGTAAGCATTCAGTTCCATTTTCCTTTACATCTTTCATGACTTAGTCACTGCCCTTAGCAGATTGCTAACAAGCTAAGAGTTCAGGGACTTAACAAGTCCAGACTTACTGTATGACTTACTGTACCAAGCAAATACCAAATTAATTTGGTTCTGTTTATATAATTTATCAAAATTAGGAACAAATTTTTAAAAGGACTGGAGAAGAAATCTGGTAATTTTAATGCAGTCCTAAGATGTTTATTGCCCCTTGCTAGAAGGTTTATTCACTATGCTGTCATGTTGTGTGTTCATGCAGATAATTGAGAATTATAGTAAGCTATCTTAGTCTATGATAAACAGACAGAATGCACTTTAATTACATTCTAATTTATTATCTGGTGAAAGTACCTTGCTAACAAATCAACCCAGATATGACTTATTGGGTAGCCTTTGCACTTAGAGGAATAATCAGTCTGTAATCATAAACAACATGAACCGTTCATCTTCTAGATTGCTATTATATTTATTACGCTCAAATGCCTGCACTGGGTTTCTTTTCTATTTACTTCCCACTTCATGACTTGCATGCTCCTACCTTGCCTGCTGTAAGTTGATGGTATCTCGTGCTTAAAAATTCATACTCTTTGGGACGCCTCGGTGGCTCCATCTGTTAAGTGTCTGTCTTGGGCTCGGGTCATGGTCTTGGGGTCCTGGGATGAGCACAGGGTTGGGCTTCCTGCTCAGCAGGGAGTCTGCTTCTCCCTCCCCTTTTACCCCTCCCCCTGTTCTGCTCTCTATCTTTCTCTCTCAAAAAAAAAGCAAAACCCAAATTCATTCTCTTGAAATATGAGTTAGGCACATGCCTAGGAACAGAGTTCTTTGTTACTCTACCACAGGAGTGAAATGCATTTCCCCCGTTATGGTAAATAGAATAAACTGTCACCATAATGTACTAATCCGTGATTTATTCCTTGCTGCCTCCCCGCCCGCCCGCCACGATAAGAATTAACACAATTCTAATTCTATAAAGAAAAAGTTTGGCCCCCCAGAATAGCAACCACATCCTTTAATATCCTGTGTTACTCCCCCCACTTCGGAAAAGGAGTTATGCAAATTAAGCTGAAATAAGAGCCAGCCCCAGTTTCTTTCCTTTGAGACAACCTTGTGCAGAGAATTGGTATGGAGGAGTGGGTTTCGCCAAGAGAATACAGTTCTCTGGTGCAGTACCTTCTTCCATTCCACCACTTAAGAACGAATGACTTCTGGCACTAGTTCCACATAATAATGTAGAAGTTTGTAGCATTCCATTACCTCTGTTGACCCAGATCTTTCTGAGTACCACTGTATTAGGGGGCTTTGGAATGGGGCTAAAGGTTGGGAGGTACAAAACAGTGTAGAATCACCTAAAGAAATTTATAATCCACCTCCTCAGTGGAGTTACAATCAGGAGTTGTTACTGCCTTCTCTGCTTCAGACACCCTTTTTCCCTCTACCTCTACCTTAACGATTTTAATTGAATCTACTGATCCAGTATCTTCGGCAAACCAAGTTGATAATAATCCTTATCTGAGAGTAGTATCCTCTTTTTCTGAACAAGGATCAACTTACACCTGGAAGAGACCTCACTAGTGTTTTTGGTATGACACTGTGACCACAAATGTCAAATGTGCCTACAGTCGTAAGCTCATAAGCAGTAGAAAGAAGGAGTTCTGCATTTCAGTGCTGTGATTTTTGTTTGTTTGTTTCCATTCTTGGTCCAAATTTGTATTAAAAAGGAAGGTAAAAAGATATTGGTCTATTTCACTTACTCTCTTTTTCCACATTGGAAATTTCTTTTGGCATGCAGATCAGTTTAGGTGGACTTGGAAGTTCTTTCCGTTCTGAAGATTTCTGCAGGAACTATAAATTTTTTATTTTTTACGTAGGAATTGTTCAGTTAATCACTTCTGTTTGAGAGTCCTAGTTTTACTTGGCTTCAGTCTGAGTGGTAAAATAGTGTTGTAAAATCACCTTTCTTCTTTCCTTTCTGTTTAAGCATTCTCTCTGAGCCAGGTCACGTCTAAGGTTTTCCCTTAAGATGTTGTGATTATGTCCCTTGAATGCCTTGCCTTAGTCCACGTATGTTCTCCATCCTCATAATCCCAGCTTTCTGGAATTTCCTATGGGATATTCTCTTTAGGGCCTGTTCAGCCCCACTTGGGATCTGACTGAGGCGTTGTTACTATTTTATTGACTCCTCTGTTCCTGGAACCCTTTTGCTATCTCCGTGAAGCTAGATTCTGTGTGCTCTCCTGTCTGAATATTAGGAGAGAATTAGTCATCATTGTTAGGCTTACTTTTCTGCCGGGGAACCCTTCAATGGCTGCTTCTGTTGGAACTAAGCCAAAAGAGACCAGATTTAGTATTTTCAGATCAGACTGAAGGGAGAGTGACAGTGGTATCTTGACAGGGATGCAGAAGGAGGTAGTTCTGAGCAGCCAGGGGCTTGTTCTGTGCATCCTGT
Organism: Neogale vison; assembly: GCF_020171115.1. Lineage (NCBI taxonomy): Eukaryota > Metazoa > Chordata > Mammalia > Carnivora > Mustelidae > Neogale > Neogale vison. Next base: position 24,560,236 of record NC_058091.1, read on the forward strand.
TCAGGTGGGCTCTACCTATTTCCTGGGGCTTTCCGCTGTGCTTGAGAATGTTAGCAGGGCTAACTCTGAGCCAAACCCTCTCTGAAGCTATAGCCTCGTTTGCTTTGGGAAAAAAATGCGCTTCATGTTTGCCATCCTCTTCACTCTATAGCTGTTAGGATATGAATTATTCAAGAACCCCCTTCTATGACTATATTTGAGTTCCATTTGAGGAATAATAACTCTGCAGTTATATTCTGAATTCAGTGGCTTGACTTTCAGGATCAGATCAGAGCAAAATAGTCTTATTTGGCCATACTGCAGTGTAGTCCCCCTTTGGCTTCCAGGCTATAAATTATAAAAGACTCCCCAAAATAGATCTTACAAAGATCACTAATGATCACCACATCACTAAATCTAATGGATTTCTTTTAATCTTTGTTCTAATTGGATTATTGACAGTTTCTTTTTTCTTGAAAAACACTTAAAATTTTTTTTTAAATTTTATTTATTTATTTGACAGAGAGAGAGATCACAAGTAGGCAGAGAGGCAGGCAGAGAGAGTCCAGGGGAAAGCAGGCTCCCCCTGAGCAGACAGCCTGCTGTGGGGCTTGATCCCAGGATCCTGAGATCATGACCTGAGCCGAAGGCAGAGGCTTAACTCACTGAGTCACCCAGGTGCCCCAAAACACTTTTTATTTGATTTTCTTCTGACTTTCTAGCCATTCCCGCCCTGCCTCTGTGGCACAGGCTTCACCAGGTGATTAAATGTTTCTGTGCCCTCCTCTCACCCGCTCTATTCTGTCTCTAGTTCTGTCTCTAGTTCTAGTTCTGTCCTCTGGATCCTTCAGTTACCAGAAATGATCTGCATTCATCTAACCTCACCCACCTGGCCTCCTTCTAGACTACCTCCCCCATTCCTGAAGAATATAAAAGTGGATGTGAACAGAGGTGCCTGGGTGGCTCAGTTCGCTAAGCATCTGCCTTCAGCTCAGGCCATGATCACAGGTTCTGGGTCCTGGGATTGAGGCCCATGTTGGGTTCCTTGCTCAGCAGGGAGCCTTCTTCTCCTGTCTGCTGCTTCCCCTGCTTGTGCTCTCTCTCTCTGTCTCTGACAAATAAATAAACAAATGAATAAAATCTTGTAAAAAAGAGTGGATGTGAATATACTAATTTCTAAATTTCCAGTTCTGCTTTATTAGTCTGCCCATTCATGGACCAGTACTACATTACTTTAATTAAAGATCTATGGTATACTTTAATATTTGGAAGAGCTAGTCCCCCCTCATTGCCCTTCTAGTTCAAGGTTTTTCAGGGTCCAGTATGCACTTTATACTTAGTTACTTGAGTATTTTCATTTAGATCACTTTAGTTAATAAACTAAGTATGGGAGAATCAGCACTTTATGATACTGTGACGTCCTATTCAAGGACATGGCGTGTTTTTAGTATGTTCACGTCCATTTTTATATTCTTCAGGAATATGGGGGGTAGACTAGAAGGAGACCATGTGGGTAAGGTTAGACGAATGTAGATTGTGGTGACGAATGTTAACTAGATTTATTGTAGTAATCCTGCAATATAGACATATATCAAATTGCTATGCTATGTTTTATACTTAAAATGAATACAGTGTTTATGTTAACTATCTCAAAACTTTTTTTAATTAAAAAAAAGACAAATACAAGTTGAAAAAATTTTCCACTAATAATACAGGCAAATAGATACATTAAGAGAGCTCACAGAAACACAGTAGAAAAATGGGCTAACATTTGCAACAACGTGGATGGAACTGAAGGGTGTTATGCTAAGTGAAGTAAGTCAATCAGAGAAAGACAATTATCATATGATCTCTCTGGTCTGAGGAATTTGAGAGGCAGGGCGGGGAGTTGTGGGAGGAACGGAGGGATAAAAATGAAACAAGATGGGACCAGACAGGAAGACAAACCGTAAGAGACTCTTAATCTCTGGAAACAAACTGAGGGTTGCTCGGGGCCAAGGGAGAGAGGGATAGGGTGGTTGGGTGATGGACACCAGGGAGGGTATGTGCTACGGTGAGTGCTGTGAATTGTGTAAGACTGATGATTCACAGGCCTGTACCCCCGAAGCAAATAATACATCATGTGTTAATAACAATTTTTTAAAAATTTAAAAAATGGGCTAAGGATATGAATAGATAATATGGATGGCTCTTAAACATATGAAAGAATGCCCAATCTTACTTTAAAAAAGAAATGCAGATTGATATATCAGTAAAATACAGTTTCTTACCTACCACATTGGTAAAAATCCAGAAGTTTGATAAAGCCATCAGTTGTCCAAGCATTTTCATACATTGTTGATAGGAGTGTACAATTTAGCAGCATTTGTCAAAATTACAAATGCATTTATCCTGTAACCCAGCAGTCCTACTTATAAGATCGTAGTAGCAAAATCCAACAGTAGTTGTGGGCTTTTTTCTTTTCATCCTTGGGGAGACTGGTTAAATAAACCTCAGTACATCCTAACAATGGAATGCTATGAGTTGCAAAAAAACCAAAAGATATGTTAAGTGAAAAAAACAAGGTACAGAAAAATATGTATAGGGACTCCTGGGTGGCTCAGTTGGTTAAGCAGCTGCCTTCGGCTCAGGTCATGATCCCAGCGTTCTGGGATCGAGTCCCACATCGGGCTCCTTGCTTGGCAGGGAGCCTGCTTCTCCCTCTCCCTTTGCCTGCCATTCTGTCTGCCTGTGCTTGCTCTCTCTCCCTCTCTCTCTCTAATAAATAAATAAAATCTTTAAAAAAAATATGTATAGCATACTTTGTTTTATATAAGAAAGGAGGGAAGTGTGTGTGTGTGTGTGTGTGTGTGTGTCCTCATATCAGGATAGATGCACTACATAAGAAAGACTTAAGACTGATTACCTGTGGGGGCGGAGAAAATCAGGTAAATAGTGACAGGTTGGGAGTGTGATAATATACCTTTTTTATTTTGTATTCTTTTGATTTAAAAAATACCCACAAATCTGATCATCTTCTCTCCTCCTTCTCCTAACAGCAGCGTCTGTTGCTCCAAGGGTTGAAACTCCTAATGTGAGTAGCAAAGCCCAAGACAGCTTGTTTCTTCAGCCTTGACACACAGCATGCTTCCCCTTGTTCTCTCTGTTTTGGCCACATTGGCCTTTTTTTTCTCCCTTAAATTCATTGTGTTTCCTTTCATCACAGGGCCTTTACTCACACTATTCTTCTAGCCTGGAGACTTCACCTAATTAGAATATGCTTATCCTTTGATCTTGACAGTATGTGACTTCTGCAGAGAAGTCTCCTTAGATAAGGTCGAGTTTTGGGTGCATTCATCTCCTTCCTAACTTTGGTTTTAAATGTATTTGTACATTCTTTGCTAGGATTATTTAACATCTGTCTCTCTACTAGAAAGTAAGCCTCTTGAGAGCAGGGACCAGGTATATACTTTGTTCAGAGAGAAAAGTACCTATTTCATATAGTAGGTGAGCATTAAATGACATGATACCTATTATGTGCCAATCATGATGCCTAGCACATAAACACATAATAGCTAGATCCTCCTATGTGTTTTGTCTTTAGTAGAAGGAAATGATACTGTTTGTGAATAAATTAGCTGGATCAAATTTAAAGAAGAATGCCGACTCTCCTTGCAAAAGAAAGGGTTACCTTTGAAAAGGAGTAACTAGCTTGTGAAAAGAGGAGAAAATAGCTTTTATTCTTCTACTATTCTTGGTGACTGTATCTAAGTCAAACTGCAAGAAAGCAGCTTTTTTGCCAAAATATTTTTTTTCTCTTTCCAATTGCATTTCTTTTTTTAAATCAAGTAGTAGGCTTTTAAAAAAAATAAACAGAATAGAAACTTTCAAGTGGAATCTGGGAATTGATACATACAATTGCAGATCTGTATGTGTTAATATTAACCAAACTTGTAAAAATCTAGTAGAATTCAAGACAATGAGATCCAAGGTGATACAACAGACATTCCACATTATGGCATAGAGAAGAGGTTTATTGTTGATCACTAGGGTCATATTCCCTATTGTGTGATTTGTAGGGTGTTTTTGAAAAGTTTTAAAAATTATGTTGTAGCTGCATAGTCTTTTCTTCCAGTATTCCCCAGTTACCATAGCCAAATCTCAGATCTTTGCATTTTGAAAGCTGACAGATTATTTTAACATATACTTTAAGTGCCAGGTTTTTACTTTTCATATATTAAGTAGATATTAAGAAAATTGCCTTTTGAAATACAAATTGAAGCCACAACGAGATATCACCTTACACTGTCAGAATGACTAAAATCAAATAGATAAGAAATAATGAATGTTGGTGAGATTGTGAAGAAAAAAGAACCCTCATGTGTTTGTTGGTGGGAACGTAAATTGGTGCAGCCACTATGAAAAACAGTATGGCGGTTCCTCAAAAAGTTAAAAAAAGAAATACCATATGACCCAGTAATTTCACTAGTGGGTATCTTTTGAAAACACTAATTTGAAAAGATAAATGCACTCCTGTGTTAATTGCAGCATTATTCACAATAGCCAAGATATGGAAGCAACCCAAGTGCCCATAGATGATTTGGTATATATTTACAATAGAATATCACTAAGCCATAAAACAGAATGAGATCTTGTAATATAAACAACGTGGATGGACTAGAGGGTATAATGCTAAGTGAAATAAGTCAGACAGAGAAAGACAAATGCCATATGATTTCATTGATATGTGAAATTTAGAAACAAAGCATACAGAAAAAAACGAGACCAAAAAAACACCACTCTTAAATACAGAGAACGAACTGGTGATTGCCAGAGTGGGGGTGGGTGGGAAGACAGGAGAAACAGATAAAGGGGATTAAGAGGGACAAAGTCCCAGTTCTAGAGTAAGTCACAGAGATGAAAAGTACCATCAGTAAGATGGTAATGTATGGTGACTCTACTTATTGTGGTAAGCACTGAGTAATGTATAGAAAGAAGTATTGGATGATTGTGTTGTACACCTGAAACTAATATAACACTGTATGTTAATTATATTTCAGTCAGAAAAATAAATGAAAGTTATTGAAATATAATCGACATACAATAAAAGACATACATGTCAAGTAAAAAAAATAAATCAATCAAGCAGTTGATGCTCCTGTAAAAACAGTTGCCTACTTGTGTTACTCTTTAGGCTTCTTTATATTTCTTGAACATTGTCTGCTGCCTCGCTCTTAGGGAATTGTAGTCCTTAGATCCAAACTGAGATCTGCATAACTGGGAGATCTTGTTTTCCTTCACAACTTGATGAAGGATGTGGGTAAAGCACAAAACACAGATGGGGGTCTGTAGGCTACTTGGGGTTCTCAGATCTGTTTTGCTTGTAGAGTAAGTTGAAATAGAGTAAGTTGAATCTCCAGTCTTTTTTGAAAAGTCAGAAAGCATAGCAATAGTGGACTGGCATTTCCATGTGGCAGCAATTGGCCGTAGTCAATCGGTGTGCCAGATGCCCTCTCAGCTGCGGTAGCTTTCTGTCTTCCCCCATCCTTCAAGGGCCATCCCATCACTTCATTAATTTATATTCCTTGCCTGGTTTCTGGCTTCTTCAGGCATTTGGGATTGTGACCCCAGGTGAGGAGAAGAACACTGTGAGGTTAAGGGTAACAGAGACTAAAATCAGTGATCTGTTGAACTACTCAGTTGTACAGTCTAAGAGGTCTTCTATCCCTATGGCATCCTGATCAAGGGAGTCTTTGGTCTCCTTTCCTGGCAAATGAGATTTTTTAAATGGCAGTGGATGTGTTACAGAAATTAGTATAGGAGGGCACCTGCAGGGCTCAGTTGGTAAAGCATCTACCTTCAGTTCAGGTTATGATCCTGGGGTCCTGGGTTAGAGTCCCACATCCGGCTTCTTTCTCAGCGGGGAACCTGCTTCTCCCTCTCCCTCTGCCCCTCCTCCCACTCATGCTTTCTCTCTCTCTAATAAATAGATAGAATCTTAAAAAAAAAAATCAGTATAGGATAGTTAGATAATCATTTAGTAAGAACTACAGTACTACCCAGTCAGGGCTGATTTTACTGTTTTCTGGAGCTTCCTATAATTCCTTGAAGTTTATTGAAGTATGTTACCTGTTTGTTAAAGAAAGTGTTTGAATTTTTTTTTCAAGAAAAAGGTTTTTTGGGTTTTTTTAAGGATTTTTTTTATTTATTTATTTTATACAGAGAGAGAGATCACAAGTAGGCAGAGAGGCAGGCAGAGAGAGGGGGGAAGCAGGCTCTCGACTGAGCAGAGAGCCTGAAGTGGGGCTCGATCCCAGGACCCTGGGATCATGACCTGAGCTGAAGGCAGAGGCTTTAACTCCCTGAGCCACCCAGGTGCCCCTCAAGAAAAAGTTTTTAAGGGAAGATAACCTGTAACTAATAAGTTGACATGTTGACTAATGGCACAGAAAACCAAAAATTCCTTACACCTCCACAATTCTAGATTTTTAAAATGTTTTTATTGTGGTAAAATATACAGAATATAAAACTCAACATTGTAACAATTTTTATGTGTACAATTCACTGACATTAAGTATATTACAATACTGCGCAACCCTCGTCACTGTCCATTTCCAGAACTTTTTCGTCATCTCAAATAGAAACTGTAATCATTAAACAATAACCCTTCACGTCCCCCACCCTTCCCCAGACCGTAAGTAATGTCTGTTCTGCTTTCTGTCTCTATGAATTTGACTTTTCTAGATACCTTATATAAATGGACTTGTACAATGTTCATCTTTTGGGCTTATTTAGCATAATGTTTTCAAGGTTCATCTATGTTATAGCATATATCAGAACTTTATTCTATTTTATGGCAGAATAATACTCCATAGTATGGGTATACCATATCTTGTTGATTCATTTATCTGTTGATGACCCCAAACTCTATAATCTTAGGCTGCATTGTACTTTCCTATTAGCAACTAAATAGGAGGATAGATTCTTTTTGGTTCATCATCCACACTGGCTTCTTGCTCTTCCTCCTCTCTCATGTCCCCTGGAGCCTTGCATATCAGCGTGACTTTCAGTCCTTGTGGACCCAAACCAATCCAGCTTCATTCGGCCACTAGTAAAGCTGTTTGTTGATGCGTATGCCTGCCTTGTCCTACCCCATTTCCCTGCTTTACTCTAGGAATATAATGATTTCCATCTTGATTCTATCTACCTTTTGGGTTTTCTCTTGTGCATTAGACTTTCATGCAACTCCCTAGATTTCTGGAAGGCTTAGCTTTCTGGTCTCAACTGCGTCGTTCACTAACTAGCTATGTGACTTTAAGTATACGAGTCTTAAGGATGAAGAGTTTGGAGTAGATATTTCAGATTTGTTCTAACTTTTGTATTTTCTTATTCAAAGCATGTTATTTGCTATCTGCATGGGGGCAAAAGCAAAAATTGTTGGAATTCCATGTAGGAGTTTATGAATCAAATGAGAATAAATATCAAACTGTTTGGTAAAGGCGATTTTACCATAATGAAGACCACAAAAATATTTCTGAACAAAGCTGTTAGAAATAGAGTATCTTCTTTGCTCACTATATAACATAAGTGGAGCTCTATAGTGAGTGGGAAGGAAGTGAGTTTAGAGAAAGTTGACTGGGTCTAAAAGCAGTTAGAAAGCAGTATCTTTTGGGGGGCATTTTGAGTAATCTCTTTACCCGGTGTGGAGCTCGAATTCCTAAACCTGAGAACAAGAGTAATACGCTCTTTGGACTACGCCAGCCAGGCGCCCCTTGAATGTTTTGAAAAGCCAACTTGTTAAAACTTGGAAACAATTTTATACATTTTATAACTTTTTGATACAGCCACAAAAGTTACTAACTTTTATTACTTTTGTTTGGGCCTGTCTGAGCAAGATACCTAAATAGTCACATCTTGCTATATGAGAGAAGAGGTGGGAGAGTCAGAGGCAGATCCTGATAGGTTGATGAAACTGGTGAATTTCTTGGTTTAGTAATTTTCAAATCAATTAGATAACTTTGGGAGTCATTGTAGTGTTGTCAACTTTTTAGTTTACCAAGAAAAAATATTTTTAAAAACTTACTTTTATTATCACTATTTCATAAAAGGAAAACATTCTGACAGTAAAATTTAGGAACTGTATCAGAATTAAGGATGGGTCTTAAATAGGATCAGCACATTATATTAATGTTTTTCTGGGCCCTATTGTACACTTGGTTGTGAATCAGTGGGGATTACTGGCATAGATATTTTTTTGAAATTGTGAGGAAAGGAAAATCATACTTCTCTAGACTGAGCAAAGATGGAAAGGATGGAGAAGAACCAGCGCAGTGAAAGGAAAAGTTTGGGAAAGGAAGTTTTCAGGGAGTGAAGAAGATGCATTGGGTTTTAGATGTGATGGATATCCAGCTTGAAGTTCAGCAAGAGTTAAACAGGTTAGACCTAGAGATACAAATTTAGACATCTTCTGCCTTGAGGTGATAATAGTAGTCCTGAAAATGGGCTGTCTCTTGGGGGGAAAAATACATGGTTGATATGGCAAAGAGTAACTTGTTAGAGGCTACAGACATGGACTTTAAAACCAAACTGCCTGAATTTGAATCCTGGCTTTGTTAATTATGGGCAGTGTGACTTTAGTGAGGATGTCTTCTTATGTTGTCCTGAGAATTAAATGAGTTCTAAGCATTATTAAAATGCTTAGAATATTGCTTGGCAGATAGTCAGTGATATGCAAGTGTTAGCTGTCATTGTTTGGTAGTGGATTAAAAGATGTCTGGGTAGATTGTAGTAAGTAGTGGCAGGACATAGCTCCTTTGTAGAAATGGATAAATTAAAAAATCTTATTTTGAAAGTTCTGAGAGCTGTGGAAACTAAGAGGAGGAGATAAACTCAAATTTTAGAGAGGCAAGAGCCCTTCTCATGTGAACTGAGATGGCCAGCTGTTTTTTTTTTCCCTGAGAGCAGTTGCCAAGTATGGGCATGTTCCTAGGATTCGGTTTAGCCAGGCAGAGGGAGTCCGCAGGGAGAAAGAGAAATCAGAAGCGCTTTTAACAGTTGTGTGGGCTTTTTTGACAGATGGAAATCTAAGCAAGCCCAAAATGCACACCCTTTTGTCCCCCCCCACCTATTTCCATGGGTTATATCTATGATGTATACTGTATCAGAAATTTGGAAATTAAAAGTAAGAAATTATTGAAATACTAATTTTAAAATAATAAAATCATTACCTATTAACATTAATAAGCAATTTTTGGAAAATAATTACATTTTTCCAAAACAAGAATATATTATTGAGAAGAGTGAATTATTTTATAAGTTTACAGTCTCTGGCTTAATACCAGACAGTTGAATTTTCATATCGGTTTCTGCCTTTCATTGTTGCAAAGTTTTGTTTTGGTTGAAGTAAAAGAAGAAAATCCGGCCTTACATAAATAAGTAGTTGGAAAAGGGAGGAGTAATTTAATAGCTTTTTCAGATAATTGTGAATATTCTTCTTTGATCCTGCATCAAAACTTGACAGGTGGTAGTTTCTTAAAGGTTAGTTGCAGTATGGAATCCAAAACCGTATCAATGAACTTTTGTACTTATTATATTAAAATCCATTGTTCTGTCTTGTATTTTGAATGGATCCTTTACCCACCCATATTTGTGTATCATGCATTGGTCATTTGGAAATACTGGTTCACTGAGGTATGCAAATCTTTGAAATACTGACATGTTTCCTTATAAAATATGTTAACAATTCACATCATATTTGTTTAATACCACCACTGATCCCATTAGAAAAGTCGTAAGTATTGGAAAGTTGTCAAAGCTGTGGTAGCTGATAAAATTTTCTGCAATTCTAATCTTTGCCTAGAAGTTCAGTTTCTATTGTTGACAACAAATACTGTTATTTTTATCCCATGAAGTAACAGGCTCACTGCATTCATTTTTGAGAAAACATCTGCTGAATACCTAAGTCAAAAGACCATAATTTGTCTATTGGTTGTTCTTTCAAGGAAAAATGGTGTTTTGTGGAGGGAGTGGGGGCAACCACTAACTCAGTTATGGCTCAAAGACTCACCTGAGTGCTTTTTTTTTTGAGACAACGCCATACTTTGGTATGCAGCAGTATGCTTTATGCTTGCTTTCCCGCTTGTAACTTGGATTATCAGAATGATGTGTACTCAAAGATTTAATAAAATTAGGTATTATTTCATCAGGGATTAAAAAAAAAAGACTATTTTAGAGAGACAGAGAGAGAGAGAGCAGGGGGAAGAGGGATAGAGGGAGAGAGAATCCTAAAGTGGACTCCCCCTCCCCCTCAGCCCAACGTGGGGCTCCATCCCAGGACCCTGAGCTTGACCTGAGGCGAAATCCAGTCAGTCACCTAACTGAGCCATCCAGACACCTCTCATCAAGGGCATTTTTTTTAGTAAAACTGGTGTCTCTCTTCCTGTAAATGCATGGCACTGAAGAATATAATTATATGGTCGCTGTCTGTTGCCTTGATTGGTGCTAAGACTGTAGCAGTTTTATCCACTGTTGCTTTTGTACCATCAGTGTCAGTGTCAACACAGTGAGAAAGACAAATAATATCTTATTCTTATAACTAACCCCCCCCCAAAAAAAACCCCCAATAAACCAAAAACCTCTCAGTGACCTCTGGAGGTCCACAGTCTATACTCTGACAACCACTAATCTGAGGAGGGGGCCTGCATTGAATAGCTGACGGTTTACCCTCGAGACATTTGAAAGTAGAGGTGCGTGAGTTCTAGCTAAAGTGGCATTCCAGGGCACCTGGGTGGCTCAGTGGGTTAAGCTACTGCCTTCAGCTCAGGTCATGATCTCAGGGTCCTGGGATCGAGTCCCACATCGGGCTCTCTGCTCTGCGGAAAGCCTGCTTCCTCCTCTCTCTCTCTCTCTCTGTCTGCCTCTCTGCCTACTTGTGTCAAATAAATAAATAAATAAATAAATAAAGTGGCATTCTAGTACCAACCCAGTTCAGTCCTTGTGGCCTAGCAGAGGTAAGGGCAAACCTCTGTGGAAAACAATACTAACAGTAGTTCCTACAGTTCTGTATAGTGTTTGACTTACAGTCAGATATGATGAGGAAGGACTTTTGCTTGTCACCAGGAGGGAGGACAGAACTGGAATTGCCTTGTCTCAGTAAACAACTAGAAAACTAGTCAAGATTCTCAAAACAGCTTTCTTCACGTATCGGGCTAGAGGCAGCACAGCTCAGTGTGTGTTGTCCAGAGTTTAATTGTGTTTTGGATGAAAATGAAAGACGGTGTGTCAATTTGTGGGATGCCATGAGAGCAATGCTTACAGGGACTTTATTGTTTTACAACAGTGGTCTAATCTTCTACTTGAATCAACTCGAAAAGAAGAGCAAAGTAAGTCCAAAGTAAGGAAAAGGAATGCAGTAAGTGCTGAAATCAGTGAAATAGAAAATGGACAAACAATAGAAAAGAATTAATTAAACCAAATGTGCTTTTTGAAAATTTATTTATATGAGAGAGAGAGAGAGAGATGGAGAAGCAGACTCCCTGCTGAGCAGAGAGCCTGACGCAGGGCTCGATCCCAGGATCCTGGGATCATGACCTGAGCAGAAGGCAGACACTTAACCCATCCAGCCACCCAGGTGTCCCCAAGTGCTGGTTTTTGAAAAGATTAACAGCCCCACCAATATCCAAAATGATACTGATAAGAAACTTAAGTAGAGACATGGGCAGTTGTGTCCCATTTTGCCACTTCCCAAGTAGGGTATAAAAACAGTGTATTGAGTATGGGGCAGCAAGAAAGGAGTCAAAACAGAGGCTAAACTCCAAGTAGTGGAGTGCCAAGTTTGAGGTCTTGGTGGATTTGTTCTGGGATCAATCCTGGGTGTGCCTGTACTTCTGACACTGGGGTGGGGTAGAGAGAAAGTGGAGGGAGGCCAGGATGGAAGTCTGGAGACCCAGTTATTGATTTTGACATAACTGAGAGTGAAAAGGAAGAAGGAGGAAGAGAGTCATGTTTGCTTTTCCCTTGTGAAAAATTCTTTGACTCTATTTCTGCATTAAAAATTCAGATCTGTGAAAGCCTTAAATGTTGTCATTGTTCACATTCACATTTAAGCTAATGAATCATGCTCAAGTTGCTTTAAAATTGTATTTAGTAAGAAAATGTCTGAAAATTTTTCTTTTGAGAATTTTCAAGGTGAACACAGAAATTCAAGAGAAATATGAAACTGCTTGTGCAGTCATCTCTCCCCCTTATAAGGTGATTTTCAACAGTATTTAACTGTGTTTTTAAAAGATCTTGTTTATTTATTTGAGAGAGCCTGAGAGAGAAAACATGTGCTGTCATGCGCAGGGGGAGGCGAAGAGGGAGAGGGAGAAGCAGTCTAACCCTTGAGTAGGGATCCTGATGCGGGGCTCAATCCCAGGACACTGAGATCGTGACTCGAACTGAAGGCAGACACTTAACCTACTGAGCCATCCCAGCGCCCTGTTTAGGGTTTGTTTGTTTGTTTATTTGTTTAACTGTTCCTTTTTATTGCTGCAGGTCATAGCTGACCATTTTATATCCTATAGGCTAAGTAGAAATAGGCAGAGAAAAATTCTGTTAGGTATACTTTAGGTGAAGGAAAATCATTAACTGAATTCTCAGATTATTTTTAATAAGAAACTAGGATTAGTATTGGTATAAAATTCAAACTTCATAGCTGGTTATTCTATTTTTTAAAGAAGTTTTTCTTATTTCAGAAGTGGCTAAAGTGTTTTGTATAGAATATTTATTAATGTGTATGGTAAAGAGAGATTTTTAGGTTCTTTTCACCAAATGTTAAATTCTGCGAGGTAGGTTGTAGGATGATCCCCCCCGTCATTTTTGTACGTGTTTAAATTGCTTGAATTTTTAAATAATGAGCATGTATTTTTTTTAAAACCTACAGAGCTATTCAAAAAAATACCTAACATAAACATAAAATATTTATTGAGTATATTAATGAATAAAACAGAATTTGTGGTAAAAAAAAAATAAGGGTAATATGTATTCTATTACTGTTAGGTTTAGTTATGATATGCATTGGTACACTGGCCATTCTAGAAAATCACTGTTTAAGTATTTCTAGTTTGCTGTGCCTCCCTCCTCCAATGAAATATGTGACTTTATCCCATTTTAGTATATTAGAAATACTTTTAATTCCCTAAAACACCTACCCCCCCCAAACAACTATTGAAGGGGGAAAAGCATCAAGAAAAATATTTACTTCCAAATGATTTCTGTACCCGCTCTGTAATTTCTCCTCCCCACCCTCCCTGCTTGGAATAGAAACTATTTCTGGCAGCCGGAACTCTCTAAGGAGAATGTTAGCCCTTACCACAGCAGACTGAGTTGTACAAAGAGTTAATTTAAAATGTAGTCCATTTGCTACCAGCCAGGATAGAATGTGGTTGGTCAGTTTTTCATATCTTCCTTTATTCCCGTTTATCCTTATAAGCGGTCGTCGTCGTCGTCTTTTTTTTTTTTGAACTCTACCAATTTGTCTGTCTTTCTTATCTCTCCTGAGCTGTAGGTACAGTGTTGTGGGCCTCCCACTTCATCACTGATCTTATGAATAATGGGATTTCTTTTCCAATAGCCAAGTTGTTGTTATCTCTTCCACAAGAGTAAAATACTTAAGCCCTAAATATAAAACTTGAATGGATAGGAAGTTCTAATTTTAGTATATGTGCTGCCAAAGCAAGCACTGGATAGGAAGTTCTAAGTAAAGAGTCTTTTTATCATAAATTATCTTTTCTTCTGCATTCCCCACACCCCGATCAGTTCGAAGAGCCTTGTTTGAAGCATTATTTTGCATTTCATGCTGCTGGGAATAACAAAGTTTTAAAAAGTTAAAATTTTTTTTAGCAGTGATGGAATCCAATTAGATTGTTCGTTGGTCACTGAATAGCACAAACTCAATTGTTATTCTCCAGATTTTCAGCAAAGAATATTAAAAGCGAAGGTGGACTTGGATTATACATCCGATAAGAATAATATCCTGTTCTTTTCCAGGACAGGTCTGGTTTATATCTGTTTTCCTGGCGTAATTTTTAAATAACACGTTTTGTTTCGGAGTAATTTGAGATTTACAGAAAACTTGCAAAGCTATTACAGAGTTCCTGTACGCCCCTCAGCCAGTTTTCTCTTGTTATTAATATCTTACATAACCATGGCACATTTGTCAAAACTAAGAAAATCAACAGTAATACATTAGTATTAACTACACTCCAGATTTTATCCAGATTGTGCTCGCTTTTCCACTAATGTTATTTTTCTGTCCTGTGATTCAATCATAAGAATACTACATTGCATTTAGATGTCCTGATATTTTTCTTATATAGACTGAGACTATTTCTTTTTTGTCTTGTCTGTCTGTCTGTCTGTCTTTCTTTCTTTCTTTTTAAGGAATGATAGCCCAGAGATGAATTCCCCCTTTTTATCCCATAATGTTAGGGGTACATTCTGTTAGTATGACATCATTTTTGATGTTAACCTTGATCATCTGACCAAGGTAATATTTGCCACATTTCTCACTGTAAGGTTACCTGTAGCCCCCATATTCTTATTTTTTGCAAGTCAGTAAGTCCAGCCCACTCTCAAAAGGAGCTAACTACATAAATTATTTGTAATTGTTCTGTAAGAAAGATCTCTGTTTTCTCCCTTATTTATTTCTTCAGCTATTTATTTTTATCAGCATGGATTCATGTGTATTTTATACTTTTAATTATCTATTATTATGTTGTTTTGTTGCTCAGATGGTTCTAGGTTTGGTCATTGGGAGTTCTTTCAGGTTGGCTCCTATGTCCCTTTGACATACCCTCATTCTTTTGTGTGTGTGTGTGTGTGTGTTTACACAAAAGAATACCCTGGTTAAATCACATAAAAAGATACATAACAAACATTACAAATTCAAGAAGACTAAAATCATACCAAGTATATTTTCCAACCACAATGGTACAAAACTGAAAGCAAAGCTGGAAAATCTGCAATGTAAATATTAAATATTAATATGTAAATATTGAACAACACACTACTACACAAGCAGTGGGCCAAAAAAGAAATCAAAATAGTCCAAAAGAAAAACACAAAATTCCAAAACCTATGGGATGCAGCAAAAGCAGATGTTAGAGTGAAATTTATGCTATAAATGCTTGTGTTAGGAAAAAATGGTCAAATAAACAACATCACACCACAAGAAATTAAAAAAGGAAGAAACTTAGCTGAAATTTAGTAGCAGAAGGAAAAAACAAAACAAAACAAAAAAAAACTGACATAAAATAGAGACCAGAATAAACAATAACATAACATCGAAAATAATGACCAGTTTAAAAAAAAATTGGCAGTGCTTTAACCACATAACTAAGAAAAGAGAGAAGACTCAAAAACCAAAATGAGAAATGGAAGAGCAAACAATACAACAGATAACTGCGGAAATACATAGTGTGATAATAGATTGCTAAGAACAATTATAGTCTAACAAATCTGATAACTTAGGAAAAAAAACCCAGACAATTCCTAAACATGTGTAAGTTATCAAGATTGAATCATGAATCTTAAATCCAAGAAATGGGAAATCTTCTTAGATCAATAACAAAAATGAAAGTTGAATTAGGAATCAAGAATCACCCCCCACAGAAAAGCCCAAGACTACAGGGTTTCATTGTTGAATTCTTCCAAACATTTAAAAAAAATTCATGGCAGTCTTTATCAAAATCTCATAAATAATGAAATAGAGGCCATGAGGCCAGTACTACCCTGATACCAAAGCAGGATAAAAACAATACAAGAACAGGGTGCCTGGGTGGCTCAGTTGATTTAAGTGTCTGCTTTCAGCTCAGGTCATGATCCTGGAGTCCTGGGATCGAGCCCCACATTGGGCTCTCTACTCATCGGGCTCCCCACTCATCAGGCTTCCTGCTTGGCGGGGAACCTGCTTCTCCCTCTCCCTCTGCCTGCCTCTCCCCCTGCTTGTACGCTCTGTGTCAAACAAACAAATAAAATCTTAAAAAAAAATTACAAGAACAAAAAAAGTCTAGTTTGTCCTATATAAGTATTGCTACTCCAGCTTTCTTTTGACATCTGTTTGCATAATGAATGTTTCTCCACCCCCTCACTTTTAATCTGCAGGTGTCTTAAGGTCTAAAATGAGTCTCTTGTAGGCAGCATGTAGATGGGTCTTGCTTTTCTAATTCATTCTGACACTATGTCTTTTGATTGGAGCATTTAGTCCATTTACATTCAGAGTTAACCATTGACAGATATGTCTTTATTGCTGTTTTATTATTTGTTTTGTCATTACTTCTAGAGATTTTTTTCTGATCCTTTTGTCCTTGTCATTTTTGGTCTCTCCTTTGCCCTCAAAGAGGCCCCTTTAATATTACTTGCCAAGCTGGTTTAGTGGTCACTAAATCCTTTAGTTTTTGTTTGTCTGGGAACATCGTTTTTTCCTTTCCTTTCCATTCCATTCCATTCCATTCCATTCCATTCCATTCCATTCCATTCCATTCCATTCCTTCTTCTTTCTTGCTTTGTGGAGCTACAAATCTTTGGGCTCTTCTTGTATTTTCTTCTTCTTGTATTTTCCATAGTCTAGTCTAAGAAGCAGCCATTTTCCCAAGGAGTTCTGGTTCTTTTTACTGGATTTTTATTGGATAATGGCATTTAGAAACCAGTAACTGGGGGGCGCCTGGTTGGCTCAGTGGGTTAAAGCCTCTGCCTTCGGCTCAGGTCATGATCCCAGTGTCCTGGGATCGAGCCCCACATCGGGCTGTCTGCTCCACAGAGAGCCTGCTTCCTCCTCTCTCTCTCTCTGCCTGCCTGTCAAATAAATAAATAAAATCTTTAAAAAAAAAAAAAGAAACCAGTAACTGGGCAGTGAGTGTGCTCATTGCTACAAGAATGTTTCTGTTTCTAGGACCTCTCAACAGACAGAATGAGGAAATACATGTATCCCATACATACATACATATCTATCATTATTTCTGTATCTTTCCATTTGTGTCCATTTAAATGTGGGTTCATACTAATGCTGCTGATTCTAACTTCGTACCACAGGATTTTTTCTAGCTTCCCACTTTGTTTATCTGTAACTTCCCTCTCCAACTATGAATAACTTGGCTCCCACATCTATCACTCATTGACTTACTTGTTCAACTATAGTGTATGTGTAAAGCAGTTTTAGAAATGTTAACTCTAGGGCTTCGGGGTGGCTCAGTCAGTTGAGCATCAAACTCTTGATTTCAGCTCTGGTTGTAATCTCAGGGTCGTGAGATGGAGCCCCACGTTGGGCTCCTCAACCAGGAGTCTACTTAACACCTCTACCCCTCCCCCACTGTGTGCTCCTGGGCTCTCTTTCTTAAATAAATAAATCTTTGGGAAAAAAAGAAATGTTAACTCCTTCTGTGAGAGACAACCAACTAAAAAACAGGGTTTATATATAGTTCCTTTGTCTCTAGCTTTACTGTTTCAAGTCTAACATAATTTTCTAAACTTATTTAGGGCAACTCTTTTTTTTCCTGCACCCTCTTCAGTGAAATTATGTTAGACATTTATCATACAGGTAGACGTCTTTGCATTCCATCCTGGCACCCCTAATCTCTCGGTTGATTTTTTAAATGTGCATACATTAAAGTTCACTCTTTTTTTTTTTTTAAGGTATTATTTATTTATTTGGCAGAGAGAGACACGGCAAGAGAGGGAACACAAGCAGGGGGAGCAGCAGGGGGAGAAGCAGGCTTCCCGCCTAGCAGGGAGCCCAATGCGGGGCTCGATCCCAGGACCCTGGGATCATGACCTGAGCTGAAGGCAGACACTTAACGACGGAGCCACCCAGACGCCCCTAAAGTTCACTTTTTGTGTTACAAAGTTCTTTAGGTTTTGCCAGATATGCAGTGTAATGTATCCACCATCTCAGTACCATACAGAATTATTTCAGCATCCTAAAAATCCCCGTGTCTCTTTTGTTAGTAAACCACTCTGCACTGCTCTAACCCCTGACAGCCATTTAACTGTTTTCTGTCCCCTTAGTTGCACCCTTTCCATAATATCATATGAAAGGAATCATCTGTAATCTTTCAGATCTACATTTTTCACTCAGCAAAATGTTTTTAAGATTCGTTCACCTTGGGTAAATTGGTAACTTGTTCCTTTTTATCACTGTGTAGTATTACATTGTATGAATGTCTCAGTTTGTTTATTCATTCCCGTGTTCAGCAGTATCTTGTTTGCTTCCAGTTTTTAGTGATTATGAATAAAGCTGCTATAAAAATTCACACATAGGTTTTTGCATAAACATGTTTTTATTTTTATTTTATCTTTTTAAAGATTTATTAATTTGAGAGAGTGCACAAGCAGGTGGAGTGGCAGCAGAGAGAGAGGGAGAAGCAGGCTCCCCACTGAGCAGGGAGCCCGACATGGGGCTCAATCTGAGGAACCCAAGATCATGACCTGAATTGAAGGCAGACACTTAACCGACTGAGTCACCCAGGTACCCCATGAATATGTTTTTAGTTCATTTGGGTAAATACCTAAGAGCATTACTGGTAGGTTGTATGGTGAATCTGTGTCAGATTTTGCAAGAAATCATCAAACTGTCTTCTGAAGTGGCTGTTCACGTTTTTGTATTTCC
Organism: Neogale vison; assembly: GCF_020171115.1. Taxonomy (NCBI): domain Eukaryota; kingdom Metazoa; phylum Chordata; class Mammalia; order Carnivora; family Mustelidae; genus Neogale; species Neogale vison. The sequence continues at coordinate 24,578,837 of NC_058091.1, forward strand.
ATTTGCAGTGAATGAGAGAGTTCTGTTGCTCTGCGTCTGTGCCTGTTATATTTTTCAATAGTGCCTCCTTTCACTTCCAGTAGTGTCCAGGTTTGGATGAGAAGTGTGCTATTTTGAAGTAAACATTGACATATTCTGTCCTCTCTTCTTATGTTTTGTGACTATTGGTGAGAAAATTGGGTCCGGGATTTTTCTAAGAGGTAAGACTTTTCTCATTCAGAACATAATTTTAGATCATGCAATTTCAATAATGGTAATTAAGGAAATAAATAGGTAAAGGAAATTAGAGTAAAGTAATTCAATTGATTAGGATTGGATCGACATCATGTAATGAGTGCTAGTCTCTGTGAGTTTACTCATTTTGATAGCACTCTTCTAGTTTTCTAATCACTTTCTTCAGTGGCACCACAAGTAATTCTGTACATCTTTTAACATTTAGTCGCAAACTGTATTTTGGACCTTTCTTAATACATCAGGAGTTGGGGAAAATGAAATCCTTAAAGCTTCTGATGTAGTTCTCTATTGGACTCACAGTTAAAGCCTCTAGGGATGGTCAGTAGGACCAGAAGGCAGTTTTTGTCCCTGGGACTCCCACAAAATAATTGAGGGTGCTTGTTATCCTTCAGATCTTTATGCTTCAGTGTTATCTTAATTTTCATATTTATTCTTTGGATTCTGGGGTCTGGTATTTCGGTTCTACCTTTGGCATCCCTCATGTTACCCTTAGGCAAGTGCCCTTTTTACCTTACCTTGAAGCCAAACCGAGCAAATAATGCTTTTATTCCTTAAAAAATATTCTTCCTTCCTATCTCTGTAATCACTCTTTCTTATTTATATGAAATTAAAGGTGTCAGCAAAAATGAGAGTTAATGATTTGCTGAGAAAAATTTTAAGCAGCTCATTCATGTTAATCTACCCAGGGTTTCTAGAGATGGTTCATTTAAGTGGAAATTGCTAATATTTCTAGAAATCCAGGCTGCTGCTTCACTTAGTCTTGCAAGTGAGAATTGTGCTTGCAGGTCAGAGGTCACAGGTGCTTCTACAAGCCTGTCATCTCAGCTTCAGGAACAGCCAGCCAACCTTTTTGGTCTTTTTCACAGGTGGTGGGGAGAAGTGGGTAAAAATGCAGTTTCCAGATGTCAGGGTCTGAGTAGGTCAAGTCTCAGACCGTTTTGGGGAATGTCGAGTCCACAATGGTCAGGATATAAAAGCAGAGTGCAGTGGTTGGCAGAAAATTCACAAAACCTGTCAGACTTATTTGAGGGGGAAGCGGCTTGTGAATTAAATTGCTCCACTAGTGATTTTCCTTTTCTTAGATTAAATTCAGATGTAACATGCTTGCAGGAAGAACCCTACCTTGGCGCTTTTCTGGTTCATTCGTACCTTTTTCATTGCTTTAGATCTTGGGGAAATACTATGAAGATTTCCTTTGTTACTGAAAGTGACTGCTGGTTGATCTTCATGTTCTCTTTCCAACTCAGAAGATCACTTTACCGTGCAGGAACAAAACTGATTGTACCTTTGAAAAATTTCTTCCTGGTTGAATGTGATTCGGTTAGCTTTCATGTTAAAATATTATAACTGTGCTGTGTCTTAATCTTGAGATTACCAGGCATTTTGGATGAGTCAGTCAGCTTCCGTTGGCACTGGTTGGTTCTTTTGTAAAATGAGATTTGGACTGGTGACGTCTTGGATACCTTCCAACTTCTGATTTTTTTTTAAAAAAAACTACATCTCCAATACAATGCTCTTTACAATTATAACCTTTCTGCATGTATCCAGTATATTTTAAAATAACAACAATTTAATAAGTTGGAAATTTTAAATCTATTTCTCATTGTATAATATTTTTTATAAATTGTTTTGATTTCTAAATATGAGAACCCCAGAAGAAAAGTGGATCACTGCCTTCAGTGTCAACTTCTTTTCCCTATGAACACACGTAACTATTTATTCAATAATTAATACAACCTCAATTTTTTAAAATGTGTTCATTTTTGAGGAGAAAATTTACAGCTTACTTTTCAGGCTAAAAAATGAAGATGTTGGGGAAAAGGGAAGTTAACCTTATCTTCATTTAACGTGAAGTTCCAAGGTAGATGTTCTATTTACTTAACATTTAATGTGTAAGATCTTTAAATCTTACGTATGATTTTTTGTAGACTTGTTATTATACTTTTCAGGAAATGGTATCCCTTGTTCCACTAAGCAGTCCTGTTGCATGTTTTGGACTGTGTATTTCTCCTGATGTACAGTAGAGCTTTTTTTTTTTTTTTAAAGATTTTATTTATTCATTTGCCAGAGAGAGTACAAGCAGGGAGAGCAACAGGCAGAGTGAAAGGAAGAAGCAGGCTCCCTGCTGAGCAGGGAGCCCAATGCAGGACTCAGTCCCAGGATTCAGGGACCATGACCTGAGCTGAGGGCAGCTGCTTAGTGAACTGAGCCACCCAGCAACACTACAGAAGTGCTTTTAAACGTAAAATTGGCAGCACCTGCAAACTTACAGATTTGATGAAAGTTCCAGGCCACATACAAGTGCTGCTGTGTACCTACCTAGGTCTAAAGGAGCATTATACCTGTGCATCCATGTGTGTTTGGCCTAGTATAATTGTCTGCTTCTTGAAATGGACACAGAGAAAACCACTGAATGATGCAAAGAGATAATAGACTTTTCTCTTTTTATGTCTTCATCAAAATAGCATTTGCAGAGTTCCCTCTGTTCCTCCTCTTTTTACATCCCACCAGGAATCAAACATTTCATATTTGAAGGGCTGTATGAAACTTCCTTCTCGACCCCTCCCCTCTGTAAGGATTCCCAAATGGTAACATTCCTCTTATTTAAGCTTTTATTCAGCTTTTCCTTTGTTTCCTTTCATTTTAGTGGTAAATTACCTATCGTTTTCTTTCTTTTGTTATTTTTTTAAAGATGCTTCAGCTTGCAGGCTTGAGCTATCAATTTTCTTGGTTTCACCGTCCTATAATAAAAGTTGGTCTACCTGGCATTCTTTCAACTGAAACTTCCTAGCTGAATACACATTGGAACAACACCCCAACGTGGAGAATAATGATAACTGGTCAAAGCAATGACCCTAAGGCAGTACAGGATACCCAGATGTTTTCTCATTTACTCAAGAAAGATAAGACTATATTAAAAAAAAAGAAAAAAAAAGGAAAGAAAGATAAGACTATGATCAACACAATTTGTTCAGTATTTTCTTACATTTCATTTCATTTGTTTTTTTTTTTTTTTGTAAAGATTTTATTTATTTATTTGACAGAGAGAGATCACAAGTAGGCAGAGAGGCAGGCAGAGAGAGAGAGGAGGAAGCAGGCTCCCTGCTGAGCAGAGAGCCTGATGTGGGACTCGATCCCAGGACCCTGAGATCATGACCTGAGCCGAAGGCAGCGGCTTAACCCACTGAGCCACCCAGGCGCCCACATTTCATTTCATTTGTATACAGTAAGTTGGTATTAACCAGAATAACTCATTTCCTCCTCCAACAGGTTAGTAACGCAGTGTTTCTTGTGTTTTGCTTCAACTCTGCTCTAGAGCTGTTCTACATGAAGGATGTTTTTTAGTAAAACATTCTAGAAGGTTATGATAGTATCCTTTATTAGGGTCATGTACTGAAGATTTCTTAAATCTTTCCTCCTAAAGTCTCTGGCTGACAATTAAATAAAGAGGTGAAATTCAAGGGTGCCTTGGTGGCTCAGTCGGTTAAGCATCTGCCTTCAACTCAGGTTATGATCCCAGGGTCCTGGGATTGAGCCCCATGTCTGAGTCCCTGCTCAAAATCTTTAAAAAGAAAATAGAAGAAGTGAAATTCAGAAATTATTGTTCATCTGGAAAGCCTCATTATAACAGTACTGCTTTGTAATCATTCTGGTTCCCTCGTCTCTTATTTGAAGATTTATTTGAGCAAACATTTATTGAGCACTTACTATGTGTAAGATATTATGATAAGAGGTAAATAACAGGTCAGGAATGAAAGGAATTAGAACTGTAATGTTGATTTTTATGGCCTTCAAGGACTTCACATTCTAACTGTTCCTTGCATTAACTTTCAGGCCTATGTTTATACAACTGGAGGAGTTTTAGCGTGTTTTTGTTTGTGGGGACTGAGCATTTTGCATCAGTCAACTGGAAAGCATAGGGATGGGGGGATGGGATGATCTGTTGAAGTCCACAAGTAATGTGTCATTGTTTTTGATAACAGCTTTATTGAGATATAATTTCTATACCATAACACCCTTTTGAAGTGTACAGTTCAGGAGCGCCTGGTTGGCTTAGTTGGTTAAGTGTCCGACTCTTGATTTTGACTCAGGTCATGGTCTCAGGGTTGTGAGATCAAGCCCTGTGTAGGGTTCCAGGCTAGGCCCGGAACCTGCTTAAGTTTCTCTCTCCCTCTCCCTCTGCTCCTTCCAGCCACTCATGCGCAGGTACATGTGCTTTCTCTCTCTCTCTCTTTCTCTGAAAAAAGAATATAAATAAAAATAAAGTGTACAGGGGTACCTGGGTGGCTCAGTGGGCTAAAGCCTCTACCTTCAGCTCAGGTCATGATCCCAGGGTCCTGGGATCGAGCCCCGCATTGGGCTCTCTGCTCAGCAGAAAGCCTGCCTCCTCCTGCCTGCCTGTCTGCCTACTTGTGATCTCTCTATGTCAAATAAATAAATAAAATCTTTTTTAAAAAGTCAACTGACCATAAATATAAGAGTTTATTTCTGGACTCTATGCCATTGAGCTAAGTGTCTGTCTTGACACTATTACCATACTGTCTTTATAATGGTACCTTTGTGGTTAAGTTTTGAAATTTCATAAGTGACTTTTTACCTTTTGATTTTCTTCTTTGTCTAAATGTTTTTGGCTACCAGTTTTTAAGTCTCACTTTTTAATATTTCTCAAACTTGCATATCTGTGCCCCCACTGACAATTCATTGGTTTAGATCTTAACACTTTATTGTTGCCCAGCTCTACTCCCTTTCCACCACCTCCCCTCCCCCCTACAAAAAAGGCATTAGCTTCTTAACTGATTCTTTACATTAATTCATTTAGTCATGCTTGTTTACCTACTGCACCTGCATTATATGGTATTGGGGATATAACAATGAATAAGTCAGGGGCATCTGGGCGACTCAGTTGAGTAAGTGTCTGCCTTTGGCTTGGGTTACGATCTTAGGGTCTTGGGACTGAGTCCAGCATCAGGCTCCCTGCTCAATGGGGGATCTGCTTATATCCCTCCCTCTGTCCCCCTACCCCACTTGTGCCCTCTCCCTATTTGTCTCAAATGAATAAATAAAATCTGAAAAAAACAATGAATAAGCCAGACATGACCTGTAGTCTTGTGGGACCTTATATTCCAGTTACAGAAGCACAATAAATAAGGAAAAAAGAAATTAGATGGTACAATGAAAGGGAATTAAAATAATTTTTATTAAATGTAAATGTAATCTGGCTACATTTCTGATTAAAATTCTTCATTGGCTCTCCATTACTTTCAAGATGAAGTTCAAGTTCCTAATCTAATTATGTTTGAACTTTTTTTAACATTACTTTTTAGTAAGTTCTCTGCCGTCTTCCTTTGTGAATACTGCATATAAACTGTGTAGCTACTATTAAACCTCAAAAATTCATCTGTAACTGTAAAAAATTTGCAGTAGACTCTTTTTATCTTAACATATTGGCTTGTATATTGCCAATGTTGGCTTGTATATTGGAATATACTTTAATTAAATGCTATAATTTTAATGAAATATTTATAAGTAGGATGAAGTATATTAAAAGAATATATTGACATCCTAATATGGAAGTCATGAAGTACAGCTGCAAAAGTTATTTCATAGTAAAAGCATTCTGGTTGCCTTGCATGAAGCTAGGTCACAGCATATCTAACCAGAATAATCTAATTGTGGTCTTTAATGTGTCAAATGTTCTAAAATATTAAATTGTGCCTTTAATCAGACTGCTAGGCTTGTTTAAACAACACCTAATAAATTTAATACTTCAATTTTTGGATACAGTAAATAAACATAAGTAGGATTATAAGAAAATGGAACATATCCATAAATGAGGTAAAAAGGAAAAAAAAAACTCATTTCCAAAATGGCCAGGATGGTGAGTCAGGGGTGTTTTTTGTTTTTGTTTTTGTTTTTTTTTTGCCACAAAGAAATCCTATTGTTACTGAGTATTTGATAGTATTTTACATATGCTTAAAAGCTTTTTGATTTAAAGCTGTCTTCTGTCTCAATTGGCGATGAACAAAAAAACATGGATGATAAGGACTTCAGAGTTAAGAAAAGCACCTTATCTCTTGGTTCATTAATCTTTTTTTAATTTTTTAAATGCCTACTATGTAATGGATAACACATTTTTTAAATGCCTACTATGTGATGGATAGTGTTTTATTCACTGGATATGCCAAGTTAGACCAAGGCAAATAAGGCTCCTGCTGTCAGGAAGCTTACACGTTAGGAGTTGAGAGGGTAGACTGATAAAGAGACATGAGGGGATGGCATATGATATAGCCTAATGGGTACTGCTTTTCCCACACTAAAACTGAGAGCTGCAAGACACAGACCAGATTTAAGAAGGAGTTTCTAAGGAAACCTAAAGATAACAAGGGAGACAAAAAAAAAGAGGACACTGGAGGAAATTAAAGCCTCTGACACCTACAGTTGCAGCAAAAATTAAGCACAGCCTGACTCCTAGCCAGTTAGATATCAAACCTCACACTAAAGTTCTCTGTATATAAAGTGCAACAACAATCACTAGAATAGGGAAACAAAGATCTTTCCTAAGTATAAAAGAAATGTTACAATTAAAAAAACAGATACAAAGAAAATATAGTAGATATAAATATACTACATTTAATAATAATAAAAAATGTGGTACTATTATAACCAAACATACGAATTATATTAATAAGTGTGAATAGCCTGAGCTTACCTTGTAACAAAAAAAGGATTTTCAATTTAGCCAAAAAACCAACTATATGCTGTATACAAGGGGCACACCTAAAACAACATGAATCAGAAAAGCTAAAAATAAAGGGATGAGTAAAGAAATACCAGGCAAATGAAAAAATCCTCATACCAAAGTATAAGTTGGCAAAAGAAAAAAAAAAAGACGTTAGAAATAAGGAACACATTTCAATACAAAAAGTCCCAATTCAAAATGCAGATATAACAGTTACAAGGATCTATACAATAGGTAACACAGCAGCCACATTCATGAAGCAAAAAATACGGAACATACTAGGAGACATAAGCTTGCTCTTTATAATGGGAGAGTTTTTAGGGGCACCTGGGTGGCTCAGTTGTTAAGTGTCTGCCCTCAGCTCAGGTCATGATCTCCTGGTCCTAGGATCAAGCCCCGCATTGGGCTCCCTGCTTTCTGGGAAGCCTGCTTTCTCCCTCTTCCTCACCCCCTGCTTGTGTTCTGTTTCTCACTGTCTCTCTCTTTCTCTGTCAGTTTAATAAATAAATAAAATCTTTATAATAGGAGAATTTAGCAAGCCACTTCCAATATAAGACAGAAGTAAATATAGGGAAGGCCTAAACAACATAATCAAATAAACAATGAGGATAGATAAGTACGTGTATATATATCAAACTTTAAGCTCCAGTATTGGAAAATCTTTTTTTCAAGAACACATGAAATATTCACAAAAATTGATCATATTTACATCACAAGAGTAAACATCAGGTGTTATAATATGGAAATATTACAGGCTATATGCTCTAATCTAAATGCAACAACACCAGAAATTATTTTGTAAATTGAAAACCCAAAATACGAAATTCTGATGAAGGAAATTGAAGATGACACAAACAAATGGGAAGATATTCCATGTTCATGAATTGGAAGAACACATGTTAAAATCGCATTAAATCTATAGACTACCCAAAGCAGTCCATAGATTTAACGCAATTCCTATCAAAATACCAAGAGCATTTTTCATAGAACTAGAACAAATAATCCTAAAATTTGTATGGAACCACAAAAAAACCCATTTCAAATAGCCAAAGTAATCTTGGAAAAGACAAAGCTAGAGGTGCACAATTGCAGATTTCAAGGTATACTACAAAGCTGTGGTTGTAAAAACCATATGTTACTGGCACAAAAATAGACACACAGATCAATGGAAAGAATAGAAAGCCCAGAAATAAACCCACAATTATATGACCAATTAATCTTGACAAAAGAGGCAAGAATGTGCAGTGAGAAAGAGTCATCAGCAATGTTGGGAAAACTGGACCACTTTCTTACAGCATACATAAAAATAAACTTAAAATGAATTAAGGACCTAAATGTGAGATCTGAAACCATAAAACTGCTAGAAGAAAACATAGGCAGTAATTTCTTTGACTTCATTTTTCTAGATACGTCTCCTCTAGCAACATTTTCCTAGATATGTCTCCTCAGACAAGAGAAACAAAAGTGAGACTACACCAAAATAACAAAATCTTTTGCACAGTGAAGAAAACCCAACAAAATGAAAAGGCAACATACTGAATGGGAAAAGATATTTGGAAATTATATAGCCAGTAAGGGATTAATAGCCAAAATATATAAAGAACATATACAACTTAACCCCCCCCCAAAAAAAAATCTGATTTAAAAAATGGGCAGAGGACCTAAATAGATATTTTCCAAAGGAGATGTACAGATGGCCAAGAGACCCATGAAAAAATGCTTAATGTCACTAATCATCAGGGGAATACAAACCAAAACCAAATTAAGATATCACCTTACACCTATGAGGATGGCTAAAATAAAAAAGTATTGGTGAGAATGTGGAGAAAAAGACACCCTCACTCCCTGTTAGTTGGAATGTAAATTGGTGCAGTCACTGTGGAAAACAGTATGAAAGTTCTTCAAAAAACTGAAAATAATTCCACTACTATTTACCCAGAGAAAATGAAAACACTAATTTGAAAGGATATATGCACTCCTTTGTTCATTGCAGCATTATTTCCAATAGCCAAGATATGGAAGAAACTCAAGTGTCCATCAATAGATAAGAAGGTGTGGTATATTATGTATTTATACACACACACACAGGAATATTACTCAGTCATAAAAATAGAATGAGATCTTGCCATTTATGACCACATGGATGGACCTTGAGGGTATTATGCAGAGTGAAAGAAGTCATTCAGAGAAAGACAAATCTATATGATTTCACTCATGTGGAATCTAAAAAACAAAACAAATGAATAAATAAAAAACAGAAGTAGACCCTTAAGTACAGAAAACAAACTGGCAGTTGGCTGGGGGCAGGAGGCTTATGGACAAAATGGGTGAAGGATAGTAGGGGTAGAGGCTCCCAGTTACGGAATGAAGAATCATGGGGATAGAAGTGCAGCATAGGGGATGTGGTCACTAGTATTGTACTAGGGTTGTATGGCAGTGTGGTAGTTACACTTGTGGTGCATGGAGAAGTAGAATCACTGTTTTGTAAACATGAAACTAATATAACATTGTGTGCCAACTGTACTTCAGTTAAAAAATAAGACTAAGCTTTGCGCAGTGGCAGTATCGTAGCCAATGAGGTTTGTCCGAGGCGCGATTATTGCTAATTGAAAAAATAAGACTAAAGAATTGTTCCCCATTAAAGGAGACTAAAGCGATGTAACAAGTGAATGCGGTGTGTGATTTGGGGTTTTCTTTTGCTGTTGACACATTATTGGGATAATTGGCTAAGCCAAATGAAATCTGTTGATTAGATTAGATAATAATGTATCACTGTTAATTTCCCAATATTTATTTTTATACTGTAGTTATATAAGAGAATGTCCTTGTTGTTAGGAAATAAAACAGGATTAAAGGGTATCCTGTCAGCATTTTGCTCTCAAATAGTTTAGGAAAAAGTGAGGATTTTATAGAGAGAAAATAATAGAGCAAATTGGTAAGCTGTTAACATTTGGGGAATCTGGGTGAGGAGTATATAGAGATTCCTTGTATTAATTCTCCAACTTTTCTGGGAGCCTAGAATTATGCCAAAATAAAAAACTGAAAGAAAAAAAATTATCCAACAAAAGAGGAGTTTTACTCTAAGGCACTTGAAAAATTTTTAGTATCTGTCTTCCTTGGGGACTTTATAAATTTCTTTTTTCTTTCTTAGTCTCACTGGGGAAGGAAAGGACAGGCTTTAAAAATAAAAAGTAACACCATGGGTCATCATCTGACAAGGACACTGGTCTATTTTATTTCTGACTTGGACTACTTTTTTTTCTTCTTGGGCATTTCGTGCTCCTTTTGTTCTCAGGAAGAATGAGGTTTAAATGCCTTTCTTAGTGCATGTGTTGGAATGATACAGCTTCAGTAAAGGTGTCTTTCTAACAAAAAAAACAGAATGTCTTCAAAGACATGAGACGGTTGCCATAGCTGTAGTTTGGATATCTGTATTCAGAGACTTAAGTTCATTCTCCTAAATTGCTATGCTAGTATGGCCTAAATTCATTCTCCTGGGTTATGAGGATTAGCTCATACTAGCCACCACACTTGGCCTCCTGAAGCTGTTAATGTCAACCAGATACTGTTGGGCATACAGTTTCCTTGAATAAAAATGGAACCCACAGTGGAATTAGGATACTTCATTTTCCACAATTCCCCTATGGCAAGGATATCTAACTGCACACCTGCCGTCTGTATCAGGATGGTAACCATGTGTCTAAAATTGAATTCTTCATATGAAACCATTTCTCCTACTTTCCCATTGATCTCATTATCCATTTGGTTGTTCAGACTGCAGATCTGGAAGGTAGCCTAGATTGTTTTTTTCTTCTCGATTCTACAATTCCTATTCATTGTAACTCTTGACATTTCTAATTTCTACTTGCCTCTCAGTCACTGTTATTATTGCCATAGCTCAGATCTTCATCTTTGGTCTTTGTTTGCCAATAAGATACCTATATGATCTTTCTATTGGTAGACCTACCCATCATTTCCCCAACCCAAATCCATTACCCATATGATTTGCTGAATGATCTGTCGAAATAGTCTTCATACTGTTTGGTAGCTCCCCATTCCCTACAGAAAAGATTCAAACTCCTTAGCTTATATTACAAAGTGCTTATAATCTAGCAACTGTCTTTTTTTCCATCTTATTTCTTGCCACTCATCGCCTTGTATCACCTTTACCCTGTTAACAACAGCAGATTTCTAAGAGTTCCAGGATGTACCAAGTTGTTCAACTCAGTCTTTGCAGATGCTGTTCCGCTACATAGAGTGTTTTCCTTTTCCCTGAGGAATTTGCTTTTCTAGTAACATGGTAGAATAAGATAATATGGAATTCCTATTGCTACAAGTACCCAACGGTACCAAATAGTGTATAACAACCAACAACACAGTTTAAATACATAGCTTGGCTCATAAGAAAAAGGGGGAGATCTCAAGATTCCAAAAAGGAAAATGTATCTCTAAGTTACAGCAGTAAGCATATTATAAACTAGTGTGGTGATGACCTTTGAGGGAAAGAGACCAAAAATAGACCCTCTTGAATAGGAGCTTGAATGTTAATGTCCATTCAGAGACAGGAAATGAACTCTCAGGGGATATGGAGAGTTGCATATTCCTGAAAACCAAAACCTCTGGAGGACTACAATTCACAGAGAAAGGTGATCTAGAGAAAGTTGAGAAAGACTATAAGAAATGGTGTATTCTTGAAGAAAACAAAGCCACAGTTTTAGAATTTAAAAATAAGACTATTTCAGTTGTAAGGACTGTATTACAGGAAGGAGGGAGGACAGAGATTCCCGGCCAGAGAAGGAACCAGAAGAGAAGGAACCATATTCTGGTTCCTTCATACATCAAAACAATAGGCTTTTTGTCATACACAAATACAACTGAAGGCACTTTCCCCACACCCTAAAAATTGTCTTGCGGTCAGCAGGGGAAGGGTGAACCTATGATACTCAGGTAGAGGGCATGACACCTTGCCACATGTATGAGGAAAGGGGCAGCTGAGGTTCATATTCGTAAGTTTGCAGTTTCAAAAAGGTAAATTTAGCAACGGTGCTGGTACCATACATTTGAAGGACGTTATATTGTTTGTCCAGTAAAACTTTTATATCACGTATTGGCATGCAATATTGTTTTATTACAGAGGGATAGTTTTCCGACAATATCTGCTTGAGATTCATGGTGACAAAATTCTTCTATGAAAAGTAAGATTTTTTTTTTTTAAAGATTTTATTTATTTATTTGAGAGAGAGAGAGAGAAAGCATGAGGAGGGGACGAGCAGCGGGAGAGGGAGAAACACATTCCCCACTGTGCAGTGAGCCAGATGTGGGGGTTTGATCCCGAGACCCTGGGATCATGACCTGATGATGATCCACCTCCCCGCTGAGGAGGGAGTCGGATGTGGGGCTCCCTCATGTGGGGCTTGACACGAGCTGAAAGCAGACGCTTAACTGACTGAGCCACCCAGCGCACCCGTGTTTTTATGAGCTAGCCTTTGGAGTGACAGAGTCACGTCTCTCACATTCTGCTTGTTGAGACTATCACATGGGCCCATCTAGCTTCAAGAGGGAGAGCACATAGATCCTACCACTTCATGGGGGGAATGTCAGGGTCTTACATGAAGACTGTTTGAAAGGGGAGGTGTATTTGCAGCCAAATTTGAAAAATACAGTTTGCCACCACCCCCCAACTTGTGTCTTGCTGTGAGTTTCAAGTCTGAGTTTATCCTCCGGGGGTGATATGGCATGTTCAAGCCTGGAATCAGGAGTGGGGGGTTCCATGGTAACCATATTATAATTTGGTCTGCTGGGACTCTAGTGTTAACAAATGCAAAACTAGTTTGGAGTATCACTTTCAGAACCTAGGCCATATAAGATTATCCCAGAGAGGGGTGCCTGGGTGGCTCAGTCAGTTAAGCATCTGCCTTCGGCTCAGGTCATGACCCCAGGGTCCTGAGATCCAGTGTCAGACCACCTGCTCAGCTGGGACCTGCTTCTCCCTTTCCTCTCTCTGCCCGCCCCCGCCCCAGTTGTGCTCACTCTCTCTCAAATAAAATCTTAAAAATGGGGGGGGCACCTGGGTGGCTCAGTTGGTTAAGCATCTGACTGTTTCAGCCCATGTCATGATCCTAGGGTAGTGAGCTCAAGCCCCATGTGAAATCAGCTTAAGATTCTTTCCCCTTCCCACTCCCTCAGCCCGTCCCCCTGCTTGCATGCTCGCTCTCTCTCTCCCTCTTTCAAATCAGTAAATAAAATCCTTAAGAAAAAAGATTATCTCAAAGAAAATAAAACTTAGTGGAGAATTCATAACAGAAATGATAACTTTGTGGACATCACCTAGCATAAGTAGAAGGAATCAGGAGGATTAGCATCTCAAGAATTTGAGACAGAGAAAAATATGATGGGGGATAGAAAATATGTGTTTTAGAAGACTGCAGAGAGAAAGTAAGGAAATTCTTAAAATGCAGTGGGGCACCTGGTTGGTGCAGTCGGTTAAGCATCCAATTCTTGATTTCAGCTCAAGTCATGATCTCAGGGTCATGGGATCAAGCCTCATGTCTGGCTCTAAGCTCGGTGTGGGGTCTGCTTGAGATTATCTCTCTCTCCCTCTGTCCCTCCCCTGCTCATGTTTTCTCTCTTTCTCTCTCTCAAAATAAAAAAGAAATACTATGAAGAAAGCTCAAGTCCAAGCATCATCTGTAGGAGGTATTTCCTGTACTCTGTGATAAGCTGTGCAAGTTACTACTGTAGCATTTAACATACTTTGTTGACATTTCACACCCTAGTTGGCTCCCTGCCACCAATCTAAGTCTTGGGCTTATGTTTTTGATAGCAGCTGGACTTGATTCTTTACTTCCACAGCTTAGTACAGTGCCTGGTGCATAGTAGGTTCTCAGTAATTTCTCAACTAAAGACTGCATAAATTCTATGTCACATTACAAAAATCAAAAATTAGGGGCGCCTGCGTGGCTCAGTGGGTTAAAGCCTCTGCCTTCAGCTCAGGTCATGATTCCAGGGTCCTGGGATTGAGCCCCGCATCAGGCTCTCTGCTCAGTGGTGAGCCTGCTTCCTCTTCTCTCTCTCTCTCTGCCTGCCTCTCTGCCTACTTGTGAACTCTGACTGTCAAATAAATAAATAAAAATTAAAAAAAAATCAAAAATTAGATCAGTCCAGTGATCAGTTTGGATAAGAACAAGTTGTTTGTTTGTTTGTTTTTTAAAGATTTCGTTTATTTATTTGACAGATAGAGATCTCAAGTAGGCAGAGGCAGGCAGAGAGAGAGAGAAGCAGGCTCCCCTGCGGAGCAGAGAGCCTGAGGAGGGGCTTGATCCCACGACCCTGATATCGTGACCTGAGCCAAAGGCAGAGGCTTTAACCAACTGAGCCACCCAGGCGCCCCTAGGAGAACAAGTTTTTATACCTAACATCCAAAATTAACTTTGATAACAGTGCTTAAGAATATTAGATGTCTTTAGTTGTTTTAATTGGTGATAATTTATAAGGTGTTCACAGGATCCTCCTTTTTTGTTTGTTTGTTTGTTTTAGAGAGGAGGGGGCAGACGGAGAGAAAGAGAATCTTAAGCAGGCTCCACAGCTAGCACGGAGCCAGGGTGGGGCTGATCCCCTGACCCTGAAATCATGACCTGAGCCGAAATCAAGAGTCGGCTGTTTAACTGACCGAGCCACTCAGGTGCCCCAGGATCCTCCTTTTGAAAGAGAAAAATCTTCCACATTTTCTTAAGGTGTAAGAGGTTTTTCTCTTGTCCTAAGTAGTAATCTAGATGTGGAAATGAGGCAGAGATTCATTTTTAAAACTTCTGCTTTAGGGGCACCCAAGTAGCTCTGCTGTTTAAGTTGCCAACTCTTTTTTTTTTTTTTTAAGATTTTATTTATTAATTTGACAGAGATCACAAGTAGGCAGAGAGGCAGGCAGAGAGGGAGAGAGGAGGAAGCAGGCTCGCTGCTGAGCAGAGAGCCCGATGCAGGACTCGATCCCAGGACCCTGAGATCATGACCTGAGCTGAAGGCAGAGGCTTTAAACCACTGAGCCACCCAGGTGCCCCTAAGTTGCCAACTCTTGATTTCAGCTCAGGTCCTGAGCACAGGGTGGTGAGATTGAGCCCAGTGTTGGCTCTGTGCTGGGTGTGGACCCTGCTTAAGATTCTCCCTCCCCCCCCCAAAAAAAAGATTCTCCCTCCCTCTCCCTCTGCCCCTCCCCACAAAATGAAAATAAAACTGCTTTATAGTCAGCCAGAGTGAGAAAAAGCAGTAGAATCGATCCGTAGAGCCAGAATTTCTGTGCTTTAACAAACTGTGGTTTCTGGCAGAGAGAAAGTTGGGGATATTCTTTTCAGGTCCTTGTAGACATTAGGTTAGAAGAAGGATTGCTTCTTTCTCCTTTTGTTGATGGCAATTTTGAAGAAAAAATGGGTCCAGTTTGAGAATTCCTGGTTGATCATGTAAAAGTACAAGGAACACTAGAGATTAAAATAAGATTGTAAGCTATCTCTAGATTAAGAATAAGCCCTAAAATAGAAACTTAACACATTGCTTTTTGTTTATAGGTACTATTATAGATAATATTTATTAATATTAATATTGATTTATTATCTATTGAGCAGAGAGCCTGATGTGGGGCTTGATCCCAGTACCCTGGGATCATGACCTGAGCCAAAGGCAGAGGCTTAACCCACTGAGCCACCCAGGCACCCTGGATTATTAGATTTATTAAGAAAAAAAATAGTTAAGTGCATAGGTTTAGCTTTGAAACTCTTACAATCGCCTATATATATTGGGAGACATGAAAAATTGAGGCATAGAATTTGAAAGTAGTCGTTTAAATTCTGCTCTAAGTTTATTACTTATTTGATTGGAACCTAATCAAAATTTTTCACTTGCTAATGTAGAAGAATAATGGTTTGGCATAACTTATATGATATTGAAGAAATGTATTTTCATCCAGGAAGAGATTTGTTTGCCCCTTTCATCCCTTGCCCTTTGACAAACTCCAGTTGTTATGAATTTTCCCTAAAACCAGTCTACCTAGATGTTCTTTATCCTACCAAGCTTTGTGATTCACTCATTTTTATTGACTATTAAACCATGAGTTTGCAAGAAGAGAGAAACCAAGAGCTGGGATCTAAAAAAGAAAGTGCCTGCTGAAACTTACACCTGGGAGTCCTGCCTCCAGCTTGTTTGTTGATTGCCTTCCTGACTGCCCAGTAGAATGTGGGGAGTCTGTAATAACAGCAAATGATAAATGGCTATTACTTTCTTCTTAATTGGATCTTTCAAAAGAACAGAGTCTCTCATGTTTTAAATGGTTGTGGTAAGATGCGAAAGATAAAAAATTAGAGCCGAGGTCCTTGCTTTGAATTTTGCCTTGGTCCCACTGTAAGCAAGTTCTAAATACCAGGTTTCTCATCTGTAAGTCAAGGGGGGAAATGCCTGTCAGGGTTGTTCCAAACATTGTGAGAGATAGTGTGTATTTCCAGCATGTGTCTGCATCAGAATAGGAACTCAATAGATATTAGGTCCCTTTCCTTCTTGTTAGAGCCTTTAACAAATTTTTTAATTTGAAAATAGTTCTTTTAAGGAATTGGCATCTAAAGTATCATGGACCCTAGGATGCTTTAAGACCCAGCCGATTTTTTTTTGGTTCTGGAGTTATCTGTCTTCTTTCATTCTTACTAATTCTTAGTAATGTATAGTTACCAATTTTACAACCCACAGGAGTATTTTCACTTTAAAATAACCTAAATCAAGATGTCAGGGAGCATTTTACATTTACTTTGAAAAAAAAATAAGAGCTAGAATAATTATTTAGTAGATTACAAGGGTAACTGTCAGTTGAAATAAATGAAAATATGGGAATATGTAGGCTGCACATTTTCTTTGCCACTTCAGACAGTCTTTGAATCTTGCTATATTCAGTTTAATCACACCCCTTAATTGGGGAGTTAGAAAATCTAAAATATCCTAAAGCCTTTTCCATTATACTTGAATTTCGGGTACCCTAATCCTATAGTAAAAAGATGTTGGTCCATTTATCCAAGTTGAATAACTGTGGTAGCTTATAAATAGACCTTCCTTAATTATATTTTATAGGGGATTCTCCTATTTGCTGTGCTTTTCTTTGGCTTCTGGTAGTTGACATTTTCTTAAAGCATTCATTACATCTATATTTAAAGAGGTAAAAGGATTGCTCTGCTTATGAACTGGAAACTGGAGGCTCAGAGTTACTTGGATTTTCTTAGTGTCATAAAGAACTCTCTTGCTTTTTGCCACTTGAGAGGAGGCAGTAAAATACATTATTCTAGAGTTGTTATCTGTAGGTCCAGAATTGATGTTTGCTAAATGGGGAAAGAACAGAATTGATACTTGGATACCCTGCATTGTAACCAGAGAGGGAGAAATTAAAATTTCATTATTCTTTAATATGTACTCCCTTATCATTGAAATATACTCCAGTTTTGCTTAGGTGGCAGACTTAAAATTCAACATTGTAAACCACACCATTCTATCTTTAGAGATTCTTAAATTTTGCAGATGTTATTGAATGCAAAACTCCCGATGGAAACTGCAGATCAAGAAGCTTTGTTTTACTCATTAATTTCTTTGTGGAAATCTTTCTGGTAGGGATGGCCGTGTTTGTGTGGTCGTGTTTTCTTCAGATTGGGACCGCATTTGAAGGTGATCTTGTGTAAAAGATCCAATGAAGAGTAGCTGATGCTTTCATTGAAACACATCCCACTGATCGCTGATGAATATTCTCTGAATTACCCAAGACCTTGCTAGTAATCTGTACTAAAAATATCTGGATCTCAGATGATGACTCTGTAGAGTTTTGGCCAACCTGCCACAACTCTTGAGCACCGTCCAGAGCTAACCGTTAACGATGGGTTGTCGGGTGATTTTCTCAAAGGTCTCTGGTTCCTTCTTCAGTCACTTCAGCAATTCCACAACTCAGAAGTTCAAAGCTGTGGTTTATTTTTAAGTTTCAAGAAAACAGTTTCTCATTGTTGAATGTCTTTTGGGAATCTGTCTATATTTTAAAATTGCATATTAGAACACTAAATTCTTTAAAATCACTCAATAAGTTTTATAGAAATATTTATATTGTCTCTTTTCTAATAGTTCATTTTGCTTAATTAGAAATACTTACAGGGAAGGATAGATGCCATGTGATTTTACTCATATGCGGAATTTAAGAAATAAAATAAATAAAAAGTCAAGATCTTTGACTTAACCCTTTTGTGGTCATAGAAAACATTTTTAATGATTTCAATGTTCTTAAATTTATTGAGACTTGTTTTGTGGTCAAACAAATGGAGAAATGTCTTTGTGTGCTTTAAAAAGAATGTGAATTCTGCACTCACTATATTGAGTACTGCATTAATCTCAATTATATCATGTTTATTGGTAGATGAGCTTAGGGGAAGGGAAGAATAAAATGACATAAAAACAGTGCAATGAAAAATTAAAGGTATCCAGATTAGGAA
Source organism: Neogale vison (assembly GCF_020171115.1). Classification (NCBI taxonomy): domain Eukaryota; kingdom Metazoa; phylum Chordata; class Mammalia; order Carnivora; family Mustelidae; genus Neogale; species Neogale vison. Next base: position 24,597,302 of record NC_058091.1, read on the forward strand.
AAAAGTAAAACTGCTGTGTGTGTGTGTGTATACACATACACGTGTATATATATGTATGTGTCTGTATATATATGTGTGTATGTATGTATGTATGTGTGTGTGTGTGTATGTATATATATATAGCTGAATATAGCTATTCAGCTATCCTAGCACCATGAGTTGAAAAGACTCTCTCCCATTGAATTGTCATGGCACTTTTATCAGAAGTAATTGACCATAAATATAAGGATTTAGTTTTTACTCTCAACTCTGTTCCCTTGATCCGTATGCCTGTCCTTAGGTAATCCACATTACCGTAATCATTGTTGTTTTATAGTTAAGTGCAGCGAGTATAAGTCTTCCGACTTTGTTCTTTTTTTTTTTTTTTCCAGTCATTTTGACTGTTCTAGGCACTTTACATTTCCATATGAATTTTAGAATCATTGTACCAAAAAGTTTGCTGGAAATTTGGTGGGGATTGTGTTGAATCTAAATATCAATTTGGGGAGAATTAACATCTTAACAGTTGAGGTTTCCAGTTTATAAAATAGAATGATTCTCAGTTTATCTAGGTCTTTTAATTTTTGTCAGTAAAATTTTATAGTTTTCAGTGTCAAATACTACACTTTTTTTGTTAAGTTTATTCCTTAGTATTCTTTTTAATGTTACTGTAAATACAATTGTTTTTTAATTTTTTAGTTTTTTGCTAGTATATAAAAATACAGTTGATTTTTGTATATTGATCATGTATCCTGAGATCTTGCTAGACTCATGTATAGATTATAGTATTTTAATTATAGATTCCTTAGGATATTTTACACAATCATCCTTGTATAAACACATTTTTCTTTTCTCATTTTCAGTCTGAATTTAATATTTTAAGTTTTAATTGCACTGACTAGAAACTTCTGTGCAATGTTGGAAAAAAAGTAGCAAAACCTGCCATTCTTACCTGATTCTTCTTAGGTGGGAAGCATTCACTCTTTAATCATTTTATGATGTTAGCTGTCGGTTTTTCATAGATGCCTTTTATTAGGTGGGGGATGTTCTCTTATGTTCTCCATGTATTGAAAGTTTTTATTGTGAATGGGTGTTGGATTTTGTTAAATACTTTTTCTTTTTTCTTTTTTTTTTTTTTTTAAAGATTTTTTCTTTATTTCTCTGACAGAGATCACAAGTAGGCAGAGAGAGAGGAGGAAGCAGGCTCCCTGCAGAGCAGAGAACCCAACGCGGGGCTCCATCCCAGGACCCTGGGATCATGACCCTAGCCGAAGGCAGAGGCCTAACCCACTGAGCCACCCAGGCGCCCCTTAAATACTTTTTCTGTGTCTATTGAAATGGTTATGGGTTTTTTTGTCCTTTAATAATATATTACATTACTTGATTTTTGGATGTTAAACAAACTTTGCATTCTGGGATAAATCCTACTTGATCATCATATATGAGCCTTTTTATATGTTTCTGGATTCAGTTTGCTAATATTTTGTTGAGGATTTTTATGTCTATATTCATTAGTGATATTAATCTGTAGTTTTCTTGTGATGTTTTTGTGTGACTTCGGTGTGCTAGCCTCATGGAATGAATTGGGAAGTTTCTGTCCTCTATTTTTTGAGGGAGTTTGTGAAGTATTGATACCTTCTTTTTTAAATACTTGATAGATTTTTCTAGCAAAGCCAACTGAGCCTGGGATTTTCTTTGTCATGAGGGTTTAATTAATAATTTATTTACTTTTAAGTCTACCTATATTTTCTATTTCTTCTTGACTCAGTTTTGGCAATTTCTTTTCTAAGAATTTGCCCATTTTTTCCCTAAGTTGTCTGATCTTTTTGTATAAAGCAGTTTGTAATATTCCCCTATAGTCCTAGTGCTTGAAGGTCAGTAGTGAGGTCTCTTCTTTCATTCCAGATTTGGGCAATTTGTGTCTTCTCTTACTTTATTAGTTTAGCTAAGGGTTTGCCAATTTTAAAAGATTTTATTTATTTGACAGAGAGAGAGAGATCACAAGTAGGCAGAGAGGAAGACAGAGAGAGTGGGGGAAGCAGGCTCCCTGCTGAGCAGAGAGCCGGATGCAGGCCTCAATCCCAGGACCCTGAGATCATGACCTGAGCCGAAGGCAGAGGCTTAACCTACTGAGCCACCCAGGTGCCCTGGGTTTGCCAATTTTATTGACCTTTTCAAATAGCCACTTTTTGGTTTTGTTGATTTTTTTTTTTTGGATTTTATTTCATTGATATTCACTCTGAACTTTATTATTTTCTCCCTTTTTCCTGTTTGCTTGGGGTTTAGCTTTCCTTTTTTTGTCTAGTTTCTTAAGGTAGAAGCTCAGATTATTAATTTGAGGCTTTTCCTGATTACAAGCTATAAATATCCCTCTAACACTTCTTTAGTTACATACTGTAAATTTTGATACATTGTGTTTTCATTTTCATTCATTTCAAAATATTTTTAAATTTTCTTTATAATTTCTGTGCTATTTAGAAATATATTGTTTAATTTCTAAATATATTGGTTTTCCCAGATATCTTTCTTTTTTTTTTTTTTTAAGATTTTATTTATTTATTTGACAGAGAGAGAGCTCAAAAGTAGGCAGAGAGGCAGGCAGAGAGAGAGAGGAGAAAGCAGGCTCTCTGCTGAACAGAGAGCCCGATGTGGGGCTCGATCCCAGGACCCTGGGATCATGACCTGAGCCGAAGGCAGAGGCTTTAACCCACTGAGCCACCCAGGCGCCCCCCCCAGATATCTTTCAACTCAAGATCTTTGACTTAACTCTGTTGTGGTCATAGAACACATTTTTAATGATTTCAATGTTCTTAAATTTATTGAGACTTGTTTTGTGGTCCAACATACGGAGAAATGTCTTTGTGTGCTTTAAAAAGAATGTGAATTCTGCACTCATTGTATTGAGTACTGTATTAATCTCAATTATATCATGTTTATTGGTAGTGTTGTTAAAATCTTTTATATCCTTGTTGATTTTGTGTCATTCTATCAATTATTGAAAGTGGAATGTTGAAATCTCCAACTATTATTAGTGAATTACGTATTTCCCCTTTTAGTTCTCAGTTTTTCCTTCCTTTTGTGTCTCTATTGTTAGGTTTATATACACTTATAACGAGTTATTACATCTTTGTGATGCACTGTTCCTTTTGTGATTATGAAATGTCCTTCATAGTCTCCAGTAACATTTCTTGCCTTAAAGTCTATTTTGTCTAATACTAATATAGCAGTTCCAGCTCTATTATAGTTACTGTTTGTATAGTCTATCATTTTCTGTCCTATTACTTGTAATCTGTTTGTCTTCCTGTCTTCCTATCTATGTCTGTTAGATGCAACAAACAGTTGGCTCTTATTTTTGAATCTAGTCTGATTCTCCCTACATTTTGAGGAAGTTATTTAGTTCCTCATATCCAATCTAATTATTGATATGATTGGTTTTAAGTCTCTCATTTTCCTATTTGTTTTGTATTTGTCTCATGTCATTTTTTTCCCCTCTGTTCCTCCTTTACTCCTTTCTTTTATGTTAAATAGGTATATTTTGGTATATAATTTGATTGCTCATTTGTGTTTTTAACTATATGATTTTGAGTTATTTTCTTGGTGGTGGTTCTAGGAATTATAGTCTTTATCTTAATTTGTCATAGTCTGTTTCAGAATAATGATAACTTAAATTCCAGCAAAATATAGAAACCTGCTCTGATATATATCCTTTTCCCCTTTGCTTGTGTTATTGCTATATATATTTTATATCTGTATATGTTGTAAACCCATCAATACAGTATTGCAATTTTTGCCATGTATAATCAATATCTTTTATGAAATTTTAGAGAAGAAATAAGAAAAAATATATTTATGGAATTTTTTTCATTTATCTATTCACGATTTCTAGTGCTCTTTGTTTCTTAATGTAGATTTGGATTACTATCTGATACCCTTTCATTCAGCATGAAGGACTTCCTTTTGTGTTTTTTGTAAAGCAAGTCTGATACCAAATTTTCTCTTTTTTATCTCCAAATGTATTTATTTCACTTTTTAAAAAAGATTTTATTTATTTATTTAACAGAGAGACACGGCGAGAGAGGAAATACAAGCAGGGGGACTGGGAGAGGGAGAAAGCTGGCTTCCTGTTGAGCAGGAAGCCTGATGTGGGGCTCAATCCCAGGACCCTGGAACCATGACCCGACCTAAGGCAGACACTCAATGACTGAGCCACCCCAACGCCCCATATTTCACTTTATTTTTAAAAGGTGATTTTACAGGATACAGAATTCTTAGTTGCCAAGCTTTTTTACTCCCAGCATTTTTGTGACCTCCATTGTTTCCGGTGAGAAATCAGTCATTAATTTTATTGTAGTTCCTTTGTACTGAGTCATTTTTCTTTTTTTGTTTGCAGTATTCTTCTTTGCATTTCAGTAGTTTATCTATGATGTGTCTAGGTATTTTGCATTTGTCCTGCATTGGGTTTCATTTGGGGAGCTTGGCTCTATAAGTTACTGTTTTTCATCAAATTTAGGAAGTTTTTGGTCAATATATCTTCAAGTATTTTTTCTGCCCTAGTGCTTTTCCACCTTCTGAGAGTCTTATTACACATACATTAGTGCCCATAATATTGCCTCATAGGTCTTTGAGGCTCTGTTTATTTATCTTTAATCTTTTATTGTGTTCTTCAAATCATGTAATTTTTACTAATCTATTTTCAAATTCATGGATTTTTTTTTTTTTTTTTTGGCTATCTCAAATTTATTGAGGTTCTCTGATGAATTTTCCTTTCACTTATTGTACTTTTCATCTCTGGAAAAGTTCAACATTTACTGAGATTCTGTTGTCAGGGTCATTTAATTCTTTAAACATGGCTTTCTTTACTTCTTTGAGCATGTTTATTATAACAGCTTGAAATCTTTTGAAAGTTTGAAATCTTTGCTAAATACAAGATCTAGAGACACTTGGAGACATTTTCTATTGACTGCTTTTTTATGGATCACATTTTCTTGTTTCTTGCATAATTCATAACTTTCTGTTGAGTACTGGACACTTGAGGTACTGTATTGTAGCAACTTGAGTTTGTAGTGTTCACTCCTCCATTGGAAGTGTTGGTTGTTTGTTTGATAACTCCTGGACTAAACCTTTGAAGTGTGTCTTCCCTGCAGTGTGCAGCTGCTGATGTCTCGACCGACAATTTTTTCCTTGTTTTTGTCAACCTGGCTTCTGAGGGATTGCCCTGTGTCTATATAGCTCAGTGATCAGTCAGAGATGAATCAGAAGTTATAATAAAACTCCTTGAGCCAGTAAGGCTTCTAATCTCTCTTGACAGATCTGTGTGTGAGCTGGGAAGCGCTTTCAGTCTTCAGTCTGCCCTGGCTTTTACTTCCTGTTGGGCCTTCCCATGTCTCACCTGCACACGCCACAGGCTCCATTAGCCAGGGACACAGGGTCCCTCTCTGTCTCTGTAGTAATGCACATGACCTCTGGCCAATCCCAAAACATGTGGGGTTCAGTCTTCTCTGGCTGTCTTACCTGCTGGAACTCCCTGCTAAATCCTTGGCAGTCTGTTTAGCTTGCCGCTTGCCGCAAATGCCACTCCTGCCATTGCTCATCAGGGGATTCTCTGTGGCAGAGGTGACAATGCTTCTTGGTTTCGCATTCTGCCCTGTGCTGCCCTGAGTGAGCTACTTGTACTGACAAAGCCAGAGGTGGAGATGGGAGCAGCCCCTGGCAAAATCATCATAGACTCTCACTATTTCTCCCTGAATTTTCATGGTTTTCACGAAGTACATGCCTCTGAATTCCTGAGTGCTAAAATTACTGCTTTTAACTATTTTATTCAGTTTTATAGTTGCCTTTTGAGGGAGGATTTGTCAGTCACTTTACTCCATCGTAATAAAGTCTGAAATCTCTATATCCATTTTATCTTATTTCATTTTTTAAAGATTTTATTATTTGACAGAGAAAGTACAAGCAAGGGGAGCAGAAGGCAGGGGAGAGGGAGAAGCGGGCTCCCTGTTGAGCAGAGAGCCAGATGCAGGACTCAATCCCAAAATCGAGGATCATGATCTGAGCTGAAGGCAGACACTTAACCTACTGAGCCACCCAGGTGCCCCTCTGTATACATTTTAAAGCACCAGTGATTTTGGTTATATTCCGTTTGTGATCCTGTATTTATGTTTGTATTATGTATAAATAATGTCTCATTGGTTAGCCTTTTGGAGGGCATTTTCATTAACATTGTATAGGAACATAAATGATTGGTTACTCAAGTGAAGTAATACTTTAGAGAAAAGACATTGGTAAGGTCAAGTAGAAAATGTCAACCCTAAAAATTTTCCTTGAAACATGAATTTAAAAATGAAATGAATCAGAGATCATCAGCTACTTTAGAGCCCTTTCCTCTTCAGTGGTGGCAGCATGTTGCCTGGTGTAATTCAAGAATCGTTTGTTAAATTAATCCTGTACCTGTGTGAAATATCCACAATATTGACTTAAAATGCAGGGCTAGTTTATTTTTTTTTATAGATTTAGAAATTTATTAGCATTTCATGTTTATCTTCAGTATTTGGGATTATTCAAGGAATATCAAAGGAATCTGACTTTATCAGTAAAAGGTTTAATAGCATTTGTCAAATTGTTTATTTATTTATTTTTTAATGAGAACATTCCTTACAATGTGAAGCATCATTTTGTTAAAATTCTAATTTTTCAGGGGCATCTGGGCAGCGCAGTTGGTTAAGCATCAAGACTCTTGGTTTTGGCTCAGGTTGTGACTTCAGGTTTGTGAGACTGAGCCCCCCGTCAGGCTCCATGCCTAACACAGAGTCTGCTTAAGACCCTCTTTCCCTCTGCGCCCCCCCACCCCGTGCATGCTCACACAAGCTCTTTCTCTCTCTCTCTCTCAAAAAAATAAATCAATCTATTTTTAAAATTCTCTAGTTTTTTTACAATGAAGTTTTTTCATATAGGACTTGGGTATTTACCATATATCATGAATATTATAATACATTTAAATCAGCATTAAATGCAAAATACTTTGGCATTACAGGGTTTTTTTGCAACTAAAAATAAGTTATCTTCTATCTAAATCAATTTCTCTTTATCTCTAACATTTGAAATTAAATGTTCGTGTACCATAAAATGCTGTTCCAATTAGACTTTGTTAAAGGAAATAGTGCCCAGTATGTAAATTCAGATTTAGCAAATTATGTCCAATTTTACAATGTTGGAGATACCGCTATACATAGAGTCAAAACAAAACAGTATTAACAGAACTTTTCAGCCTGTAGGCATCCCTTTGTGAAAACACAGACCACTCTCTTTCATAATGTTGAAGAAATAAAAGTGTGTTGAGTATGAGAAATGGAGACCATTTGGTAACTTTATAAGTGAAGATAAAACCAAAATGAGCAGCACTCTCCCCTTGATAATTATGATTGCTAAATTCATCAGTTGTCTAGATTACTTTTCATTTTTTTTCAGTACAGAGCCTCCACTATTGTAGACGGGCACTAAAGGCAGGCCTGTCTCATGGACGGTGCCTCCAGTGGCCCAAATTCATTGTAAAATGGAGCCTGAGTGATCTCATGCTTGGTCACTGACCGTCAAACAGTCCTTTCCATCTTTCTCTCTTGGTGGTCTTCTTGTACTTTCATTGCCCTATGCCCCCAGATTTTTAATGAGGTGCTACCCTTACCAAGCAGTTGTTCTGAGTTTCATACTTAGTAGATGTGAATGCCATAGCAGAGAGCAAGAGGCAGAGGTTAGTTCTTCCCCTTCGCATATAGACGACTCTTCAACAGCTTAAGTTTGAACTGCTCAGATCTATGTATGTGTGAATTTTTTCAATGAATACAGTACTGTAAATATAGTTTTGCTTCCTTATGATTTTCGTACTCACATCTTCTTTTCTCTAGCTTACTTAAGAGTGCAGTACATAATACATACAACATGCAAAATATGTGTTAATTGACTATTTATTTATTGGTAAGGCTTCCAGGCAACAGTAGGCTATGAAGTTTAAAGAGAACCGGAAGTTCTATGTTGATTTTTTTTTTTTCTAGATAGATATTTGACGATGCAGGCGGTCAGCATCTATAATCCCTTGTCATTTCAGGGTCAGCTGTGTTCAATAGATCCGACATTTGCTCATCACCTCAATTATTTGGTTCTTAAATGAACATTTTAGAAACCTGCAGTGTGATAAATCTGAAGTATTTTTGGTATCTTTAGAAAGTGTGATATTTGAGATTGGTTTTATAACTATTTTTTCCCTCAGAATTCATATACAGAGAATGAAAGCACATGGTTTCAATGCTCTGAGGCCATTGGATGGGTTACCTGTGAGCTGGTTGGCTTGCTCCTGAACACCAGCCTGTCTCCCATTAGGAACAGGAACCTGTTCATATTTCTTTGGACTTTTTGACAGTTAGTGGCAGAAAACTGTAGAATCAAAACCTAAGCCACACCTTGATATGGAGTTTGTGGTTTCATTCCTCTACTCAGTACCGTAATGCTTGATGCCATGGAGCCAAAACTGTCTTTAAAAGAATATTGAAGCTCCAGATTTGCTTTTGCCTGCCTCTTGGTGATATTTAATATGTATCCTTAGCTTAAAAGCAACATAAGGTAGATTAGTCTGTCTCATCCAGTGTTTCTCAACCACGGATGGTTTTGTACCCCCGGGCATATTTGGCAGTGTCAGGAGACATTTCCGATTATTACAACTGGAGGATGCTACTGGCATCTCTTCGGTAAAGGTTAGGAAAGCTACTAAACAGCCTGCAGGGCACAAACCCTTACAGAAAAGAATTAACCAGCTTCAAGCGTCAAGACTGAGAAACCCTGGTCTTATCAATTTATCTCCGTTTAAAATATCACCATATTTTTAAGCAACGTGATTCTCTCTTTGACTTTCTCACCAATCTCTCAAGTTCTTTATCATTTCATTTCTGCACTGGCTTTTACTAGGTTGTGGTTGTAGATCATGCCATACCACCACCTGTATTCTCCATAGAGTATGGCACAAAGCATAGAATAATCATGTATTACTTATGGATAAGTGGAAATAATACCACTATCAGAAAACATATGAGTGAATAAACCAAATTATTTTTTTAAAAAAACTGGGTGCGGATAAATGTGATAGTTTGAAGTAACATCAACAACTACCACACTGAATTTTCACACCATCTTTGGAAGATAGGTACTCTTACACTGATTTTACAGTATAATAGTATTTTGACAATTTATGTGGTTGAAATATTGCTATTATGTTTACTTTAGGCAAATTAGCCTCTCTGACCCTTGTTTTCTTATTCTGTAAAATAGTATATTGAACTAGGTTGTCCCTGCTGCAGTTTCAACTCTAACATTCTAAATATTTTTTAATAAGATGTACAGGTGAGGACGCCTGGGTGGCTCAGTGGGTTAAAGCCTCTGCCTTCGGCTTTGGTCATGATCCCGGAGTCCTGGGATCGAGCCCCACATCAGGCTCTCTGCTTGGCGGGAAGCCTGCTTCCTCCTCTCTCTCTGCCTGCCTCTCTGCCTACTTGTGATTTCTCTCTGTCAAATAAATAAATACAATCTTTTAAAAAAAAAAAAAGATGTACAGGTGATTCTTCATTAAAGTTCAAATGTTCAGTTTATTAATCAGTACTTATAGATGAGACAGGAAAATTATCAAAGAATAGCCATTGCCACTCAGATTTTTCAAAATAAATAATGTAAAATGCACTGGATTTAGAGCCAGGAATGTGTGTGATTCCCTCCTCCAGTTTTAAAAAGATAAATGTGTGTTTGTTTCATTATTTTTTAATAATTTTTTAAGTTTGAATAAAAATTTAGTTCTTTGGGTTGCCTGGATGGCTCAGTCCATTAAACATCTGCCTTCGGATCAGGTCATGATCCCTGATCTTGGGATCAAGCCCCACATCAGGGTCTTTGCGCAGTGGGGAGTCTGCTTCTCCCTCTGCCTGCCGTTCCCCCTGTTTGTGCTACCTCTCTCTCTTTCACACAAAAAAATAAATAAAATCTTTTTTAAAAAAAAATTTAGTTCCTAGTAAATGAAGCTTATTTGGTCCTGTCAGTTCAAGACAAAAGGCCACTTGTCAATTTTTCACATTCAAATGAGGTTTAATATGAACATCTTTGTTTTGGGACTTGGGAAATGTTGTATATGACTTCAGTATCCTCTGTGATCAGGATGATAGAAAAATACCTTTGTATTAAATTAAACTCTGGAAAGCTAGGCATTGCTTTCACATGCTAATAGATGGAATTTAAATTTGTATTTATTTTTAATCAGTTGCCTAGTACTAAAATAAATTTGGATACCAGCAGCTCATAATAGTTAATAGCCTGTATAAATGGGTCCCAAGACACCTGTTCCTTTATTGTTAATGAAGCTCTATTTTATGTGCAGGAAGACTAGAATTCCTGTTGATTCTCTGTCCTAGCAAATCTCCCTGTCTCCTGTGTGCATATTTAAATAACATTAAGAAATGTTGTTTCCTCTTGTTTTCTGCCATCTCTAGAATTCTGCCAGACACAATTATTCTCTTTAATAGGTTGCTTCTTCCCAAATGCATTAGAGTGATATTTTTTCCTGTTTTGTGTGTTTTTAATTTTTTTTAGAATTAAACCTCAATCATGTAATGTTATGAGGATTTGATGTAAAATTATGATGCGTTAATAGTACCAGACACACAAATAGCCAAATAAAGTTTGTCAAGAAAAAAAATAAATGACTTGTGGAAATTTCAACAGCCTGTGGAAGAAAACAAACAAACAAAAATGTAGAGATCAGTTCCCAGGCCCTGGTACATCATGGCTTATCCTCTGAGATTATTTAAGTTTATTCTTCTCCCTGTTTTCTTTTGCTGACTGCTGGGAGAATTTGTAATTATTTTATTTCTGTTCACTATTTCATATGAAGCAAGAGGTCATTGGTCTTCTTGCAAATAATTTGAAAGGGCAAAACCATATATACAAAGAACTATTATCACAATCTACCAGACATTTGTGAGTTTCTGTGTGGTAGAAGTTTGCCGTGCATAGGTGGCCCAAAATAACATTTGTGATTTTATGGCATTCATTTCTACTCTCTTGGGGACAGTATATTAACAGGTTTTGAAGAATTGTTTTTATATGTGTGCTTCAGAAGGTGAAAAGCATCCTTCTTATCTCTGTAGCTTTTTCCTTCTCCAGACACCTGAATTTTCACTACTGTTGGTGATAGTTTAAAGGCCATTCTTGAAAAAGAGAATATCATATCATATCTTGGGAAAAAAGAAGATCACATCAGAAGTGAGAATTACACTGCTGCATTTATTCTGAGACTGCTGAGGGTAGAAAATACAATGTAACCAGCTCAGACACTGAATACATCCTAAAAGAAGTGAAAATTCGCTATTCACAAGTCTTGCTGATAATGTTAATCTTTGTAAGAGGTAAACCTTACTATCTAGAATCACTCATAGGGAAAGGTTTTTCACACCTCAGGCTTGTATTTTGCTGAATTCCTTTATAGTAAAATTTACTATACCAAATAATTCGGTACAACAATGTCTCTGCTTCAATCTCGTGCCTCTCTGCAGTGGTAAAGAAATCTAACAGTGGGGCGCCTGGGTGGCTTGGTTGGTTAAGCGACTGCCTTCGGCTCCGGTTGTGGTTCCAGGGTCCTGGGATCGAGCCCCACGTCTGGCTACCTGCTTAGCAGAGAGCCTGCTTCTCTCTCTCTCTCTCTCTGCCTGCTGCTCTGCTTATTTGTGCTCTCTCTCTGTCGAATAAATAAATAAAATCTTTTTAAAAAAACAAAAAAGAAAGAAATCTAACACTGAATTGTGTATCCTGAAAAGATAAAAGTGGTGATTTGCGATCTCTTTCTCATTAGGGGTAAAGAGAAACATGAAATCACTGTCTCTCTGGTGCTCATTAGAATCACACTTGAGGAGAATGTTTTATTTTTTAAAAAATTTTTAATTGAAGTATTATTGACATATTGAAGGGTATGTGATTTTTGCCTAAACTGGCATATGCCTAGGATGTTCCTATCATTATATCTAAAGCTCTTAGTTGATTCCATTTGATTGCCAGGGCTGAGACCACTCTTAGGAGAAGATAAACAAAGCTGGGGGCTATCGGTTGCTATTCAGTCAGACGCATTGAAAATCACCTTCTGAAAAGGACCTCCGATTACCTGGTCTCTGGGGTGGTGATCACTCACTGTAGGTAGGCGTGTAGGTTTTTTGGGTGAGTGAGTTTGGAACCTTGTTGGAGACTCTCCAGCCTCATATGAGAAAGGAGACTCTTTCCTAGTTTCCGCAGGTTCAAATAATTTCCCCAAATTGTGTTATGGCAGCAGTTTTAAGAGACTGTGGAGTTCACTGTAGCTCATCCAAGATACATAATTTAAAAAAAATTTTTTTTCCCAGTGAGTCAAATATAAATCTAGGACAGTCTCTTCTACTCTTAAAATATTTGAAATGAAATTTGTTGTTGTTGTTTCTCAGTTAAACCATGATATACTTTGCATCCTCCAAATTCACTCCGTTCATAAATATGCATACCCTTTTTCTAAATTCTCATCGTGGATTGTTCCGCAAAATGCAGTACCTCACTTCCAACGAACATGCTTTGATGTGAGAAGCGAAGAAAGAATTTACAAATGATGAAAGTCAGCATATTTAGGGATAGATGCACGAAAGGGAGAATACAGGACAGTTACCATTTACTGAATGTTGTTTTATAAGTATAATCGGATGGCTGTTGATAGAATTAAAAATAGTAAATACTATCCCCCCCCCTTTTTTTTTTAATATTAGCATTCCCCCCCTCGCTTGGAAAAGATGTCAGTGCCTCTACGATGGGCCTGTTAAGAAAGGCTGCCAGTGTTCCCGTGGAGCCACAGGCTCAGACAGCCCCCTCTGCCTGCCTGCCTTCCAGATACCAGGGTTGCCGCTGCAAATGCGTCGATAATACATGTAGGAATTGGCTGTTCAAACTTTTACTGCCAGACTAATCCCATTTCTAGTTTCTTGGCTTAGTTGAGTTTTTAAGCAAATAGTACCTAGCAAGTTACCACAGTTAAACCTGTGGAATTCAGAGCACCTGCATCTCTGAAAGCCGCTGCTGTGTACATGGAGTGAAATCGAATTTTCAATTAACGATTTTGCCATTTGCTTTTGCAACCTATGGTTTATGGTAAAGAAATTCTCTGTGCTGCTTAATTTCTCATTTCTTCTTCAAGAAGAGATGGCCAAGGAATGCATTTACAGTCATGGTTCCCTTTTTATTATCTCAATCCATTATTTTCTCCTCCTGAGATTCATATTTGTGGTGATAGGCTCTGCGTGGCAAGTGCTGAGAAAACATTTGTACAGAGTCTTGCCAAGGGAGACTGTTGACTCTGTGGCATATAGAATAGTGACTTCACTGTTCAAGATCCCCATGTGTTTATTAAAAAGAAAAAAAACCTCAGATACCCGTTAATTCTATTTGTCTGTCTAAATTGCTAGATTCTGTGGTTAGTATATGAGAATTATTCAATAGTTCAAGTGTATTCAATACAGTATTACAGCAGTTTTATTGATATACTGGCAAAGAAACAAACATGACCACTCTTTACCATCTGTTTATGCTATATAAAGAAGACCATGTTGGTTGCCATGGAAACCACATTTCCAAAACCACTGAGTGTTTGCTTAAAATCTCCAACCTTTTAAAATCGAAAGCTTTATTCCTGAGAAAAAAGAATAGAAAAGTACATTTTTAAATTTCCAGTGCTTTTCGTTTTTCTTTCAAATTTATTTATTATTTGTAAGGTGATATTTTACCTCAAGATTTCATAAATTAAGTTGAGGGACTCTTAATATATGAGACTTTGGCATTTTCAGGAACTGGGGAGAAAATGTTAATGCTATCCTGTTGAGGGGACCACCTATTTTTTATAAGTAGAGGCTTTGCTTCTTCAGAAAAACTTTACTGATGTAACAGTTAAAAGGAGTCTAAAGAGGTAACAAATATAATAACATGGTAGCTGGGAGGAAAGCCAGTTATAAGGTAAATACCATGGCTAACTCTGTTTAGTTACTGCCGTCATGTTAGCTGATATGAGAAAAAATTATAGCAGGGAAGTACTGGCTTTAAACAGGTTCCGACTCTAAAAAGTGTGGCTATTAAAAAATATTCCATTATAATAAGTATAAATACAAGAACTATTTTGCAGTAAAAGGAAACAAAAGGAATAATTACTGTAAGTTGCATTAAAGTTACATATTCATAAAAGAATTTTTAATAATAGAATTTTAGAATCTTCTAAAATATGCAAAGTGTAATATAGAAAATGTATAACTGAATTTTATATTTAAAGATGGGAAAAAATTCTTATTTTAATGTATTCAACTATAAATGCCAAACTAAGGTTTTCTGTTTGTTTTTCCTATTGTTGAGTTATTTAGGAATATTTGGTAGAGTAAAGTTTGTGTGAATCTTTTCTTTGATATTGAAAAATTAAGATAATCATCACTCATCCTTATAAAGCTTAAGAATCTTTTCCTTTTTTTAAAAAAGATTTTATTTATTTATTTGAGAGAGAGACAGTGAGAGAGAGCATGAGCGAGGAGAGGGTTAAAGGGAGAAGCAGACTCCCCATGGAGCTGGGAGCCTGATGCCGGCCAGGATCCTGAGACTCCGGGATCATGACCTGAGCCAAAGGCAGTTGCTTAACCAACTGAGCCACCCAGGTGCCTGAGTTTAAGACTCTTTTAAAGATAAACTCAGAAAACAATACTAATTTAATAGATTAATTTTCTGCTCTTTTTGAAGCACATGACTGTTTTTGCTGCATTTTCTTCTGTAGGTTTGTTTTAAAATAAAATGCATTTCTTAGTAATATTTTTAATTAAAATTTTTTATAATTAAATATATTTTTTTAAGTATTTTTTTCAAGCCCTGCGTGGAGCTCCGTGTGGGGCTTGAACTCACAAACCGAGATTAAGACCTGAGTTGAGATCAAGAGCTGGACACTTACCTGACTGAGCCACCTGGGCACCCCCTTAGTAACATTTTAAAATTGTGATATTGCAAAATGGGAGTGAGCTGGCCTCTGAATTGATAAACTTAATCATGTTTCTGGAGATTTTCTTTACCAAAAAGTCTTGGCTTATTAGTCCATTCCCTTAAAGTCTCATAAAAATGTGAAAATATTTTTCTATCAGTGGAAAGATATTTCAGAAATGTCTATCAGTAGAAGGCTCTGTTAATGCTGTTTGGAAGGAAAAGTACTGGATCCAACTGTAGTTAACTAAAGAACATTTTGGAAGAATGCAGACGTAGAGAATAACAGTGTCCAAAAAGAATGAAAATATTAGACCTTTGAGTTGAGCTGAAATAATTTTGCTTAAAAACTGTAGTTTTTACCAATTTTTTATGCAGGCAATAGCTTGCAAAGTGTTTATATCACATCTGGAGACCAGACTGAATGGCGAGCAGGTATAGTGTGAAGACTGTCAGCGCTTGTATAGTATAGATCACTTTTCAGCTCTTGAATACTATGCAACAGTTAGAACCCCTCAGCAAGCACAGATCAAAATACAAAATGAGGAACACATTCCAAATAGTCAAGCATTTTGATAGGCCTTACTCATCTATTGATAAGTTTCTAGTTTCAACCTGTGTGTGACTAACAAAACAAAATGATCCTGGGGCACCTGGGTGGCTCAGTGGGTTAAGCCGCTGCCTTCGGCTCGGGTCGTGATCTCGGGGTCCTGGGATCGAGCCCCGCATCCGGCTCTCTGCTCAGCGGGGAGCCTGCTTCCTCCTCTCTCTCTGCCTGCCTCTCTGCCCGCTTGTGATCTCTGTCTGTCAAATGAATAAATAAAATCTTTAAAAACAAAAAAAAAAACCAAAATGATCCTGAAATATATCAGCTACAGTGTTCACCTGATCTTTAAAACTAGTATTAGTTTGATTACTTTTGAGGGAAGGGGGAAACTTTTAATATCAGATGATGCAAATAATACCGCTTTTGTTGACATAACCACACTAGAACTTTATACCAAGGAATCATTGCCTACACTTGAGGATCAAATTCATTAGGTTTTTGACATGTGCTGAGACACAAAGATCTCATACTTTTATCATTGTCCTTGAATTCATAAGGTTTGGAGTATTATTGGCAATGTGGAGAAAGTAATTACTTTTGTCCCATTACTTTTCTCAGTTTTATTTGATTCTTTACTTTTAATATGGTAAAAAAAATTTTTTTCTCTCTCTTCAAATTTTTGTCATCCCTAGTTTCTCCCTCTCTGCTAAATTTGAAAACATATTTATTTTGCAGTATCTTTTTAAAAGCCATTATATAACACAAAATCTCTATTTGTGACCTTTTTCTTTACCTTTTACATTATTATTATTATTAGATGTGGGTTTTTTTCAGGGACAGGATAATGACTGTATATCTCAAATATTGAAACTGTCACTGTTCAGTCATTTGCTTATCAATTAAACCTCAAATTTTCTTTCTTATTCATTTAAGAAAATTTGCAGCAATACATTTTTATCTTCCCAATTCTTTTTTTTTTTTAAAGACTTATTTATTTATTTGAGAGAGAGAGAGAGACAGAGAGAGTACAAGCAGGGAGACAAGCAGAGTGAGAGGGAGAAGCAGACTTCCCACTGAGCTGAAAGCTCACCGTGGGGCTCCATCCCAGGACCTGGAGATCAGGACCTGAGCCAAAGGCAGATGCTTAACCATCTGAGCCACCCAGAACCCCCCCCCCCCGCTTTTTTTTTTTTACTTTATTGAGCTATTTGCTCAGGAGAAGCAATGATTATAAGTGCTCACCAATGTCTGGCGTTCTCTGATAAGTGAGAATGGGATATTTGTATAGTTTCTAAGTACCTCCCCACAAAACTTATTAATTATCAAGAGGAAAAGTGTGTCTTCACTGTGGACAAGTACGATAGATACCCCCTTAATCAAAGGGTCACAGTGAAAATCTGCTGTGAAGAAACAAACTGAAATTGAGGTGGGAAAAACACTAAATCATTTCTGTGATATTCCTGCCGAAGATAACACAACCTGAATCTAATCATGAAGAGATATCTGGGAAACCCACACCAAGGGAACTTCTACAAAATAGCTGGTCTGTAATCTTCACAGTCATCAAGGCCTTGAAAATCAAGGAAAAACTAAGAAACTGTTCTAGATTAAAGGAAACCAGAGACATGGCAACTAAGTACAATGTATAATCCTGAACAGGATCCTTCTGCTCTAATGAATATGATTGGGGTCTTTGGCATAATCTACATGGTGCCTGAGAGTTAGATGGTAGTGATGTGTTACTGACTTCTAAATGGTTCAGGAAAAGAAGATTCTTTGTTCTGTACCTGAAACTTTGCTGTGAGTTTGAGATTGATTTTTAAGAAGGGGCAGGGAGGGTGAGGAAAGATGTAGTTTCTGGAATCCTAATGCCTGGGTTAGATTCCTGACCCTACCACTTGTTATTACTTTCCTTGTGTCTCAGTTCATCATCTATAAAATTAGAATAAAAAATGGTATCCTACAACCTTGCATGAGGTTTAAGTGAGTAAATGCACTTAGAGTGCGAAGAGTAGTACATGCAGTAGATATTAGCTATTACTTGGATGTATTTCTGGAATAAACGGTTCCCAGTGTATCAGTGGGTAAACCCAATTACTTGGGTTTATTTCTGGAACAAGAATGGGTTCCCAGTGTATCAAAGAGCAGTGTTTAGAATCTTGGCTTATTTATTCTTTGTGGTGCTAAAGTGACCTTGATACTGATGGAGTTTAGAAATATGAAGCAAACAGTATACCACAAGTCTGTACATTGAAATCAATGTAGACCCTAATTTTTTTATTTGAGTGGTTAGAGAGTTTAAAAACCAACAATAGCTGTTTTGTTTTAGTTTGATATTCCAGTGACTGTTCAAAGGCTCTTCAGCCTCGTACCAACAGGAAACAAAACCTAGCTTGTTTGTTTTACTCCGAAGTTCCACCCGTCCTTTCACTTTGAAGTCCTGTTCTTGCCTCCACGTTCTTCGTCCCTGGGAACCGAAAAAACTTCAACACGTAGCCAGTAATTATGGGAGCATCTTTGGAGTCAAATAGTCCCAATTTGGAATTCTGACTCTCCACTTAACTTTTGACCTTGAACAAGAAACCAATCTATCTCCAGGCCTCCGCTTTCTCACCCGGTAAACTGGAGATAACTGTAATAATAACTGTAATACAGCCCGTAAAGTGCGTCGCCCCCGGTATGTGCTGTAAAACTGACAACTTGCCCCCCGTCCCCCACTCCCATTGCCCCTGCTCTTGCCCTCAGAAAGTCAGTCAAAAGGATAGGCAGACGGATGGCCAGAAGTTCCACTACCTTATTTGTGGGGAAGGGAGAATCAATGACTTACGTCTTTAGTTTTATTCTCATTTCTAGTGAAATAAGGGCTGACCTTTTCAGCTCGTGCCCCAGACTCTTCCAGAAGGAAAACTGGGGCGGGGGGGGGGGGGTGCAGAATGGCATCCCAACGTGGCAAAGCTTAATCATGACCGCAGCATTTTTGACATTTCCCAGTACTTCACAGCTATTGTTCTACCCTTTACTCTCTTGTACCTTTTAAAAATGAATTATTTTAGTATGACTTAGGACAAAATACAGCTATTAGGACGGGGACAAAAAGTCTCTAAATGTAAATTTCCTGTCTTATTTTAATATATTCCTAGAAATAAAAACATAGAATGTATATAAATTATTCAAGTAACTCTATTCATGGAGAAATTCACACTCCACCCAATTTCAAGGAGAAGATCCAAAGTGTTGGGTAAAAAATGGTGAAAAATGTCATCTCTGCCTTCCCTAAAAGTTGTGATTTTGTGGACTGTTTTAGGGGATCGATTGTCACAGGCCACCAAAAGGGCACAAGGCCATAAGCCACAAACCGGGCCCATGCAGATGCTCATTCCAGTATAAGACTCCTTGGCTGTGGTGTAGAGCCTGGCTACTCCTGCAGTCTGTGAGGGTTTTTGTTGTTGTTTTTTAGTTGTGGTTTCTAACCTGGACAGCACTCTCACTGCAGTGCAAACTTTACTCAGCCTCTGTGTGAATGGGCGCTATTCAAGGCTTCCCATGGCCTTGTGTTTAATGGACCGCAAATCCTCTGACTCTGTGCTGCCTGTGAGTCTTGTTGAACTTGACCTTAAGGAGAAGGCTGCACCCGACTGCTTGTCCAGCTCTCAGTGCACCAGACCTGTAATCGAAAGAAGTTTTAAAGAGGTGCTTTGGAGAAGTTAACTTGAAACATTTTTTTTCACACTTCTTACCTGTAAGGTACTTTCTAAGCCCTGTTTCTAAGCCCACATTCATTTTTTATTACTCTCTGTATTGCGATGCTGCTATGATCATTATTTCTTGTTGGGTGAATACGAGTTTTGGAGGCAGACACCTGAATTGAGGCCCAGGTCTTTCACTTATTGGTTATGTAATCTTGGGCAGGTTACCTTATTCATTCATTCATTCAGTATTTATTGAATGTCTGTGTGTGCCAGGCACTATTCTAAGCAGTGGAGATAGGACCGTGGATAAGTAAATATGCTGTAACTTGCTTACTTTCTAGTCAAGGAAGACAAATAACTGAAATTAATGAACACAACTATGTAGTGTATCAGTGATAATCACTGACAGAAAATAAACCGTGATTCTCAGTATCCTCATTATAAAATGAAGCAAACTACCATCTCACAGGATGGTTGTCAGGTTAGATGAGTGAACACCCATGAAGGCCTGGGGATAGAAGAGGGTGGATGAGACAGTCAGTCTACCCAAAGGAAGCTTGGTGACAGTCTAATAAATGAGAGATTTCTTCCCAGAGCCTTGTGACCTTATAGAGTACAGCAAGTGTTATTGTTATCTGATTATCAGATTGCCTAGAATAATATGTGTGTGTAATTTATCCCAAGCCATCCCTCTCTTCATTCAGTAGGTGCCTTTCCTATTAATGAATAACATGTGAATGAAACTATAAAAAATCGAATTCTGTTTTCCTCTTGACACACAGAATTTGGAAGATGCCACTATCATAGTAGTCTTTCCCCTTTACTACCTCTGTTAGTGGTTTGCTTATTTATTCATTCATTCATTCATTCATTTAAGATTTTGTTTATTATTTGACAGAGATCACAAGTAGGCAGAGAGGCAGGCAGAGAGAAAGGGGGAAGCAGGCTCCCTGCTGAGCAGAGAGCCTACACAGGGCTCGATTCCAGGACCCTGAGATCATGACCTTAAGCTAAAAAGACTTAATCCACTGAGCCACCCAGGCACCCCTATTATTTTTTTTAAAGTAATCTCTACCCCCAACGTTGGGCTTGAAGTTACCATGAAGTATCGCACACTCTCCACCGACTGAGCCAACCAGGTGCCCTTGTGATTATTTTAAGTATTTATAAGGTCTTAATGTTATTGGGTGGCAATATTTGCAATTATAAGAACTAATAGG
The DNA here is from genome assembly GCF_020171115.1 of Neogale vison. NCBI lineage: Eukaryota > Metazoa > Chordata > Mammalia > Carnivora > Mustelidae > Neogale > Neogale vison. The sequence continues at coordinate 24,617,776 of NC_058091.1, forward strand.
TTTGAACTTTGCCAGTCATCAGGTCTTTTCTCTTGTGGAAATTCTGTGAAAGATGAACACAGGCAGTCTGTGTCCCACCGCCTGTCACTTCTAATTCTCCCATGGTTTGGTTTTCTGTACCTTGACTTCAGTGTTGATTTTGGAAGAAGAGAAGATGTTCCTAAAAATTTTGCACTTGATTTCTGAACCATCGTGTTGCAACAATATGGTTTTAGGTTTTGATTGCTTTTCTCTTCATTTTTAAAAAAGTCTTTTCTCCTGCCAAAATCCATGCTAGCATTTGACTTTGCTGCACCCCCATCCCTCACCCCAATTTGCCCTTAATGTATTAACTCTTAATCTGTAAGGTGTTTCATCATTTTTTTCCAACTTGATTATCTTTACTGGCTTCTCCCATCTGCTTTCGTATCTTTATTTTTGACTTCACCTCTTCGTGTTATGTAAAAGCTTTTACCTTTTATATTTTACCTTTTCATCTTTTCATTTCATTCAAGCTTTTACCTTTTACCTTTTCATCTTTTCCAACTTGTTCTCAAGCAAATATTCTAAATTTTGCGCTGCTGGACCACCTTCATTAGCTAATAGGACTCAGACCCCCAGGTACTAAACAAATTGGGTATTGTGTTAAAACAGTCTTTTTTCCCCTAAAGAGATTCTTTTTGAATTAAAAAAAAATCCTGTGCTTATATACTAGCCTAGTAAAACCGGAGAAAATTATGGAAGATTAATCTGAGAGCAATTCTTTTTGAGTGGCAGAGTCTATTGAAATCAGGACTGCAAGTTGAGAAAAGCACTGAGCATTAAGGGAGCACTCATTCATGTTTGGTTGATTTATTCCCTGTGCAGACGGATGGTGGTAGGAGGTGTAATTCACAGCACCAGCTCTTAGCCGGGGGCCCCGCATGAGTGGTGGTGGGAGTCTGGTGTGTCTGTGGAGTGTAATGATGCCTGTGTTCCAACACTCAATTTTTCTACCCCTTTGCTTCAACACTAAAGTGCTTTTTAAAAATGTGAATAAAAGAGGTCTGTATATAAAAATTATTGTATGAGATAATTTTAACAGTTTTTAGTGTGATCAAAATATTATTTTTTTAAATGGTCCTAATTTTCTATGTTCATATTTTTAAATCTTCAGTTATCATTTGAGTACAAAGTCTTCATGGGGTTTTTTGTTTGTTTGTTTGTTTGTTTCCTGGTGGTATGGTTTAATTCTAAGGTGCGGCCAGCTTACAATGTTGCTGCAGACTTGATCAGTTATGGCATTATTTTATACTTCTTTTTTATTTCAATCACGTATCATCAAACTACTGGTGTTAATAATCATTTCTGAAAAGCTCCTGGCTTGGTTTCCACGCCCTGCTCAACAACTACTATGCCTCACCCCCATTCTACTTTTCTCTTCTCTCTTACTTTTTTTTTCCCCAGCACCTGTCTCCTGCCACATGCCCATCAAACCTAATTGCAGCTTTGGAAGGGCTTTGGTAAGACAGTTCCGTGGCCCTTATGTCCCTTAGGGATTTAATTCGGGTGGGATGTACATGTGGCCCTCGAGCCATGTCAGTGACTGCCACAGCTCCCAGATTCTAAGGGCTGGTCACCCCAGGCCCTAAAGTTGTTTCAAGTCTAGGGCAGTTTAGTCTCAGGATGGATATAGCAGGAATAATACAATTTGGGTCATTTTGTCAATGGAAATTAGCTTCCAGTTCTTCTGCTAATTTTGTATAAAAATCTGTGACATGCAGACTATTTTTAGTCTCCCTCAAATTATAGTGCTTTAAAACAATTTTCATGAGTGTTAATTTTTTTCTTTTACAACTGAGTAATATTACTGTCATTGAATTGCTAATTATATATTTTTTTAACAGCACTTCTTTGATATCGTTTAAACATTGGCCTCGTGTCTAACTCTTAGAGAAATTAAAGGTGAAATATGAGAACCCAACATAGGACTCTGGGGTTCATAAATGTGGGTTAATTTTTTTTCTTGAAATGAAAAACACAACTATAATATAGTAAGTCATCTGCCTTCTTAAAATTCTGTTATTCTTAAAATACAGTACTTTTTTTCTCCAGACTTAAAAAGAGATCTGTGCTCTTACGCATTTTAGGAAATAAATCACCCTTAATCTAAAAATCTGTTGATTAACGCTTATTATCATATAGGGGTATTTGCTTCCTATCTTGTTCCTTTTCATTTCTTAAACAAATATTTTAAATGTACAGAAAAATACAGAGACACTTTGTATATGGAACACCTATATAATGATACCCAGATTTAAAACATTAATGTTTGCCATATTTTTTTCTAGTTTTTGTCCTTGGCCTTCTTTATATGCATATATATGTGCATATATTGAAACATAATTAAGATATTATGTATACAGTTTTATATTCTATCTTCATTTAACATTTTAAGTATTTTTCCATGTCATTAAAAAAGTTTTAATGGTTTCTTGCAACACTAAATTTGTTCTAGTATATGGACAGATTTTTTTGTTTTTAAATGGTGATGATACTATTCCTACTTAATTAATTTTACATTATGCTTCCAGTTCTTTTGACTTTATGTATCACATACTTTACATGACTCAAAACACTTTTTCCAAAAAAAAAAAAAAAAAACCTGCAGGTTGCAACTCATTAGTACAAAATCAATTTAGCAGGTTGTAGTCAGCATTCAAAAAAATTAGAAAAGATCAGAGTATTTCTAATGCTTCTTTGGCAAAAACTGTGCACATTTCAGGCAATCCTGACGTCTCAGTTTTCTGTATATAAACCTTAAAAAAAATGTGTCTAGGAGTTGCAGTCACTGTCCTAAAGCGCTATTAGGAATATTATCGATCAACCCACCTCCTGTATGTTAGTTTTGACATTTATCTTTGGTGCTTACATTGTTTGAATTGGCTTATTGGAATTGGATATATTTAAAGTGGCGTAATAGAATAGTAAAGCTCTGTAGCTGTAGGTGTTAGCGCCTGAGGGAGTTCTTATTGTGGGGGTCTGAGTGGTACCGATTTTTTTGCCTTTAGTTTTATTTCGAGGCACTTTGAGCTGACTCAAAGGTGATGGTCCCTTCTTTGTACATGGCTAAACTCTTTCCTTAATATTTGACTATAAATGTACCAGAGGATTGTGATTTGGATCATAGCATAAGTTAGAATTCTGAACTCTTGAACATACATCTCAAAAGTTTTCTCTCATGCCCCAGTTCTGCCATCCTACCTCAACTCTCCATCTGGAACTAATCCCTACCTTCTGTTCAAAGTGAGGACAGTCTTCTCTCACGGGCACTGATGCAGCAGTGAATTCATTCACTTCTCCTAAATGAGGAAACAAAACACATAAACACTCCAGTATATTGAGTTCTCTCTATTTAAAACTTAAGGAGTCGATCCTTTAATGTGGTATAATTCTCATATATGGTAACTTTCCAGTGTAGCATTAAAATCTCAGCCTGTTTTTTAGAGTATGTTGGGGCTTTTCTCCTGTGTGGCTGTCGCTTTTAAAGAATATACTCTGATTTAGGAAAAGGGACTCAAGACGCAGAGCTGACTGGCTCAATGTGGCAAATGGAGAACAGAAGAGATGAGGAAAGTCGGGAATAGTAGTGGGGCTGTTTGGGTGGGATGTGTGAGATGGAGAATCTGCTGTTCTACTTCTTGAACCTATTTATTCTCTCATCTTGCGTGTTTTTTTTTTTTTTTTTTTGAGACCTGCTCTATGTCAGTTACTCTGCTAGGTGCAGGGCATCCAAAGATGGCAAGCCTGAATACCTTCAAGGTTGCCACAGGCCTGTGAGGTATATAGTACCTGTGAGCCAATAATTAAATAGCAAGGCCATATAAAGCCTGAGTGAGTCTAGGCTTTGGGGTCCAAAATGACCTCCATCATGCATGCTTGTTCACACTTCTTTCTGGGTATCTGCAGAGACCCCTTTTATTTCTTTGTGGACCCACTGTGTTCCTTCATGCTGGTTACTCATCCTTACTCTGTCCCCTAAGTGAAGGAATTCTCCAAGATTCCTTTTCCCCTCTCATCCCTTCCCTTCCCTCTTTTCTCTTCTCAAAAACTCATCCATCAATTCCTACTAATTCAGCCATCACCTCTTCGAAGATGCTTCCCAAATCTGTAGCCACGGCATTTCCAGCTACCTGCTGGGCATCTCCATCTGGAAGTCTTTCTTGCATTCAAAGTTAACATGTCCAAAACTGAGCTCATTAATTCCCCATTAGCTTTCTTTTTTCTTCCAGTCCCCATGAATGCTAGCATCATCATCTCCGGGAAACAGGTCTGAACCTCACATTCATCCCTTATCTTTCTTTCACTGCATGAGGGTCGCCCCTCATGCAGTCAGCTGGCCAGACTAGCCTGTTCCACGTCCATGCTGTGGCCATCATTCAGCTCTTCTTTTCCATCGCTGCTGCCGCTGCCCTAATTGAGGCCCTCATTATCTCCCACCTGGACTATTGGAAGAAGGTACTCCGAACTAATCTTCCCTGTCCTTTCCATCGCACCCAATGCGCTACTGCCAGAGTAACAATATCAGGCCCAGAATAACAGTTTTAGTCTTTAGCTCTGATCACATTACTCCCTTGCTGACAAACCATCCATGCCTTCAAATTGCTTGCAGACTAAAGTCCCACCTCCAAACCTGACTCTGAAAGCCCTTCATTCTTCACGCTGTCTTTTTTCTGGGCTTCTTCGCCTTCACATATTGCCCGGTGGGTAGCCCCCACAGCTCCGGAACCTGCTCCTCATTCTTCTACCTTCTTAGCATGCATAACCTGTCTTTTTTCTCCTCGGATACCACTCTTTCCAATCCATTAACCCCATTCCAGTCCTCTGCTCAGGGGAGTCTGACCAACCCTCGGGCTCCATCTGAATGCTACCTCTACTGTCAGGAGCACCTCTAGTGAGAAACGCTTTTCTTTCTTCTTCTGTGTACTGGTAGCTTTTTGTTACTCTGCTACCTTTGGTATCTGTTGCTTGTTATTATTCAGCTTAAACATATTAGAACCTATTATTATAATTCTTTAATTATATCACTTACTTCTTGTATGCCTCTCATGTTTGGTACATATATATTGAAGAAATGGAATTTGAGAGGCTACGTGGAAAGGTGTCAGGGGCGCCTGGGTGTCTTAGTCCATTAAGCGTCTAACTCTTGACTTTGGCCCAAGTCATGATCTCTGGGCGGTGAGATCAATCCCTGCATCGGGCTCTGTGCTGGGCAGGGAGGCTGCTTAAGATTGTCTCTTTCTCCCTCCCCCTCTCTCAGTTTCCCTCTCCCCTTCAAAAAAGAGGTGTGGGGGGGGGGACATAGCTATGATTTGAGGGCTGAAATACAAAACTGAAAGGAAGGTAGTAGCTGTGGAAAGATATGATGATGCGGTTAGCCATAAAACCATAATGTGAGAAGGATATAGAGCTGGGTTGCACGGAGTTTCACCTATTCAATCCTTATGTCCATCACGAAATAGTGTAGCCATTAGAATATTAGTGTGTGTTTGCTCTTTCTATCTGTTGTAGATCTAGAGCAGAATTTTAGAGGGGGCCAAGTCCTTCCTACCCTGCCCCCAAATTCAGCTACAGATTTTTCAGGATGATATTATTTGAAATTAGTGCTCTATCCATATTGGCTAATTTTCCAGGACTACATAGTATCCACCATCGATTTAAATTGAATTACAATATTACTTTAGATTTGGTACCTCTCTCACTTGTCCACCCCCATATTTCTACCCCCACATTTCTCATTGACTACTGTAAAAGCCTCCTAACACGGCTCCTTATACCTACTTTGTTTTCCTCCTTCCTCTTCACCCAAGTCATTTTTCCACTGATGATAAGATTTTTTGTTTTTTGTTTTTTTTGTTGTTAAATATCTGATTATGTCACCTGCTGCTTTAAAAAAACTACAATGGCTTCTCACCACTCTTTGGATAAAGAGCAAAAGTCTTCACGTGGCCTGCTTAACCTATGTGGTCTAGTCCCATCTGTCTCCAGCTTCATTTCATACAGTGCTCTCAGCCTCACATATGCCTGGTTTTGTGTTGCAGATATACTCCTCGTGTCTGTTCCCATCCCACTGACCCCTCTTACATCTCTTCTGCCTTTGGGTATCAGCTTAGCCATCACCTCCTCATGGAAGCCTCTGACTTTCCTCGCTAGGTCAGTTCCCCTTTTGTAAACTCTCCCAGTATCATCTTTTTCCTTTGTGGCATTTACTGCCATTGTAATTTTGCATTTCTCTGTGATTCTTCCATTATTTCCAGCCTTTTCCATTAGCCTGCAAGTTCCACAAGCTCCATGCCTGGTTTTGCTCACCATTGTGTCTGTGCCTCACACAGTGCCTAATTTATGGACAGAGTCCAGTCTGAATTAGTTGAATGAATGAATGATGAGGTTTTAGTTGACATGAGCTAAAAGGAACACAATTCTATAGAACTTCAGTAAATAAGATTTCAAGGTATTAATATTGCTTTCATTCATGACATTCTAATTTTGATGACAATAAAGGATTCTTCCAATTTGGGGACCTATTATATATACTGTAGAGTATTGGATAATTAAATAAGTGAGGTAAGATCATGAAGAATCCCAGAGGAAGAAGAAACTTCAAATTTCAAATAGTCCAGGCGTGTATGTCAGGGGCTGTGCAGTTTCCCAAATGTCTCTGTTAATGGGACTCAGCATCACCAGAGGCTGCTTTGGTTTTTTTGTTTTGTTTTGTTTGTTTTTTAATTTCTTCATGTTGAATCAATATTGGCCTGCTCTGTTTTCATATTTTCTATCCAGTTGTGTCAGTTTCTATAGTAGTTCTGTCTCCTACCCAGATGGAGCCCTTTCAGATGAATAGACCCCTCTCATGCCTTCCGCCAGCTTTTGTTCTCCCAGCTCTTCCCCTCACATGCTATGCTCCTGCCATGTTGGTTCTGGAAATAGCTACACCCCCGTCTTTCCTCCATACCTTCACCCATACTGTTTCTTCTTTGGAATACCTTCTTTTTGCCCCTTCACTTCCCCTTTCAGGTTTAGCTCCCCTGGCTACTGCCTCCTCATCCTTAAGTCTCAGGGAAGTCTCCTTCACCCCTCTCCGCCCCCATTTATGTTAGTGGCCCCTTCTCTGTGCTCCCACAGCCCTTGTTCATCCTGTAAAGTAGCTCATGCCACATTTTATTGGGATTTTTAATCCAGACTCTATTTATCTATCACAAGGGAGACCACAGCTCACCAGCGCTCACCATGAGGCCCTCCTCCACTGTTGTTTACACCATGCCTAACCTGCTGTAAGCGTTCACTGCCTCTTTGCCTGGATAAATCTGAGAACACCAACCTAACTGTTCTCTAAGCTAGCTTCCAGAGCTTTTTCTACAGGCATGCATGTGGCACTAGAGGAATTCTCCGTCTTCTAGCCATGCTCTGGCTCATCAGTGTCCCTCCTGTAGAGAGGCACTGAGAGAAACTCCTCCTTTTTCAGGCAGAGTACAGCCTGATCTAGATGAGAACTAGTATCTCTGTATTATAGAATCCCAAGGATTTTTTTATGCTCAGAAGCAAAAGTTCTTGTTCTTGTTTGGTTGTGAGCTCATTTTTGAGCTGCAGACATTATCAGTTTATCTTGGTGCTTTTTTTTCTTAAGGGTGTTAATGAAGTAAATTTCAAGAAGTGGTGTTTGGAAGCAGTTTTTTAATTTACTTAAGCTGTTAAGCTCTTCTCCGGGTCGCTAACTACTGTCAGAAGGTGGGCTTTTCTGACTCTTCCCTTGGTTTCTGTCAGCCAGTCCACTACAGTGTCTCTTCCTGACCTTTTCAGAATGCTTTCTCGAAGTGGCAAATGTTTCACTGATGCGTGATGAAGTTTGCAGGGGGTGGGGGAAGAATTCCTCGACTTTTGTTATTTTGGGAGGTAGGAGAGGAGATTTATAGGCGATTATGTATGCCTGTGGAGTGGGCTAGACTTTGAGAGACAGGAGTAGAAATGGATTAGAAGAAAGAAAAAATATGAGTTGAGAAAAAAAATAGGTGGCAAAGAAGTAATAAGGACAGCGAATGTAATTTTCTGATTATGTGATCACTTACCACATGCTTCCACAATATTAGATACTTTCTTCTTGTTGCTTCTTCCATAAAATGACGATGGAAAGTAGACATCATCAGCCTCATTTTACAGCGGAGGTAGCAGTCTCCGAGTCCTACAGCTAGTGAATGAGAGGAGGTTTTTTGTTTTTTGTTTTTTTTTTTTAAACCTATTTCTAAAGCTACAGTCTTCTCATTATTAGCAAATAGTTTTGTACATGAGATGAAGCAGATTGGAGAGTCATGAGAGCGTAATGGTTAAGAGTGTATATAGATTCTAGGGCATCTGGGTGGCTCAGCTGGTTGAGTGACTGCGTTCGGCTCCGGTCATGATCCCAGAGTCCCAGGATCCAGTCCCGCATCGGGCTCCCTGCTCCGTGGAGAGTCTGCTTCTCCCTCTGACCTTCCCCCTCTTGTGTTCTCAGTCTCTCTTTCATTCTCTCCCTCTCAAATAAACAAAATCTCAAAAAAAAATTTTTTTTCTAAAAAGAGTGTATATAGATTGTGGAGTCAGTTGGTCTGGACTCAGATCTTGGCTTTGTCAAGGCTCTACTGCCTACCCGCTGTGAGCAAGTTGCTTAACTTCTCTGAGTGCCTCATTCTAACTCATTCATCTGCAAAATTGGGGTAATTGTGGTACTTTCCTCTTGGAGTTTTTGTGAATTAATTTAGTTAATATATAGTAAACCCTTAGAACAGTTCCTGGCATATATGAAGCACTATATGAGTATTTGTTGCCCTTTGTCTTCTTCATCCTCCTCCCCTCCTTCTCCCCCCGCCCCTTTCTTCTTTCCTCTTTCTTCTTTCTTCTTCGTTTGTGTGTGTGTCTCCTATGGAAGGTCCCATCTCTGAGAACTTTGAGGAAGGCATCAAAACTGTTACCAGAGCTATTTCATTAGCATGATGTAGTCAGACTTTTCTCCAGTTTCTCACCCTCTTGGAGGTCTTACTGTGTTATTATATCCCTCATCCCTCTCCCCAGGTTCAACCCCCAAAACATAAGCACACTCATACAGCCTCATCTTCCTCTTTTCCCTTTCTCCAGTTAAGAGCCAATTCAGACCTTCTCCTTAATATTATTATCTAAAATGGGAAGAATAAAGATTCACCTTGGGCAGTGCATTAATAAGGATCTAGCAGCCTAAGTTAAAATTTGTAATTCAAAGCAGAAAAGTTAGGAAGTGTTCCTGCTCCCACTTTACATTTACTTATTATAAAATAAGGTGCTTCCCAGCCTCCCTGCGGTTTGGGTCTACAGGATTTAAGTGGAGAGATACATGACAATGAGAAGCTTTGGATATTTCTGATGATTATTTGTTTCTGTTGTGTAGAACTTAATTATTATAAATTAGCTGCTTTTTCCTAAGAAATTAGAACTTCCTTTTAAAAATTACTAACTCCTCAAACTTGCTGACGATCACTAGATTGAGGGGAAAGTATAATTAGCGAAAGAGCTATATCTGTTCCTTTGCAGAAAGCCTGAAGATCTGCCTGATTTTGAAACCAGGAAGGTTACAAAGGGGCCCTTTTTAAAATTTCTGTTTGGAGGCATGACGGGCAATGATTTTTCTTAAGTAATGAACTAACTCATTAATTTTGGCTATGTTAACTTAATTAATTTAAATTAATTCTTTGTTCAACATTTACCAAAGAGGGCTTAATAATTTAATGAAGTATAATACAGTTTTAATACTTTTTTCCACAACACTCAAGAACTATATTCGTGTGTTATTTATGTACGTATGCATAATATCTATTTGATTAGTACTCATTAGCATTTTTCTAAATATTAATTTATTATAATATATTGCCCATAGTTTCCTTCTTTCTTCTTTCTCTCTTTCTTTCTTTCTATGTTGCCATTTAGTTCTTATATGACAACCATTTACAATATTTGAGGAAAAAAAAAAACAGTGTATTCCTGGCCTTAGTTATAGTAGAAATTATGAAAATTCAATACTCATCGCAAAAATAAAATGACATGCTAAGTTAAAGCCATATTGTTGTCTAGAATGATAATGCTTTCCATAAATAATAGGAAATGGCAAGACTTGCTGATGGCATACATTTCCATTTTACTTATCAAATAAATTTTTAAGTCCTTTGGATTTGTCACTTTAATTCTCTGATCATCTTCTCTACCTGTGAAGACAGAAATCTTTTTTTTTTTTTTAATTTATTTGACAGACAGAGATCACAAGTAGGCAGAGAAGCAGGCAGAGAGACCAGGCTCCCTGCCGAGCAGAGAGCCCAATGCGGGATCGATCCCAGGAGCCTGGGATCGTGACCCGAGCCGAAAGCAGGGGCTTTAACCCGCTGAGCCACCCAGGCGCCCCCAGAAATCATTTTTTACCACTCTCCTTTCGCACCATCATCACCAAATAATATCACTTCACCCAAGCCATATAATTTGTATTTCAGTTGCTATTAGCTACCGTAGAGCAGTTTAAAACTATGGGTTGAGCAAACAGTTGAGATTGTAAAGTGGAAGGTCCAGACCATAGGAAGACCCAGAAAGAGGAAGGAGCCAGATCATTAGGCCTCACAATCGGAGCCTGTCACTTTTAATGCCAGCCACTGGTTTCCCTGGTCGTTTCCTGAACTCACTGCTTTCTGTTATATTAGCTCTTTCTTCCCCTACTTCTGTTTCTTTCCGCTGAGTCCCATTCTCTGATTTGGAAGTCTGGTGAATAGTAGCAACTTCCTAACTTGATGTGGCTGATCCTGTAACAGTATATTAATCCTCTCCTTTCTTTGTTGGCAGGGGGCTCGTACACGATAGCCGGCACAACCTCCAGTTGCGAGGCTTGGTGGTGCTACTTATTTCTAAAGCAGCTGGGCCCAGCAGCACGAACACTTCATGTCAGAACTATGACACGGTCAGTGGGATCTATTCATGGTAAGAAGAACTTAGTCTTTTGACCTGACTTTCTAAATTGTGTTTCCTTTTACTGAACAGTGGTCAGTGGAGCTCACTGTTTAGTTCTTTGTCATTCTCTGATTCACGGATAGATTAACATATTTTGTATGATGCCTGGGTGGCTCAGTTGGTTAAGCAGCTGCCTTCGGCTCAGGTCATGATCCCAGGGTCCTGGGATCGAGTCCCACATCGGGCTCCTTGCTCGGCAGGGAGCCTGCTTCTCCCTCTGACTCTGCCTGCCTCTCTGTCTGCCTGTGCTCGCTCGCTCTCTCCCTCTGTCTCTGACAAATAAATAAATAAAATCTTTTTAAAAAAAAATGTATTTTTATTGTTCTTTTTTTTTTAAAGTCTACTTATTTATTTATTTAGCAATCTCTACACCCAGTGTGGGGCTCGAACTCATGACCCCAAGACCAAGAGTCGCACACTTTTCCGACTCAGCCAGCCAGTCACCCCCCTCTTTCTTAAATGTATTTTTATTGTTCTTAACAAGTCTAATAGACTTAGCAGCTCCATGCGTAACTGGTAAATTTCCCTATACATTTGTGTTGAAAACTTTCATTTCTGTTCTAGCCATTTAAAATTTTCTATTCGTGACTACCCCTCCTTCACCATCATGGTATTTCTCTACAGAGACATAGTCCAGGATTTATGATTTTTAAACCTACTCAAAATGATACCTAACTATAAAATAATGTTGCAACTGTCATCTTAGGAGAATGAATGTACTTCAGTGCCATATCATTTTATTATGCTTATTTTTATGGTGAAAAGGTTTTTAACTAAACTCACTAGAATAAGAAATTTTTTCTCTTACACATTTAGACTAAAAAACAAATGTGTGAGTATGAGTCATTTTTGCTTCAACATAAAACATACTTAAAATTTTCAGTTCTATTTTTTAAAAAAATCATTGCTTTAAAAAAATCACTGCGTATTTTTTAGTAATAGTGTATCAGTAACAACTTTTTTTTAATTTAGTATTTATCACACTTGACATTGTGTTAAAAGCCTCCCTAGAGCCTCTCTGTAGCCCCTGCAGGTGGACTTTGGCACATGAAATTAAAACCACTCCAGAAATATGGGTGACAAGGAAATTTTCCTCACAAAAAGAAGCATTTCTGGGAAGTTTGACCTTCGGCTACTATATCTCATGGATTTACTTTAAAAATCAACCCACACCTTAGTTTTGTTTTTTTTTTCCCCCTACTAGTCCTATCCATACATTTTTTTTTTCTTAGATAATATTTAGAGATGACTGCTGCTTACCAGGTATGAAGCCAAATGATCTTTCCTCATTAACAAGCAATCAGAATTATCACTGCTGGACCCTTCCTCCAGCCAGGATAATTTTGCAAACCTTGTACCATTTATCCATGCAAGTATCTTCACCAGAAGGGGTACCTGAGATTGTTTTCAGTCCCTACTCACTGTGAAATATTTATATTTGTTTTGTAGGTTACTGATCATTTTTATTAGTTATCTCATTTGATCCTTACCAAGATGCTATAGGTAAGAGTTGTCATTATACTTATTTTACTCTTGAGCAGACTGAGATTCAAAAATCTTGTGATTTTTTTCAAGGTGGCCCAACTGGCAAATGAGACAAGTTGAGGATCCAACTACAGTTCTTTTCCTTCCAAATTTCATATGCTTTTTTCTTTTTTTTTCTTGATTCCATTCTGCTTTTCTAGTCTGATTCAAAGAATTTATTTCACATATAGGTTAGGCTATCCATTAAATTAGTATGCCAAAAAGGATCTTCTTCTTGTAAGCATGTCTTTGAAAAATGTCTGAATGGAAAGTAAGTTGGCAAATCTTTTATACAGCTACAGCCTTCCCCCAGCCGGTCTGAATTAGAGCTCAAAACTTTACCCTAGGAGTTTTGTAGAGAGCCCTTGATTGAGTTTAGTTGAATTAACCAGAGAATATACATAAAGATCTGTAATCAGTACCAATAATGTTGTTAATCCCTTTAAAGCAAACGGACTCCGTAGCACCTTGTATCCCATGTGTCTCTGTTTCCTTTAGGAACTCTGTTGATTTTCAGTCTGCCACTTTGACCCTATTTGATTGGTCGGGCCTCTGCTCTTGCAATTGGGTGACTCTACATCTCTTTAATAAACACCAGCTATGTTTTATTATCTCTCATCCTAAAATAAAAATAACCCTTGGAAAGTACTATTTGATGCATAGGTGTTCTATAAATATTTACACAAATGAATTATCCCTATTTTGCAGTAAAAGAAGCTAAGACTGAGGTTAAGAACTATCTAAAATCTTCTAGTTGGAAGGTGATAGAGTTGGTATGTAAATCCTACTTTTACTCCAAAGTGCGCCCCCTTTCTACTAGGCAGGTGGTGATATCTGTATGTGGACGGGGCACTGTGATGTGATCTTGTGTTTTGAATTTCACATCTAGCCACTAAGAAACAGTTGCATCTCCTTCTGATCCTTCAGAGGAATATAACACATGTGACAGATGATTATTATAACATGAACAACTATTAAAAAAAACTTTACAAAAGAGTAGGTGGTACATTATGAATATAAAAACTTTATAAATAATATAAATGGGTTTCACATCCAAGTGTATAGAATCCATAAGTATGTTTAACAAATAATCCTGGTGTGTTGTTGCAAGCTATTTTCTATAATCAAACTTAATCTAGTAAATCTTTGGTGATGCTTGGGTGTTTTACACACTTGTTAATGTGAAAATGTAATTTGGCACAGTACTATGAGAAACCATTAATTTGTTTCTCTACCCCTGAAGTCATTTATTTGGCTCTTGCTTCCTTAATTGTTCAAGTGTAACTTTTGCTGGAGGCTTGTATCTATAATGCCACAGTGACTTATTTAACATTTGAGAGAAGTACTGACTTGGGAGCTTTTTAATTCACCTCCAAACTTCTGGGATTTACATTGTTTGTGTTTTTCTCTCATAAACTTGACTTTGAGGTCAGATCATGGGACCTGAATAAATTACCTAAGGGACCAAAAGTATGTTAGGTGACCTCTTTTGTTTGGCTTAAGGATATAAATGATGGATATAACCTGTGGATATGCTTGGGAAATGTATCATTTAATGGCCAAGAGAGGCAGAAGTGAGGCTAAAATGTAGTAATTACATTTTGAAAAACAGGTAAGAGAGCTACATTTATAAAACTTTACTATAAACATCTACCATAGCCTTTTGCCAACAAGGCTGTGGACTTCAGTTTTATTCCTCTAATCCTGGCTTTCAAAAAATTGGTGGCAAAAGTGATCAATCAAAAAAGCAATACTATAATGTATAGTGACAGATGGTGACTATACTGATTGTGGTGAGCACTGAGTAATGTATGCAATTGTCACATCACTGTTGCACCCCTGAAACTAATACAACATTATATGTCAGCTATATTTCAATAATAAAAAAATTAATCTTTAAGAGTATTACTAAATTGCCAGGTATCCATAGCCACTCCTAAGAAGATACATTTATAACTTCCTACTATCATAAGGATAGAATATTTTTATTTTATGTACAAAAAATCATTACAATATATAAAATATGATATTAAAAAGTATCGACATCTCTAATGAAATGTAATTATTAAGTTTAAAGAAAGTTACGTGAATTTTCTTTATGAATACTTCAGCTTTCTCGGTTGTTTTAGCAAGAATTGATTCAATTATTTCTTGTCTAACTAACTGTTATAAACAGACCACATGTTTTCATTCTACCTTCATTGCCTGAAATTTCCCAACATCTTTTGTTAACTCTGGTAGAAGAGATTGAAATGAGACCTTTGCACGGCCGAACCTCCATAGAGCATAAATGTAGTAGGCCAAACAAAATACACATTTGGAATCACACATTTTATAGTAGTAGTTTAACATGGACTGTGTCTCACAGTGGCTGTACCTTATTATGTCCTTTGACACTTCTAGTTCAAGACATGAGCTGTAAAGCCAACTCTAAAGTACTTTTCATGGAATATGAAAAAGCCTCAAATTTTCAACATAGTTATCACATAAAGTGAGATGTAAAGTTACATTTCAAAGGAAAAAAGTATTAGTGGAATATCATTGAAAATACAAAAAGATAACACACATAGTACTACAGATGATCTACTAAATTTTTTCATCTTTTTTTTAATTTTTTCATCTTTTAATTTTATCTTATTTTTTAAGATTTATTTGAGAGAGAGAGAGCAGGGGAGGGGCAGAGGGAGAGGGAAAGAGAGAATCCTCAAGCCGACTCCCTGCTGAGCACAGAGCCTGCCCTGGCCCCTCAGCCAGGTCCATGACCTCAGTGGGAATCACAGAGCTGGTTGTGTAACCGACTGAGCCACCCAGGCACCCTTAAATATTTTAAAATCCCATTAAAACTTTATTTGCTTTATATTTTGACCTATTCCTTCTTTCAGTGCCTTTTATTTGCTCACCTCTGTTATCCACAGCACCCATTCTAGCGTCTCTATGGCTTGAGGTTTTACTGGTTTTAGACTCCTCTGAGTTTATGTTGTCCTCAATTCCCATTTCCAGAGGGAGGAGAATGACCTGCTCTTGGGGAACCAGTGTTGTGACAGTATTGCTCCTGGGTGACAGGTGAGCTGATGAGGAAGAAAATAAAATTACGGACCAATTATTTTCTGTATTTATTTGTAATACTGATAACAGAAGACTGTGTACTTCGTGTGCTGTGAAACACAGTTCAGATTATCTATTTTCTCCATGTTACCCCAGCACTCAGTATATTCCTAACACAAAGATGGCAGTCAGTGACTCTCAGATCATGGCTGATTAATAATAACAATTATTTTAAATTATTATTTTTTAAATTTTTATTATCATTTAATCTTCAAGCAAGGAAGACCTCCCTAAAAGGTTCCAGAACCCTGAAACTATAAACAAAAAATACATTTGACTGCACATAAGTGGAAAAAATTACTGTAAAGTCAAAAGAAAATGCCAGTTACAAAAATATTTGAAACATATAAGCCAAAGGACCGATTTTTAATGAACAAATCGGTTGAAGGTCTTATAAATCCAGAAGAAGATAATGCAACACAAACATGAACTAAAGAAATGAACAGGCTGTTTAGTGAAGAAGAATCTTAGATGATTAGTAAACAACAGGTGGAAAAGTCTGGAATTCATCATAATGGACAAATTAAAACACAATCACTGTTTTCCTTTGTCAGATTGGCAAAGATTAAAAAGTTTGACCCAGTATTTGTGAGTGTGTAAGAAGTAAGCACTTGAATGCTTTGTTAGTAGGGACATTAATTGATAGAGTTACTTAGAAAATAATTTGGTAACTAACAGTTATAAAACAGACCACATATTTTCATTCTACCTTTGTTGCCTGAAATTTCCCAACACCTCTTATTTAACTGATAAAAGAGATTGGAAGAAGTTTGCCAAGCACATTTTCTTTTCTTCCTGAGTATTCAGCTAGACTACATTTCCTAGCTTTGGGGTAGCTATAGCATTTTCAACTATAAACTTTACTCTAATTCAACCACCCTCTGATTTAGCAAAATTGCTGATGTGTTAACACAAATGCTCAAAGATGTATGTATAAGAATTTTTTGTAGCGTAGTTTGCAAGAACAACAGCAACCCCCCAAAAGGGAAACAATCAAAGCATCCACCAAGAGAGCCCACGTTGTTACTGACGCAAGGGAGTATCAGATGGATGTTTAAAAGCATTAAGGAGGTCTGTTTGCCTGATCTGGAAAGATCTTGAAGAATCAAGAAAAAAAATCAAGATGCAGAAACGTATTACAGTTTGATCCCACTGGGGCTTGAATGGGTGAATGGTGGATTTTTCTACACATGGAAAATGCTTTAAAAAGAGACACAAAGAGTTAATTGTGGTCCCCTCTGGGGATGGGCAACTGGTTGGGGGAAACGGGATGAGAGAAACTTCATTCATTTTATGTCCTCAGTTGTCTGAGTTATTTTTAACTGTATGTTTGTTTTACTTATGCACTTCATAATGCACTTTTACCAAAAAACTGGTGGTTAGCTTAGTCCTGCTATTAGAATGAGAGCTTTAGAGTCCCTGGGCTGACCTGAACTTTTTCTTTTCCCCTTTTTGACAAGATCAAGTAGACTATGAAAATGCATGAAGTATAGATTTTTTTGTTGTTGTTGTTAACAAAGAGAGCAAGAGTGAAGCAAAATGATTTACTTTCTTAGGTTTACCATACTTGTTAAAATGGATACCATCGGGGCACATGGGTGGCTGTTGGTTAAGCGTCTGACTCTTGGTTTGACTCAGATCATGATTTCACAGTTATGGGATTGTGTCCCACACTGGGCTGTGCACTCAGTGTGGAGTCTGCTTCAGATTCTCTCTCCCTCTCCCTCCTACTCTCTCTCTCAAATAAATACATAAAATCTTAAAATGGACACCATCAATTTCTTGGAAATTGTGCTAATTCTCTTTTTTAACTCAGTGTATTATTCAGTTGATTAAGGTTAAATTAATCATCATATCCTAAGGTCATTGTTGGGCTTTTAGAACTAATCACCAAAAAAGCATTATAAACATAACTATAAGTTAAATCTAGAAAACATCATAATAAAATGACTCGTGTTAAGAGTGATTTCTCCTCTACAAGGAAGTTTGTCAGACTTGGGATGCTGTCACAGAAGTGGTGGTAGAATATTTGGAGGCCCAAATGAAATCTTAATTTAAGAAGAACGGTAGAAAATTTTAAAAGTGGTAAAAGAAGTGAGTTTTGTTGTTGATAAATCTTTAAATTTAGGGAATAAGTCTCGGTCTCAGCTGAAAATATTTTAGTTCATGATTATCTTTTTAGTGTGGCATGAATTAATTTCTGATGACGTCTAGTCGTGGTAACAGTAGACTATCCATCTTCACCTTCATACCTCACATTAGAATTTGTCTGGTACTTAAAACTGCCTAACAAAATTAAGAAACCATTTATACTGGGTGCCTGGGTGGCTCAGTGGGTTAAGCCTCTGCCTTTGGCTCAGGTCATGATCTCAGGGTCCTGGGATCAAGCCCCGCATCGGGCTCTCTGCTCAACAGGGAGCCTGCTTCCCTTCCTCTCTCTCTCTGCCTGCCTCTCTGCCTACTTGTGACCTCTGTCTGTCAAATAAATAAATTAAAAAAAAAAAAATATATATATACCTTAGAGATTGACCAAATCAAAAAATACCTTTGAAATGAGGATTGGGCATCTGGGTAGCTCAGGTGGATCAGCAACCAATTTGTGATTTCAGCTCAGGTCATGATTTCACGGGGCCTGAGGTTGACCTCTACCTCTGGGTCCTCTCCAGAGGAGTCTGCTTGAGATTCTCTCCCTCTGGCCCTTCCTTCATGCATGCCCACTCTTTCTCTCTCTCTCTCTCAAATAAATAAATCTTGAGGGAAAAAAAAAAAGAAGTGAGGCTTAAATAAGAACACATTGATTATATTCATTTTGGGCTCTCAAATACATTGATGTGAAATAATTAATATTGAAATGTATAGCAAGAAACATAGTTATGTTTGTTGGTTTTTTTAGGAGGACATATGTAAATACTAGAAAAGAGTCTGGAAGAAACGTCACCCACCTGGATGACAGTGGGAAGATAGTTGGAAGAAGTAGGAAGGGAGGAGGTTTGGGAACAGCTATAGAGAAATCATCAAAGGGGGCTTTATTTGGAACATTTAATTTTTTTTTGTAAAGAAAATCTATTCCTATTATTTTGTATGATTAAAATTAACTTGAAAATTAAAAGGAAGTTATATTTCATACTTACAAAGCAATAAAAACCTATTTAAAAATTCATCTTTTTGTACTACAAGAACCTTAAAAATGAGAAGTGCTTACTGACAGTGATTTAAAATGGTTATGCCAAATAATTGAATTTAGAGTAGGCTTTTGAAGATAATTTCCTAAAGATATCTCAGCTCCCTTTCAGAGAGATTTCAAGAGATGAAAGCATGTGCACTTTGGTTGCATATTCCTATTGATTGTATTCTGCTTACAACAATAAAAATAAACTCCAGATACAAATCTAGCAATATTACTAATTCATTACAACCAGTGCTTATTTTCTTCATTAACTTTTTATTGTTATTTTCAACTTACACAGTGTGCACAAATGCAGCAATTATATGTTGAAAAAGAAAGGGGAAGGCTCTTTATGTTCAGGATACTGTACATCACAAGTCATTACTTCACCAGAGCTGTTGGAGAAACACAAAATAAGAACAGCCTCTTACCAAACAAGTATAATTAACCACAAAAAGTAGGTGGGCTCAGCTACTAATCTACTCAGCTGAGAGTTCGCTTATTGTATATAAATATCTTGCTATAGATTAGCCTGCCTGACTACATCACAGCAAAAAACACACCACATAAATTGCTTTGGTGTTGGTGAAAAAGTTTAAATCTTTTCCTCAAAGAAGGGCTGTGTTGACTAGCAAGAAGCCATTGTCAAAGCCAATGTCCGGTGTCTCATTCTGCATTTTTTTAAAGCTTTATTTTTAATTTTTTAAAAAATAATTTATTTGGAGGGGGAACGAGCAGGGGGCAGTGCAGAGGGAGAGTTCTGGAGAAGCAGACTCCCCCCACTCAGCAGGGAGCCTGATGTGGGGCTCGATCCCAGGACCCTGAGATCATGACACGAGCCAAAGGCAGGCACGACTGACTGAGCCATGCAGGTGCCCCTAATTCTACATTTTAAACAGGGCTTAATTCTTGACACTTAGATGAACCATGACCTCCAGTTTGGTGGGAAGGTAGCTCCTCTGTGAAGGACTAGCCAAGGTTTGCTTTTAGATGCTATCTACGCTTGATAGGGGGCCTTTAGTGAAGGAAGTTCCTAAGAGAGCCAAGTAAAGACACAAGAACTGTTATTTGAAAGTCCAGAGTCTTTTTTCTTCTAATTCTTCAACTCAAAATGTTAGCTTTGTGCGGTAGAAGGTGTACAGTCAAAATGTTTAGTAGCAGAGTTTGCTTAATAGCTTCATCCTTCCTGTTGATCCTTTGAACCCAGACCCAAGGCACCCCACACTAGCAGACAGTGTGGTTTAATAGAGATGTGTGTGTAAGGGCTAGAGATCTGGGTTTTTGTCCCAAATGTGTAACCGATGGGCTATTTCACGTAAGTCAGTCCCTTAATTGCTCTTACTTACCTATAAGTTATCTATCTTACTTACCTATCTTACTTATCTATAAGATGTGATCATAATGGGCTTCAGGTCCAGGAGCTGAACCATAGGACATGTATTCAGCGAGGTTCAAGTATCGTGTGGTACAACACAGCACATCCTGACTACCTCGTTTCTGCAAGGCACAGGGCTGGGTCTGCGAATATTAGTAAGAAATAGTCTCCGGCCTCTAGTGACAAGGTAGAAAAATAATATGCATCTAGTAGCCATCTGACACTGGATGCAATTTCATTTCTAGAGCTCTGTTTCTGGAACTTAACTTTTAGAGCTATAACCATATTCACTCTTGGGTCCACAATCCTTCCATATTTAATTAAATTAAAGTTGCTTATTTGAAGACCGATAATCCTTAACATCTCTCGCATAAGTTGCTACTAGAGTACTGGCATCCACGGTGCCCAAGGAACTCCCTTCTCCACTTTGCTCTTGGATTTTTCTCACTCTTGGATTATGTAGCTGGGTGGTGGTTGTAATAGAGGAAAAGAGCAGATCCTCAGGTTGGTTATCTCTAATCCTGGCATCCTTCCTCCCTGAAGTTACTGGTATCTTGGGTCTCCATTTTCTTTTTCTTTTTTTTTTTTTAATATTTTATTTATTTATTTGACAGAGAGAGAGATCACAAGTAAGCAAAGAGAGAGAGAGGAAGGGAAGCAGGCTCCCTGCTGAGCAGAGAGCCCCATGCAGGCCTCGATCGCAGGACCCTGGGATCATGACCTGAGTCGAAGGCAGAGGCTTTAACCCACTGAGCCACCCAGGAGCCCCTTCATTTTCTTTTATTAAGATTCCCCCATTCCCTCCTTTGCTCAAGTTTTTAAGTTTGTAAGCGGGGTATAATATCCTTAATTCTTCACTGGTGTCTCATTCCCTGCAGGATTAAATGCAAATTCCTTAACACAATAATTTCTAGCAGCCCTAGAATAGAAGTGGAGAAGGTAAAAGCATGATCATGGTTTTTCTTTGCCACCAAGAGAAGGGTATGTGCAAAGGAATGCTTGACCTAATAAATAATTTAGGTGTGGGCTGCCTGGCTGGCTCAGTTAGAGGAGCATATGACTGTTGGTCTTGGGGTTGTGAGTTCAAGTCCCACGGAGGATAGAGATTACTCAATAAATAAATAAACTAAAAAAATATACTATTTAGGCTTGATGAGCAAGGAAGTGAAGCTGAGGGAGTCCAAAATTAGGGAGAAAACTGTGATCAAGGTCTGGAGGTCTTGATGACTCATATTCGGGGTTGGAGTAGTAATGCAGTGAGAGAGCTCAGAGGTTAGGTGTTTGTAGAAAGAAAGTAGGAGATTCACAATGAACATTTTAGAAGTAGAACAGTCCTGAAAGATAAGTTCCAGTTGTGCCTAAGAGTGAGGTTGATGGAATATAGGAGAGACTGAATTGAGTAGATGAGAAACTATGGGATGGGGAGTTCATGTGATTGCAGTCAACCAGGAAAACAACAAAACTGAGCTGAGATGCCAAAGACTGAGGAAAACAGAGTTACAGAGGAGAGGAGTGGCGGTGGAAAGTAGTCCGAAGGATAATTGGGTTTCTCGAGATGGTGAAGAAATAATGAGAGTACTGGCCCCACATCTCAGCTCCTCAGCCTGTGGTTTATAGGTAGTGAAGTATATCCACTCACAAAGATACAGGGCTTTCAGTACTCCAGGAAAAGCCATGTCTCTATTAAAGCCAGAACCTAGAGGGAATGTTCTATGAGTTTTTAGAACACTTAACACACTGTTTTGTAATGACTAATTTATGTATATGTCTTCCCACTAGACATTACTTTCTAGAGGTAAGACCTTCTAACTCAGCATGTCTCCAGTGAGCCTTCTGTTATATTTTGTATCTTTGAGACACTTCTTGTATGTCTTGGGATGATTTCTGTTCCTATATCATCCCTCTACTAGAGTTGTTCATTCACTCATTGGATCATTCACTCATTGGCTAATTCATTCATTCAGTCAAAAACCATTTTTTGAGCACCTGCTATGTGCAAGGCTGAGTATGATAAACCCAGAAAAATAGTAATTACTATTATAGCTAACACCGTTTTTTTTTTTTAAATATCTGGTACCAGTTCCATGTGCTTAAATGTTAATTTATTTAATCTTATAACATTAGTTAAGAAAAAATTGCCTTTCTTGGGCAACAGGCTTATAGAAATTTAATAACTTGAACAAGTTTATAGTGTAAGTGAATGGCAGAATTGGGCTTGAAACCCCATTTGAAGGATGTCTGGGTGGCTTAGTCGTTAAGCATCTGCCTTCAACTCAGGTCATGATCCCAGGGTCCTGGGTTCCAGCCCCACATCGGGCTCCGTGCTCAGCGGCGGGAAACCTGCTTCCCCCTCTCCTTCTCCCCCTGCTTGTGTTTCCTCTCTTGCTGTCTCTCTCTCTGTCAAATAAATAAAATCTTTTAAAAAAGAAAAAAAAAAAAAAAGGAAGAAACCCCATTTGACCATAGAACCCATGCTTTTTCCATTACTGTACCTGGCCTCTGGAGTAGGGTGCCCTAAATATACTTTCTAACTCATCTTGACATCCTCAGCAGTAAACACAGATTTTTATGTTCCATGTTCCGTGGTGCAGAATTGTGTAGTTAGATGGAAACCAGGTTTTCGTTGGCCACCAAAGCCCTCGCATTATGGTAGGCACTCAAGGGCTCCATGAGCTATGGTTGATTTACTGAGACAAAATTTCTTTTTGTTTTGATATTGAGTATGGATCGCTCTCTACAATTTAAAAATAAAAACGTTTACATTTGCAAACCGTATCTCTTTAACTCCATATTTCCTTTCACAGATTTATTCTTTATCTATTGGGAAAAACCGATAACTGTATGTTTTCTCTGATACACGAGCCACTTTCTAAGACAGACTTGTGCCCTAAGAAGATGTTCTGTCTAATGAGCATTTCCTGTAGAGCAGGAACAAACTGTATTTCATTGGTCATTAATCTTGAAGTACTCAGTGCTACAAATTTTGGTATTGGAAAAAACACTAAATTCATACTCATTGGAGTCACGGTTTCAGGGAAATACTTGGATAATTATGCACCTACAAGATATGCTGCTGTCCATGGATAATTTACATCCTGCAGAAATAGCGTCTATTACTCTACCGTAATTACTTACATATTCATCGCAAATAATGATGTAACAGATTTTTAGAGGCTGTGCATAAGAGAACCAACAAACTGAGACGCAAAACAAGTTTCCACCCCTTCTTTCCAAAGCTATAGTTAATCACTTGAACACTATCCAATATAGCAGAAAGCTGGCAGACTTTTCTTTGCAGCAGGCTATGTAAAAATGTTGATAATTTACAGCTTATTATGCCATGCAAACGACTGTGTTCTCAGTGTAGGAGAGTGAGAAAATACGGCTGTGAAATTACTGAACTCCCCTTTGTTAGTTGTTTACTGGCAACAGTGGAAGGAGTCTTTGCACTTAAAATGCATTTCTGTATTTAATTTTATAACATTCAGTTCAGGATTTTTTTTAAATGGGAATTTACTTTTTCTCTCTCTCTTTGTAGCTAGGCCAGAGCAGTTTTAATTTAACCAAAACAGTAAGCTGAAAAATCAGAATTGTGGGGGAATTTCAGTGGAATAGTAATAAATTATTAGGGTTTAGTTCAGTTTATGGTTTAAATGATGCAAAACCCGTTCTTTTTGACACCCCTGCAGTGTTTCATAGTCAGCTAGTTATTTTCATAGGTACCTTATGCAAAGTTTGTTTGGCTGGAAGTTATTTTCTTCAGGAATAATGGGGGGTAGGCAAGGTAACCTGGACCTCTTTGTAATGTGTTGAACATAGCCACCTATGTTAGTTCTTTCCTGAACATTCTCTCATTTTACTGATTCCCCTCTTCGATTCAGAAAGCCCGAAAGTCAGGTACCACATAGTCTTTCGTGGTTTACATTCTCTCTGTGCCTCTCCAGCTTATCCTCAATAAATATGCCCAAAACCATGACCTCCAGTTTGGTGGGAAGGTAGCTCCTCTGTGAAGGACTAGCCAAGGTTTGCTTTTAGATGCTATCTACGCTTGATAGGGGGCCTTTAGTGAAGGAAGTTCCTAAGAGAGCCAAGTAAAGACACAAGAGCTGTTATTTGAAAGTCCAGAGTCTTTTTTCTTCTAATTCTTCAACTCTAAATGGGCGTAGAGCTTTCTTTTTTTTTTTTTTTAAAGATTTTATTTATTTATTTGACAGAGAGAAATCACAAGTAGGCAGAGAGGCAGGCAGAGAGAGAGAGAGGGAAGCAGGCTCCCTGCTGAGCAGAGAGCCCGATGCGGGACTCGATCCCAGGACCCTGAGATCATGACCTGAGCCGAAGGCAGCGGCTTAACCCACTGAGCCACCCAGGCGCCCTAAATGGGCGTAGAGCTTTCTATGTAGTTTATACTTCCCTGAAGGTAAAAAGAGAAGAAAAATTCGTATTTACATATTTAAAACATTCAAAACAACATGTTTAGTTTTTCTGTTCTCCTGTTTGTTTTAGAAACAGTTTAGAGGCTGGGGACTTTCTAGTTCTTATTCCCATACTCTCTCTCTCTTTTTTTTTTTTTTCCCGTAACACAAATAATCAGATATTGAATATATTTAAATGGGAATTTTTATACCTCTACAACTCGTATGTTTTTGAGAAATAATGGAGTATTATCTCAGAGAAAATAGGAATATCAAGGCATTATCAATTTTATTGTCATTGTCCTCTTCAAGCAACTTTTTAGTATAAAAACTTATATTTTACAGCCACACAGAAGAATTTGTTTTCTACTTCAAACCTTTTTTTTTTTCTTTTTTAAGTCAAATATTACAACAACCTTCAAGTCATCTGTGTTTGTGGCAAAGTAAAAAATTGAGTATAATGATTTATTCTGTTTTCTTCTTTTTGGGTGGTGGGCAGGGGGGTGGGGAGGGGGGACTAGACTGAGACCTGAAGTGTGCCTTGTGGGTGGGAGAATGGGATCCCTAACACTACTCTCCACTGACCTCTTCTGGCCTCCTGTTAAATGTGGTATTGGAATGGACAGCGATTCTCTCTTAGAATGCCTTGGTGAGAGAAAGAGGATGCCAGACAATCAACCAGTGTAGATAGACTTTGTGACGATAGTCTCCTAACCACTCTCATATCCTTTTGCTACTCTCCCACCCCCCTAGAGAAAAGAGTCTGATTACCAAACACACTTCGTAGGTAAACTAATAATTACTCAGTTTTTTTCATTTTATTAGGTACACTTGTAACTGACAATCTGAACATCTGATGACCTTGAGATAATACTCTTACATCTTATCAATGTGTACGAAGCGAAGGAAAATTTGAATACTTATTAACAGATGTGCCTTGAGGCCCCTGGGTGGCTCAGTGGGTTAAAGCCTCTGCCTTCGGCTCAGATCATGATCCCAGGGTCCTGGGATCAAGCCCCGCATTGGGCTCTCTGCTCAGCAGGGAGCCTGCTTCCTCCTCCCTCTCTCTCTGCCTGCCTCTCTGCCTACTTTTGATCTGTCTCTGTCAAATAAATAAATAAAATCTTTAAAAAAAAAAACAAAAAACAGATGTGCCTTTATCCAGAGGTGAATGAAGGACTCCTTAGACAATTTGGGAAGGGGAAGATAACACTAACGTGAAGAATTCTTTACCTACTATGAAGAATCCTTAAAGATCTAGGAATTTGGGTACCTGGGTGGTTCAGTCAGTTGAGCGTCTGCCTTTGGCTCAGGTCATGATCCCAGGGTCCTGGGCTTGAGCCCCGCATAAGGCTTCCTGCTCAGCGGGAAGTCTGCTTCTCCTTCTCCCTCTTCCTTTCTGCTTGCCGTCTCATTCTCTCCCTCAAATAAATAAATCTTTGGAAAAAATGCTTTTGTAGGTAACAGATTACTCTGAACTGTACTGGGTACCATACCAAAAGAATTAAATCAGTCTACTCTCGGTCCTTTTAAAGTTTATTATCTCTAATGTGTATTTTTAAAATATACATACATTGTATCATAGACATGTATATTAGATATATAACACATCATAGTTCATACTTTCATCAGTTTAGGGAGAAAAAAACAAGCATAGTGCCCTCATTTGTGGTGGTAAAGATCAATTAGAATAGCCAATGAAATTCAGATTTTGGTCATGTCAAATTATTCAGTCAGGGGGCGCCTGGGGGGCTCAGTGGCTTAAGCCCCTGCCTTCGGCTCAGGTCATGATCTCAGGGTCCTGGGATCGAGCCCCGTGTCGGGCTCTCTGCTCAGCAGGGAGCCTGCTTCCCTCTCTCTCTCTCTCTCTGCCTGCCTCTCCATCTACTTGTGATTTCTCTCTGTCAAATAAATAAAATCTTTAAAAAAAAATTATTCAGTCAGACTTAATTAACATTAAATGGATAATACATTTATCCACTCTGAAATTTGATTTACCATACATGGACCTGACCAGGTAATCTATTCCTTAAGATAATATTTTTCAAAATTTAAAACATGGTTATCTGAACTATTCTAGAACTTGTTTGCTGACTTTATTTCATAAAGTCCATCATTCCAACTTTAGGATTTTTTTTCTAATCTGGGCCAGTGTTTAAAAGAGATTCCTTGGGGTGCCTGGGTGGCTCAGTCAGTTAAGCATCTGCTTTGGCTCAGGTCATGATCCCCGGGTCCTGGGATCGAGCCCAGTGTTGGAATTCCTGCTCAAATGGGAAGCCTGCTTCTCCTTTTCCCACTCCCCTGCTTATGTTCCCTCTCTCGCTGTCTCTCTCTCTCTCTCTCTGTCAAATAAATAAATAAAAATCTTTAAAAAATAAAAATAAATATATAAATAAAATAAAAGAGATTCCTTAAAATGGTATATTCTAATGATTTGCAGTAAACAGCCCCACTTCAGCCCCCCTCACTCTCTACTTCTCCACATTCCCAGCATATATCTCCCCTACCGTTCCCTATTGGGTAGAATTATCCTTCGGGTCCCACTTAAAAAGCTGCTTTCTTTGGAACTCCTTCCCTTATTCCATCAAGATTTGGGTGAGGCCTCCTTCCTCTGGGCTCCCTTGGAACTCTGTGTTTACTTCTAGGATAGTAGTTATTGCCCAGGATTAAAATCATTTGGTTTGCTCTCTAAACCCTTCCCTGATCTGGCTGGCCATCTGGCTTCTTGAGAACTGAGCTATGGTTTTATTCCTTTCTTTTCTTTTTTTCTTGGATGAATTCTCAGAGCCTATCACAGAGTTTGACCTGTGGCAGGCTTTCCATAAATGCCCATTAAAGAGAAGTGGGGGGTCCTCAAATGTTGACTACAATTACAGGCTGTTAATAATAACATATAGAGAAACTATTTGAAATATTTTCTTTCTAATTGTAATGAATTTGAACAGGTCATTAACAACCAGTCAGGACTTCAGAAACATCTTCAAAAGATCTTTTCGCTACAACTATTTATCTCAGTTCAGATGCTGTTAATTGGTTATCTGATGATTTGACAAAATCTATTAAGAAGCTGTTATTTAGCAGTATCTTTTAATATTTGTAACTTACTCCAAGATGTCCCCTCTTGACCAAACCTTTCTAGTTATAGTATAGCCCAAATCCCAATTCATTAGATATCAGTAAATGTGGGTTTGCCACAAAGATAAGAAACTCGGTTATCTTTTTAAGAAAATAAGTATTTAGAGCAATAAGTGAATTTATAACCAAGTTGAGCACAAAAGCAAAGTAAAAAATGTTTAAAAATAAATTGATGTAAATGAGGCATTTGAAAATACAGGTTGGTGCTTCATCATTAACTTTAATTTTGTGACTTTTGTCAGTTGATGTCACAACCTTAGTGTTATTTTTAAAATAGTTTTTTTAAGGGGCATTTAATTAAGTAATGTGGTGTTTGCTTATTTCAAACAGTCTGTCTTTGTTCCTGTCAAAGCCATGCTAGCAGGGCATCGCTTTTCTTTTCCCTTTTGTTAATATTCTGTGTTAGATAATGGTTTCGCAAATAATAGATTCCAAGGACCTTTGATCCACCATTACTGTAAAATAAAATACAACTTAATTTTTTTCTGGGCATAATGGTTTTAACCTTGTGTACTAATTTGACTGTGCTTGTGGGGGCAGATCCTTAAATGAGACGCAAATGAAGGAAAAATTGCTAATGCTGCCACTGTATATGTAATGAGCACTGTGTAATAAACCATAACCTCTTCGACATTTCTCTGGAAAGCAGCGTGATTATTTTGGATGGCTAGCCCTTTGTGGATGGCTCATTACCGTCTGGCATAATATGTATTGATAGAGACTGTAATTGTCAACTCCTATTTGACATGCTGCCTCTAATAAATATGGCTTGCATCACTGGAATCTACTAATGGTTGTATGGGAAACTGTAATTAAAGAAAAAATTATATATGTTTTAGGTTTAAAAAATAGTATATATGTATAGAAAGTGTCTCTATAGAGGATCGTCTGCTCACCACCCTCCAACCCCCAACCTTTGCAGCTTCTTGTCTTAGGGTATTTGAAGCTTCCCTTGGGGATTGGTACTTTTTCATCAGCATAGGACCAACATGTGACAAGACCTGTGTGTGTGTGTGTGTGTGTGTGTGTGAGAGAGAGAGAGAGAGAGAAACAGAGGGAAGAGATTTTCCTCCACACTTAAGGAAAGCATTCCTTTTTTTTTTTAAGATTTTATTTATTTACATGAGAGAGAGTGAGAGAAGCAGGCTCCCCACTGAGCCTGGAGCCTGATATGGGCTCGATCCCAGGACCCTGAGATCATGACCTGAACCAAAAGCAGTCGCTTAACCAACTGAGCCATCCAGGTGCCCCAAGGAAAGCATTCCTATCAACAAAGAAGTGGCAGTGTGAAAAGTCCTTCTATGTATATAAAAGATCCATAAGACTCTAGTATATGCTTCTGGGTTCAATTCCTGAAGTTAATGCTTTATATATAGCCAGATAGTCTCATATTATTCACCTTTTCCATGGTTTTCTTTAACTATATTTTTTTCTAACTTTACTCTCATTTTGTTATAAGAAACTTCTGTTCTTTGGTAGGAAATAAATACCTAAGAAGCCAAATTAATATGGAATAGGAGGGCACCTGGGTGGCTCAGTTGGTTAAGCATCTGCCTTTGGCTCAGGTCATGATCCTGGGGTTCTGGGATCAAGCTCCATGTCAGGCTCCCTGCTCAGTGAGGAGTCTGCTTCCCCTACTCCCCCTCTCTGTCAAATAAATAAAATCTTTTTAAAAATATGGAATATGAATCACAGGGATATTAAAGACCCACAGAATACCTTACCTAATATTTAAGCTTGAAAAAGTGTAACTCAGAGATTAGAGCTGGACCTACCTCATGTTATAAACCAAATGTAGGCCTGGTCATTTTGTGTCTGAAAATATAGAGTTGGAATTCTAGAGAATAATTGTTTTTAACATTTTATTTATTTATTTATTTGAGAGAGCGCATGAGCGGGGGGGAAGGGCAGAGGGAGAAGCAGATGCCCTGCTGAGCAGGGAGCTCAATGTGAGGCTCGATCCCAGGACCCTGAGATCATGACCTGAGCCAAAGGCAGATGCTTAACTGACTGAGCCACCCAGGCACCCTGAGAATAATATTTTTGTTACACATTGTGTAATTGTAATAGACTCTAAACTTCTTGACAAGGTTCTCTTGCTTTATGTATATAGCTCATGATTTGTACGAAATGAAATCTTTAGCATAGCTCATGAAATCAGAACATGGGCACATGTTTCTATTTCCTGGACTAGGTCTAGAAAATGATATAAAAACATAGGCAACTCGTGTTTTTTCTCAGCAATGTGAAGTTTGATATCACAATTTTCATTCTAAGGAAATGGAGTCCTATTTTTACCGTTCTGGTGAAGAGACATAGGTGTTGGGAGAGCACAGCTGTATTCATCCACCCATAGTTTTAAATCATGGTCCTGTTGGTTTGTCTGGGCAAGTGTCTTGATTTTTCTGAGCCCCCATGTACTCATGTGTAAAAATAGGCACAATACTACTTACCTACCACAGCTATTATAAGAATCATTTGGAAGAACAGGGACTCCTGGGTGGCCCAGTCAGTTGGGTGTCTGACTCTTGATTTTAGCTCAGGTCATGATCTCGGGGTCATGAGATTGAGCCCCGTTTTGGGCTCTATGTTCAGTGGGGAGTCTACTTGGGATTTTCTCCCCCTCCTCTCCCAAGATAAATAATTTTCTAAAAGAATCATTTGAGGGACACCTGGGTGGCTCAGTCGGTTGGGCAGCTACCTTCAGCTCTGGTCATGATCCCGGGGTCCAGGGATTGAGTCCCAATTTGGGCTCCTTGCTCAGTGGAGAACCTGTTTTTCTCTCTGCCTCTGCCTGCCACTCTGTATGCTTGTGTTCTCTCTTTCTCTCTCTCTGACAGATAAATTAATAAAATCTTTTTTAAAAAATTTAAAAATGGGGACGCCTGGGTGGCTCAGTTGGTTAAGCATCCACCTTTGACTCAGGTCATGATCTTAGGGTCCTGGGATCGAGTCCCACATCAGACTCCTTGCTCAGCCAGGAGCCTGCTTCTCTCTCTGCCTCTGCCTGCCATTCTGCCTGTTTGTGCACACTCTTTCTGACAAATAAATAAATAAAATATTTTAAATAAAAAAATAAATAAAATAATCATTTGAAAGAACCTATGAACTTAATGCAGTACTTTTTTATGTCAACTAGCTGTTCTGTTGACATTATACTTCTTTTTTTGCCCTTTTATTCTTGCTTCTTCATTCTTCCCCACACACACACAGGTGACCACATTTCTAATCTGGTATATTCTCTGCTTTCTCAAGGGTGTCCTGTCCATGAATCACAGAGTTTTAATTTTGTTAGGCCATAATTCATAGCTAATACCTGTTAGCATCCAGACCCCATTCTAGTTTTCTTACATGCATTAACTCACTGAATCCTCACAGCACCCTTAGAGATTATTATCCCCATTTCACAGATGAAAAAACTGAAACATATGGAGGTGAAGCATCTTGGCCAAAGCGACACAGTGATGGGGCCAGGATTTGAAGCCAGACAGTCTAACTCCAGAGCCGTAACTCTTAGCCACCAGCTACACTGTCACCTCTGCTTATAGCACTAAGACAAAGGGAGAGAGCAGGTAGGGTTCTAGAGAGGCCTGGTCTGCCTCCCTTTGTAGGGCTAAATTATATTTAAAAGGACAAAACCAACACAGCGGTTGAGGGGATAGATGGGTGTTTTGGGGCTGCGGGGGGTTAGATGGTAAACCATGTGGAGGAAGAAGCAACTATGTTGTAGGATGCCAAGGAAAGGGGAAACTGAGTCATGACTAGTCTTACACTACACCTGCCAGCAAATATCAAGTGTTTCCTCAGCATGGAACACCCAGGTCTACCACTCTTCATCTCACTAATTCTTTGCTATTCTTTAAGACACAGCTGAATCCTCGTCTTCTCCAGGAAACCTTCCCCAACCCCCAGGCTGAGCTAAGTTCCCTTTCCCTGGGCTCCCATACACACTGCACGGAAGTCTCTATAAACATTAGTGGTCATAGCAGTAATAGCTGCCATGTACTGAGCACAGACCACATGCCAGGCATCACACGTGTTACCTCATTCGTGTCCCATGACAGTAGTAAAGGGTCAGTAGTGATGTCCCCTTTATATAGATGAAGACAATAAAGCTCAGAGGTGTTAAATTATTTAGCCAAGATCCCATGGCCAGTAAATGGCAGCTCTGGGATTTAAATCAGGTCTTTCTTACCCCAAACATATTCTTAATGACTGCAGTGTATTTACCATACTTCGTTGACATTATCTACCTTTGTCTTTCTCCTAATTGGATTGCAAACCCTTCAAGGACTGCACTGTGTCTTATTTATTTTTTACCCTAGACTCTGTCAAAACTGTGCTTTAGAAAAGAAACAGACTATTCAAAATATGCTTATTTTTGCTAAATGTACTTGAATGTTAAATGTGTTTTTAATGAGCAGAGTTTAATGTAATTTTCCTTTGACTTAATATATTATCAAACTGTATAAAACATGTACAGGTAGTGCTGGATAGATCTTCTTCCTTTAGGGCTAAAATCAAATATTACATGAAGAAATGTTTGTAATTAATAACACTAAATCTCCAACAAAGAGTAATGCCATATAATAACAATATGTAATAAAATAATTAGAATAATTGTAAGTTCTTTGCAGAAATACAAAGAAATCAAACTGCTGGTGTTATCAGGTATTTCAGAATGACAGCCACCTACCTTTAGCTCCCGGAGGGAACAGCCCAGCATCCTTCCCTTTCCCGAGTGCTGGCACTAGAGCTTGTATCCCTCCTTTCGAGATTCCTGGCTCAGTCCTTTCCTGTGGAGAAGGGCTTGTGGTAGGGCAAAACCTTTACAGTGGAAAGCAGTTCAATTATGAACTGTTTAAGTTAATACCTAAACTTAAGGCCCAGGAAGGCTAAACTGTAGGTACATTTTTATCTTTTAACAGGGCTTGCTAAAAGGACAAGCCAGAATATCTCTGTGTCCTCCCCTGATTAAGTCTTCCCTGTATTCTTTTCTTTAGAATGAGAAAGAAGACAAAGAGCTGAGTTAGGTAATTCATTTCTCTGCTCTCTTCAAACTGAGTTAATTCTGTCACACCACTCTGATTAATATGTAGGTCTCTGTTTTGGACCGCAGCAGGGCACTTGTTCCAGAGGTAAGTATGCTGGTGAAATTAGGTGGTATAATGACTTGACATTCTGATAATTAACTGGCTGTGAATATTTGACTTAGGTACCTAAGACCCAACTGTTAACTCACTGTTTCTTCGTATAGCTAACCTCAGTGAAGCAAAATATAAATAGAAGTATGTTAATTTTCTTTTGTTTCTATGTGAAAATGACTCTTTGGCAAATAGGGGCAATTCAGTCATTTTGGTCTGTTAATTTATCCAAGTCATTTGAGGCTGTGGCCGGAGGATGAAGGGTGTTCCTGGACTTCTCTCCTTTCTTGTATTGTTCTCATTTCTTTCCCTCTCAGGCCCTGTCTGCGAGGAGGCACCCACGCCTTTGTCCTAAACCTACGCTCCGCCCATATTCCTGTTTCTGTCTGCTGGCTGCAGCCTCTCTCCAACCATTCCAGGGCAGCTGTCGACTCTGTTCATTGTCTGGCAGGGGCAGTGAGCCCTGTTGGGACCAGTGGCAGGCGGCAGCAAGTTGAGTGGAGAGCCCCCCCACCCCCGCCTGCCGCGTCCCCCAGCACTGCTGTGGCAGCCCCGCAGGGCACCAGTCAGGGCGAGAAGCTGCATCCTTGCCTTCATTGAGCTCCGTGTCCCTCTTCTAAGTAAAGCCCAGCTCACCTGTCACCTCTTCCATGGAGCCTTCCCATTTCTCCCCCACCCCTGCCTCTGCCCCGAATATATTCCTAGGGTCTGACACACAAAAATAATAACACATTAATAAATTTATGGATGTTAATGATAATCAGATAATCCAGGTTGACCATTCTGTTTTCATTGGTTCTGAATTTTAAGTCACAAATAGTCAAAATATTTAGTTTGTAAAGCTTTTTCCCATTAATTAACTCAGACGGCTATTTCATGGTCATGAAATTTTTATATTATGATGAACATATTTTAGCTTGTTGTAATAGGGTTATATGTAATCTGAATTGAGTGTTTATTAAGTGACTCTTTTTTCTTATTTCTTTCTGCTAGTCTTTGACTTCTAAATTGGCTTGTGAACCATTTGGGTAGGCTGAGCAGGGAGCCCAGTGTGGGACTCAATCACAGGTCCCTAGGGTCATGACCTGAACTGAAAGCAGACACATAACCGACTGAGCCACCCAGGCTCCCCAAGTATCACGGAGGGTTTTAGTGGTGAAGTTGGTGGCTTATACTCAGATATTTTAGGTTTATCTTATTCCTTTCAGCTTACCTAATTAAAAGCTTACTTACAGATAAATTCATTTGTAAAGAAAAGAGTTGGTATTTTTAAAATAATTACTGTAGGGTTCGAATACTCTTTAAGTGATCGGACTTGACTGGAAGAATGTCTAAGAATGCAGACAGATGAAAGGAAGCTGGTCTTCTTTGACAAAACCGTAGTATGGACATAAAAATGAACTAGACCAGTACCAAGGAAGACAATAATGGTAACAGAGGGCCAAGATGATTAAATATGGAGATGTATAAAGGCAATATAAAACCCACAAGAAATGGAAAAAGATCAGCTAACTTGGAACATCGTAGAGTTTGGCCGAATAAGCACAACATTGGAGGTAGCCACACTCTCAGCTGCTTGTTTCTAAGACAGTCTTAGGGGGCAGAAGTGTCTGTCTCTGAGTTGAATTATATTAGATGAGCTTCATGTTCTCTGTTTAATTCTTTAAATCCAGACTTTTAAAGATGCTCTGTGGTCTTTCGGTTGAAAGCCAGAATAAAGTGTTTGCTGACCAGCGTGTGTAGCTTTATCCCTTTACAAAGTTGATGTATTTTCTGAGGTGAGCAGGGGACATTTTCAGATGTCTCTGTTTCTGTTTATTATTTTCTATCCCTGCCAGGCTTTCAGCCCCTTGAGAGCAGGATTCTGATGGGTTTTTGGTGGAAAAGTGGCATCAAACACCGAGCCTGGCATATCCCGGGAGCTCACAAAATAACAGAACTGACAGAACCTTGTGCGCCTTTGATCATCCTTTTAGAGTGTATTTTGTCAGTTATTTTTTTAAATGTATGTTCTTCAAATGCATGTATATTTTATACATATTTTAAGAAGCCATATTACTTAACTCCCCCAGAAGCAGAGATGAGCATCCAGAAGGCCGGCGTGAGAAGCCATGGTTAGACACAGGAGAAGGGAGAGATAACTGCAGGGAGGAGAAGGCGCAGTGGTTGGGCCAAGTTCAGCTGTAGAAAGGTGTTGGTTTTGTTTCCTGAGTCCCTGTCTCCCCACAGCCCTTGATCATCGACCACCTCCAGTATCTGCTGCCCCCTCTTGTTGTTATCTTGCTCCTCCCCATCAGAACCTGTGGGAATAATCATGAATCATGGATACTTTAGGGTGAATTACATTTATCTAAACAGTTTTGCTATCAGAAAGCTCTGATTTTAAATTCTGGCTTTATTGCCTGTGAGCTGCAGAACCTTACAAGTTACCTCATCTCCCCCCACGCTTTAGTCTTGGTTTCCTCTCATTTGCAAAGGGGATAAATAGCACTGAGATTACTTGAAATATGTAGCCAGTGGTTCGGTGTTTTGTCTTGTTTTTGAGAAGATTAGGTATCAATATGGAAAAAAAAAGTATTTTCTTGGGGCACCTGAGGGGCTCAGTGGGTTAAAGCCTCTGCCTTCAGCTCGGGTCATGATCCCAGGGTCCTGGGATCGAGCCCCGCATGGGGCTCTCTGCTCAGCGGGGAGCCTGCTTCCTCCTCTCTCTTTCTGCCTGCCTCTCTGCCTACTTGTGATCTCTGTCTGTCAAGTAAATAAATTAAAAAAAAAAAAAGTATTTTCTTTGCTCATAAAATAAATATATTGACTGTAGAAGAAAAAGCACAGGATGAGAATTAGGGCATCTGGATTTTAGTTCTTTTCTCTACAACCTATGTGTACCAATCTATGGAACCTGACATAATTCAGTAGGTCTTTCTGATCTGCTGGTTCTTCATCTTTTACATAGGGGGTGGGGGAGTTGTGGGGAATGGAACTAGAGGGAAGGGAAGGATTGCCCATCACTAAAAGAGGCATCCAGAAGTCCAAGGAACTATGGTCTATGCCAAGCCCCGGACACCCTCATAAGAATACCTGCGGTATATAGTGGGTGACCCTCTGCCGCCACAGGTTTTTGTTTTGCTGCTCTGCAGGCAGTTCACTCCTGACCTGTACCAACCAGATAGTTGGGATGTAACATTTCCTCTAGAGATTTATTTCAATAGAAAGGTAAATTGAGGGGCGCCTGGGTGGCTCATTGGGTTAAGCCGCTGCCTTCGGCTCAGGTCATGATCTCAGGGTCCTGGGATCGAGTCCCGCATCGGGCTCTCTGCTCAGCAGGGAGCCTGCTTCCCTCGCTCTCTCTGCCTGCCTCTCTGTCTACTTGTGATTTCTCTCTGTCAAATAAATAAATAAAAATCTTTAAATAAAAAAAAAAAAAGAAAGGTAAATTGATTTAAAAGCAGTAATGGCTAGCATTTGTGGAGCACTTACTGTGTAAAGGTATCATTCTAAGAACAGTATACACAGTTGTTTAAGTCTAGGACTAGACACGTGTACTTTCATTATTTCTGTTTTACAGACGAAAGCACTGGTCCCGGAGAGTGGTCGAGCAAATGCTTTAAGATCACACGGCTACTAAGTGGCCGAGCTGGGATGTGGATCTAGGCAGGATGGCTCCAGAATGTGCATTTCATTAGCTCTTTGCTATGTGGTGGCTCTAGACAAAATCCTAAAAAAGGATTTAAAGATAAGTTTTAAAGAAGAACCTAAGTATGTAAGAAAACACATGGTATCACGTGGAAATGACAAAAACAACACAAAAATAACTAAAGTTGGTAAGTGCTGCTTTGGAGCATTGCCTTTAGCAACTCTCTGATAACCCTGAATTTCGGATTTACCAGAGAAAGAATCTGAGTGCCCCTGACTGGGCTGGGTGTTCAGCGCTGGGTCACCCAGCTGGGTAGGAAAAACTGAGGGCCACATAGAACAGACAAGACAGCTATGACTCACCATATGGTCTCAGGGCAGGGATGGAGAGGGAGCATTATTTCCAGAGAAAACTGAATCATTATCAGGGCAATCACCCTGGAGGTATCCACCATAACAAGCAGTTGGCTAAGTCTGGGCTGACTTCACGACATAAGTTAAAATTGTTTTTCTTCCCCAGATCACTGACATGAAGCTCATATCCTTTTCACTTCAGAGACTCATGGAGAAATGATAGACTGTCGCACACCAAATCACTTATCTTT
Source organism: Neogale vison (assembly GCF_020171115.1). Taxonomy (NCBI): domain Eukaryota; kingdom Metazoa; phylum Chordata; class Mammalia; order Carnivora; family Mustelidae; genus Neogale; species Neogale vison. The sequence continues at coordinate 24,654,879 of NC_058091.1, forward strand.
CTGTTTTAAAAATAGAATAGCCCAGGGGTGCCTGGGTGTCTCAGTCATTAAGCGTCCAACTCTTGGTTTTGGCTCAGATCATGATCTCATGTGTTGTGAGATCAAGCCCCGCATCGGGCTCCATGCTCAGTGGGGAGTCTGCTTGAGAGTCTCTCTTTTTCTTTAAGAAATAAATAAGTCTTTAAAAAAAAATAGAATAACCATTTAGAAATATATAACACAATTTTAAGTGTTACACTGTGACTCTGTAATTTCGCTTCTAGGGGTAGATCCTACAAAAATACTCCAACATAGGCACGTAAATACATGTATGAGGATGTTCACTGCAGCATTGTTTATAATAATAGAAAATAGGAAATGACCGAAATATTTATTAATGGAGTCTGGAGAACATTATGGTATATCTATGCTGTAAATAAATATCCATCGTTAAAATGATTTAGGTGGTCCCCCCCTAAAAAGGTTTAGGTGGTCCTATATATAGCAACAAAATTCTTCCAACTATGTTAAGTGAGTAAAGCAGGTGACAGTACAGCAAGTATGAATGAACTCATTTTTATTTGGAAAATGCATAGCATTTGCTTTGTTTGTAAATGCATTTGCTGTTTATAAACATGTTTTAAACATATAGCAAAAGTCTGAAAGAAAATGTGCTAAGCTATAAGAAAGATAACTTCTAAGGAAGGTAGCAGGACGGAGGGGTGGTGAACCTGGTGGAGCCCTGCAGAAATAGAATTTTATGACTCTTAATCTCACGAAACAAACCGTGGGTTGCTGGGGGGAGGGGGGTTGGGAGAAGGGGGGTAGGGTTATGGACATTGGGGAGGGTATGTGCTTTTGGGTAAATTGGAAGGGGAGATGAACCATGAGAGACTATGGACTCTGAAAAACAATCTGAGGGGTTTGAAGTGGCGGGGGGGTGGGAGGTTGGGGTACCAGGTGGTGGGTATTATAGAGGGCACAGCTTGCATGGTGCACTGGGAGTGGTGAAAAAATAATGAATACTGTTTTTCTGAAAATAAATAAATTGGAAAAAAAAAAAGAAATAGAATTTTAAATTTGCTATAGCCACACCAAAACTATAAAAGGAAACAAGCAAGTGAGATTAATACTAGTAATATATTTTATTTAAGCTAATATATCTAAAATATTATTTCAACATGTCATCAATGTAAAACACTTATTACTGGGATTTTTAAAAAATTTTTTGGTACAAAGTCTTTAATGGTTATAAGAAATCTAGATTTGGACCAGCACTGTATCAAGTGCTTACTGGCTACATGTGGGTAGTGTCCAGCACATTGAACAGCTTAGCTCTATAGACTTTTATATTGTTCCGATTTTTTTTGCAGTAAGGGTACGCTTTCATCTGACTTATATGCTGCATTTTTCCAAGTAGACCATTTGATAGTTGTGATGTTTTAAAAAGGTGAGTTTTAGGGGAACCTGCCTGGGTGGCTCAGTTGGTTAAGCCTTGGGCCCAGGTCATGATACCGAAGTCCTGGAATCGAGCCCTACATCAGGCTCCTTTGCTCAGCCTACTTCTCCCTCTCCCACTCCCCCTGCTTGTGCTCTCTCACTTGCTCTCTTCTCTCTCTCTCTCAAATAAATAAAATGTTAAAAAAAAAAAAAAGAGGTGAGTTTGAATCTCATCTTTTAATCTCACGTTTCTGTGAAACCGAAATTTGGATGGCACACTTATTTCACTTGAAATCAGTGGTTGTTGTGGATTTCTATCCCAGTGAACACACATTAAGCCCATATTGGAATTAAATATAGTGATATAATTTGAAAGAATGAATAGAGATACCTTTTAATAACATCTATATTACAACGCGGACTTTTAAGGTTTTTTATTCATTTTTGAGAGCGCGTGTGCGCAAGCGAGGGTCAGAGGGAGAAGGAAAAGCAGATTCCCCACTGAGCAGGGTGCCTGACACGGGTCTTGAGTCTAGGACCCTGAGCAGAAATGTGACATTCCTGCTCATGACCTGAGCCAAAGGCAGACATTTAACAGACTGAGCCACCCAGATGCCCCCAATTCCGGACTTTTTTATTACTTTGTATATATGTATTACTCCTTTGCTTGCAGGGCTGTGGCCGCCTTTGGACCATTTTCTGTTGTTTCTGTGGTTGTAAACAGAAAACATACAAAAGAAGAAATGTGAAGCTTAAGGGTTACCTGAGGGGTGAGGTGTGAACAAAAAATAATAAGGTTTATTTTTTTGTGCATAAATAAATGGTATACATTTGCCTTTCAAAGTAATTTGCTTGACAGTTATATGTGTATGCCATTTTCTGCATTGATCCTTTGAAATACCTTATAGTCTGTTTTCTAAAAACAAGTATTACCAGGACACCTGGTTTCAGCTCAGGTCATGATCTCAGGGTTATGATCTCAGGGTTGTGAGATCAAGCCCTGTGTTGGATCCACATTCTGCTGCTTGTCCCTCTCCTTCCCCTCTGCTCCTCTCCTCATCCTCACTCTCTCTCTCTCTAATAAATAATAATAAATACTCTAATATATAAATAATCTAATAAAATCTTTAAAAATCTTAAAGAAATTTTTTTTTAAAAATGGCTTTCCAGACACCTACTGGATTGGTCGGTCATTCATTTGGCTGTGGAGAATATATATATCATGTACACATTATATGTTTGCCACAGATTGTAATATTCTTTTTAGGAAAAGTTATGTTGACATTTCCATTTTCTGTTGCTGTCCTTTATACTTAATTTCTTTAAAAATTCCAAGTACTTGAAATACTAAAGTGAAAATCAAGACAACTAGCCTAAATAAAGAATAGTTCTAAATGAGCATAAGGTTTGTCTTTTTAGGGTGATGGAAAAGTTTAAAATTACATTGTAGTGATGGTTGACAATTTTGTAAATACTAAAATGCATTGAACTGTGCTCCTAAAACAGGTGAATTTTATGATATGTAAATTATATTTCAGTAAAGCTGTTTAGGGGGAAAAAAAGCCTCCAATGACCATATTAAGAATTTTTATAGCTGTATCTGTACTGAAAATAGGTTTATATATGGTAATAGGAGTATTTTGTAGGATGCATGGTAATAGGAGTATTTTGTAGGATCTAATCGTTTAAAGAGGTACTTGAAAGTGTCATTTGATTTTAAATATTCTTTCCATTTAACGTTCAGATTGTATGTCTCTGCCTCTCCTGGGTAATGTTTTCTATAGACTCACTGGCCTTTCTTTCCCCTGTGGAAATCCATTTCCCCATCTATAAAACTGGGTTAATAACTAAACTTGGTGAAGATTAAATGAGATGCTATGTAAAAATTATAGTATCTGGGATGTAGTAGGTTATGAACTGTGCCATTGTCTGCTTGCTGAGTACCTGCCATGGCTTTCTTCTATTGTCTGTAGTGTAAGCATGCTGGTGAGACACTCTACTTTTATACATGAAAAGACCTGGTGAAATATTTTTTTTTTTAATATTTTATTTATTTATTTGGCAGAGAGAGAGGGAGAGAGAGCGAGCACAGGCAGACAGAGAGGCAGGCAGAGGCAGAGGGAGAAGCAGGCTCCCTGCCGAGCAAGGAGCCCGATGTGGGACTCGATCCCAGGACGCTGAGATCATGACCTGAGCCGAAGGCAGCTGCTTAACCAACTGAGCCACCCAGGCGTCCCAGACCTGGTGAAATATTTTGGGGGAACATTTAGGATTTGTTCTTAAGGCTCTTGATACTGGGTCCATTAGATAGCCACGTAAGCGATCTAATTTAATGCATATCCACATACACGCTATGCCTTGACACCGTTTTCCATCGGAAATGGATCTTTGCCCCTTTATGCTCACCTCACCTTCCCGTTTTCCAGCCTCAGACACATTTGGTAGTCTAAGGGAAGGCCAAACCAAGGCTCCCTTTCCAGTCCATCCCTGCCTTCTGTTCCTTAGTTGGAGAGGTCTTTGAGAATGACATTTCCTTCCTACAGTGCTTCCTGTGCCCCATTTAACATGCAGCTTTCACATTTCTCCTAGCCCCGACTTGCTCTCTAAAGAAGGGAAAATTCCAACTTTAGCCTCTCGTGAAGCAATTCAGAGCTCACGGAGCCCTGGCAGTGGGCACGGCTCGGCACTGAACTTCAGTAGTGATTCAGAGTCCCCTCGTCTATAAGCAAGCGCCATGATTCACAGGTGAAAACCTCCTTGTCACCTCCTGCCATCACGTATCCTTCCTTTTTTCCCTCCCCAGAGTGGAGGGATATTATAACAAATATATTATAATATTGATAAATATATAAATACAATAATATTGATAAATATAACAAATATTGTTAGTTTCCTTCCATTCGAATTTCGCTCCGAAGTATTTTCTTGTGTACTCTCTGGGTTGTCACTGGCCTGTCATTTGGCCCAGTTGGGTTGTGCCCAAAGCAGTTTCCAGAGCTCCATGATGCACCTTCGAAGATAGAGGTTTGTAAGAAAATGGAGACGCCCGCGTGCTGTTTGTACTCACTTCTCTCACCCTCCACCTGCCATCACGTGGAGACAGTGGATCATTATCGGAGCAGAGAGCCCGAGTCCTGGCTCGGAATGCAGCAGAAGAATGAGCGCCATGGGCGGGCGAGTGACAAAATCCACTCTCCAGTGGGGAGGGAGACACACATTTTGGAAAACTTTGACCCAGAATCAGATGTATTTGTATAACCTTTTCATGTAGAACTGTGCTGCAGTCAGAGAGGGGGTTGGGTTTTCTTCATTAAAAGCTTATTAAATGAAGAAATAGGACAGTCGTTTTGCTTCGGTAGATGGGGGTCAGGGAGGCGGGTCTGATCTCCTCAGGATATTAATGTCTGCCTTCAGCCAGGGGAAATGAGCCGTCACTTGAGTTAGAGGCAGCTTTATGTGCTCATCACTAGGGATTCCCATATGTCCAGGGAGCTGCAACAGTAAAAAATGGCAGAGCGCAGTGGTGGAGTGCGGAGGGCTCTCATTGGAATTCATGTCAGGGAGCTCAGCTCAGTCTGCCCAGAGCAAGTCTGTTTAATGTTGATCAGCTGTCCATCTGATAAACCGAATTGATATGGGCATTCCCTCCGAGGGCTGCCCTGACAGTGACAGTCACAGCACCCAGATGTCTTGTTAGGCTTTTTCTTTTTCTTTTTTTTTTTTTTGTTAGTCTGGAGTATTTTTAACCCCTTTTGTGATACCCAAATGAAAAACTACTTTTCTAGACCTAGATAAGGATGCCTAGCTACGATTTCCCTTTGCTTCTCTGGCAGAAAACAACCCAGCTTAAACTATGTTCAGAGACCAGAGAATAGCCTCTGGTCTATAGCTTTCTCTCACCTCATCATCAACATTTCATTGACCTGCAGGATAATTATGTGTTGACAGTCAAGCTTGTGTCTAGTTATTCAAAATGATGGTTTGTTTTTTTTTTTTAATGTTCTTAAATACAGTAAGTCACCTGGCTTGGTTATGCTTTACTAGTTTCAGTGTTAGTTGATCACTAAGTAGAGCCTTATTCTGTTCGTGCATAAAGACAAAATGTATTGCAGATTTTGTTTCAGTTGGCTAATTTCTAGTAATAACTGCGGTGACTCCTTACTGAATCTCAACATCATCTGCTTTCTCAAGTATGACTGCCACCGCTGAAGGCAGCTCCTTTCTTTGTAGATTGGTTGACAGGTATGGAGGGAACTAATTACAGAATACATCAATACTGAGCTTTCTTTAAAAAAAAAAAGAGGGGGGAGTAACTGTGAGGAGATGGGCATGTTAATTAGCTTGACCATATAATTATTTCAGTGTGTATATGTTTATCAAAACATTATGTTGTACATGTTAAATATATACAGTTTTTACTTAAAAATCTAAAATATACTAAGCTTGCTTTCTAGAAAAAATCAAGAGACAGAAGTCTTTGTGTTAGGCTGGGATTATTTTAAAATTATATTTCTGCAAAACTACCAGTTATTCAGAATTACATATGGGAGGACTTTGTTTTATTTTTATTTATTTACTTACTTATTTTAAGTAAGATCCATGCCCAGCATGGAGCCCAACACAGGGCTTGAACTCATGACCCCAAGATCAAGGCCTGAGCTAAGATCAAGGGGCGGATGTTCAATCGACTGAGCCATCCAGGCACCCTGAGAGAACTTTGTTTTAAAGGTTTCTATTGAGGACTCCTGGGTGGCTTGGTCAGTTAAGAGTCTACCTTTGGCTCAGGTCATGATTCCAAGGTCCTGGGATCCAGCCCCGCATCCGGGTCCCTGCTCAGCGGGGAGCCTGCTTCTCCCTCTGCCTGCTGCTCTGCCTACTTGTGCTCTATCTCTGTCAAATAAATGAATAAATAAATAAAAATCTTTAAAAAAAAAAATAAGTAAAGGTTTCTGCTGAAATACTACTTAAGGATTTTTGTCTCCCCCTATCCCACCACACGCATACTTCTATATCTTATATTTTCATGTCATGGCAAGATTTTAACATAAATTCAGATACTGAATCTCCTTGAATGAGACCAGCCTCTAACTTAGATTTTCAGGTGAGTTTTCCTAAAAGAGACATAGAGCCCTCAGCATTTTCAGTGATTGCTTAACGTGTGTGGTCAGAGCTGGAAATAAGACCTGGTTATTCTGTACAGCCCTTGAACCTCTGATTCAATCTCTATTTGGAGGTCTTCGTTACTAGGGCCTACAGCTTTGGCATTTTGCTTTCAGTGATTGAGATTTCTGGTTTCAGATTAGCCTGTTTTTAATCAGATTTCTCATGTCCAAATGTAAGAATGAAACAACATTCATTTTGAATCCTGTGATCGTGGCAAATTCAAAATTCAAAGTCCCATCTTCACTTAGGTTTTCAACATGAGTAAATGGCAGAGTAAGAAAATTATTATGTTTTTGTAATTATTGCAATGAATTGAATGAACTTCTTGGACCTTTGGGTCTGGCACACTTATCTAAAAATCAGTATTTAACAGTTATGATTAAAGGTTATCAGTAAGAATGATTCTTTTACCTGACATTGAAAACATATACTTTTCCTTTCTATTATAGTTCATATGTCTTGATATTTTTGATATTTGGGTATTTTTTTAAAGTATTATTTTTTTTTTTAAAGATTTTATTATTTATTTATTTGAGAGAGAGAGACAGTGAGAGAGAGCACGAGCGAGGAGAAGGTCAGAGAGCGAAGCAGACTCCCCATGGAGCTGGGAGCCTGATGCGGGACTCGATCCCGGGACTCCAGGATCACGCCCTGAGCCGAAGGCAGTCGTCCAACCAACTGAGCCACCCAGGCGTCCCTTAAAGTATTATTTTTAAAGTGATTCTGTGCTAAGTGCAGAGCCTGATGCAGGGCTCAATCTTACAATTCCTTGATCATGACCTGAGTTGAAACCAAGAGTTGGATCCTTAACCAACTGTACCACCCAGGCACACCTAAAGTATATTTTAAGAATTCTTTTGCTCAGGGCACCTGGGTGGCTCAGTGGGTTAAAGCCTCTGCCTTCGGCTCAGGTCATGATCCCAAGGTCCTGGGATCAAGCCCCGCATCGGGCTCTCTGCTCAGCATGAGGCCTGCTTCTCTTCCTCTCTCTGTCTGCCCACCTCTCTGCCTTCTTGTGATCTCTGTCTGTCAAATAAATAAATAAAATCTTTAAAAAAAAATGGGTTAAAGAATTCTTTTGCTCTTACGTGCTTTTCTCCATTAACCCCCATTTGCCCTTCTGGAGCTTCCTTTCTGTGGGGCTGTGAAGAGGGAAACAAAGCACAGACAAAACAGCTAGCATGTCAGAGGACTAGAAGTGCAATGGGGGGTTTGGGGGGAAGCAAGAAGTGGAGTAGGGACATCTGGTGGGTATGGGAGGGTCACTGCTATAGTGAAGTGGTCAAAGAAGGCATTCTGAGCAGGTATACTTTGTGTGGACCTAAAGGAAGCGAGTGACTAAGTTTTGTTAGATACATAGGGAAGACTGGTACAGACAGAGGAAAGGGCAAAGGCACTGTGGCAAGAACAGCCTTGGCATGTTCAAGGAAAGTCAAAGAGAAGTATTGTAGCTGGGGAAGAGTGAGCAAGGAGGAAAGAGGGTAACATGAATTCAGAGGGGTAAGGAGGTAGAGGAACTGGGACAGATTGTGTTGGACCTTGGAGTCCATTATAGGGACTTTGGCATCTAACCTGAATGAGATGGGGAGCCCCTGGCAGGTTTTAAGTGGCGGACTAGAGTGATGGATTACATGTGTCTTCATCTTCCTACTTACTCATTTCTATCTTTTCTATTTTTGCAAAGCTAATGAACTAAAAATATTATCTCATTTTTATAATACTCCTTTTTCAAATTATTAGTGAGGTTGAGCATCATTTTATATGGGGTTTTTTTTTTTTTGCCATTTGTATTTCTTCTGAAATTACCTCTTCATATCCTTTCCTATTTTGCGCTTGAGCTGTTTATCTGTTTCTTAATAATTTCTTGTCCAGTAAGCTCCACACATATTTTGAATACAATCTTTTGTCTGCCGTATGTGTTGCAAATACTTTATATCAAGTCTATTTGCCTGAGTCTTTTTTTATGTTTTATTTCACTAATAAACATTTTTGTACATTCTGACTCCTCAAATTTATCCATTATTTTTCTATGGCTTCCTGACTTCCCATTTTATTTTACAAGACTTTCTCCCCCCAAGATCATTAAGAATGGTTTCCTAAATTTTTAGTTTTTCACATTTAGATCTTTAATCTATCTAAATATATTTTTATCTATGATGCAAGGTAAGTATATAACTTTATTATTTTTTTCCCTGAACTGACAGCCATTTGTGCTAACATCTTCTGTAGAAATAATCTGTCTTTTCCCTAACAATTTAGAGAGCCCCAAGCTTGTGGCTCTGTAGTTCACTAGCTATATGAACTTGAGCAAGTCAGTTAGCCTACCAGCCTATCTCCCTTCTGTATGGTAGAGATAATAATGCTTACTTCAGAAGCTGTTGTGAGTTTGACATCATTTTATTTATTAATCTGTTAACTGAATTATTGTTATGCTTGCAAAATTATTTTTCATGAAATACTTAGCATACAGTAGTTAATTGGTTCAAAGTAATTTAGTAATTAATTTCTGATCTTTTTCATTTCTAATAATAAATAATTTAGTAAGTTTGAACCATAATTGCTCTTAGGCATTTAAAAAAATAGGATATTTGAAGTATTTTCAGATGAAATGAGATGATACCTGGCATTTACTTCATAATAGTCGGCAAGAAGAGTGAAAGGTACGGCTGAAGCAAGATTAGAGTCCACAGAGGTTCTTTATGCCACATTTTCTACTTCGGTATATTTAAAAATTCTCAGAATAAAAAGGTTTTTTTAAAAATGCATCTTTAAAAACAGTTAAAAATGACAAAGTATAAACCTTTGTTATTTCCAAATGGAATATTATGTATTTGTTATATTACTATCTGTACTTTTTTTTTTTTTTTAAGATTTTATTTATTTATTTGTCAGAGAGAGAGGGAGAGCGAGCGAGCGAGCACAGGCAGACAGAGAGGCAGGCAGAGGCAGAGGGAGAAGCAGGCTCCCTGCCAAGCAAAGAGCCGGATGTGGGACTCGATCCCAGGATGCTGGGATCCTGACCTGAGCCGAAGGCAGCTGCTCAACCAACTGAGCCACCCAGGCGTCCCAATCTGTACTTTTCTTTACTATAGTTTAACCTCTCAAAAAGAAGGAAAGCAAGGAGGGAAGGAGGAAGAAAAAGGTTAAAAAAAAAAAAGGGAAAGAAGGCTTCATTGTCTTTTATCTCCCTTGCCTGTGTAATGAAACACAATTGACCCTTCTACTGTTTTAACGCCAGCTTAAACATGTAAAACATTTGAAAAGATTTCAAGTTAATAAAAAGGACAATTTCTAATAATTCAAACTGCTTATCAGCAGACCTGGTTCCTGTGAGGTAGTTATACTCATTCCTGGATGGGGCTAATTGAGCTTAATTGACCTCTAGGGTCACTTTGAACTCTGATTCTATGAACCTGACTTTGTAGTTGATATCATCCTTCCCTTTTGAAACTAAGAATCATAATAATCCACTATACCTTTATAAAATTGACTGATAATTAGAGTTACTCATTTACCAAACATTTGTAGACAGCTTAGAGAAATGAGATAGTATAATTTACAGTGCAGTGAGGGAGAAGGGTAGCAGGAAGATAGATGACTAAAGAAATAATTATAGGATAGTACAGTAAATAAAACTCTGTTCAGAGACTTTCAAGCACAGAAGGGGTTAACTCTAGGAAAGTATGGGAAAACTTGGACTGAGTCCTAAAAATTCTTCATACAAAAATATATTTATCACTCACCCTGTAGCAACAAAAGTTGTATGAAAAAAAAAGTTGTGTCACTCACCCATACAGTAGACTTCTGTAGAAATGGTAAGTAGAACAGGGAGATTCTCTGTTTGTAAACGATGTAGAACTATCTCCAAGAGATAATTATTTTTTTAAACTCTTAAAATTTTTTAAGTAATCTTTACACCCAGTGTGGGGCTCCAATTCATGGCCCCAAGACCAAGAATCACACATTCCACCAACCAAACCAGCCAAGGGCCCTCTAAGAAATACTAAGTGAATAAAACCAGAGTACATAAATATGAACATAAAATATTTTTGTTATCTTCTATGGTACAATTTTTACTAACCATAGCTTTCAGGAAGCTATTAGCTGCATATAACAGGACTCTAACAATGGTAGCTTAAAAGAATGCAGTGTTTATCTCCACTAACAAGAAGACTAGAGGTGAACACATCAGAGCTGCTATAGCCCTCGAAGAAGTAAGTCATTAGGGCCCCAAGCTTCTCTGTTCTTTCTGCTCTACCGTCTTTAGGTTGGGGGCCCCCTTTAGGATCCTTAGGTCTCTTCTGGGCCATCCTCTAGGCAGGAAAGTATTTGGGTCATCTTCCAGACAGGAAGAATGGGTAAGCCCAAATTTCCAGAAGTACATAACACACCAACTGACTCTGTCCCCTAACATCAGGAACTCAGGAGATGTCTCAGAAGCTCCTCCTAGTAGATTTCTGCTTACAGTCTTTGGCCAGACTGTGCTACATGATCACTACTGGCCTCAGGGGATCTTGGAGAGGTAATTTTAAGTGAGTCCTTTGTCACTCCATATATAATCAAAGGTACATTGGTAGCGAGGAACATAAAAATGGATAGGTGACTAGCAATGGCTGCTATCATCCCGTCTAAAACCTAGGATGCTAAAAAAATTTGGAGAAATGTTGGGGAAAAAATGGACCAGAACAGATGAAGTTGTTTAGTGTAACTGAAAGAAAGTGATTTGGTGAAAATTTTTGTAGAAACATTGATTAATCCTCAGTTTCATTCAATGTGGTAATTACTTCCCTACTCTGATTATTTAACATAAGTGGTATTCATTTGTGACTCTTTTCCAATCAAGATTTAGCATGAAAAATACCCAAGAGTATGAAAATATATGTACATAAAATGGCATGAAGACTTTTATTTAAGATAATTTTTAAAACCCAGTATGTTGAAAGTTTACTAGATTGCTTTGGTTGGCTAAAACAGGAATAAGATAATGAGAAGAAAAATTTCCCAGATTCTTTCATACTGTCACTACTTCTCTGCTATACCCTAAATTATACTCTGGCATAATGTGATCTGGAGTTGTTTATCTGATGATAAAATCTTAGAAATTGAGAGCACACTACCAGATAGTGGAATTGCAGGACAGATTTCAAAGATGACAAATCATTTCATTTCTATTTTCTATTAGAAAAAGTAGTGTTAATAGCAATATTTTGGTCTCTTTGTAACTGTTAACTGCCAGTCTAGCTAACTTTTAAATCCCTGAATCGGGGGTACCTGGGTGGCTCATTCAGTTAAGCAACTGCCTTTGGCTCGGGATGTGATTCTGGGGTCCTGGGATCCAGCGCCCCCCGCCCCTCCACATCAAGCTCCTTGCCCAGCAGGGAGCCTGCTGCTGCTTCTCCCTCTGCCTGCTGCTTCCCCTGCTTGTGCTCTCTGTCTGTCGAATAAATAAATAAAATCTTTAAAATCAGTCAGTTAGTCAGTCAATCCCTGAATCATAGGATTTGGGAACTGGAAGGAATTGTTTCTCCTTCAGTGATGAGAAGACTGCACACCTCAGAGTTTAAGAGATCTGCCCCTCCACTGTGTGATGTCATAGGCAGAAGTAGAACTGTTATCCAGATTTCCTGACTGGCTAAATCACTTGAGTTGGTTCTGATCAAATGATTGGGAAGCAAGTTGATTACTTTTCCAAGTTAGTAAGAACAAAAGGAGTCAAATCTATTCATAATTTATTTTCTCGAAAATCTTCTTCTGGAGCACCTGGGTAACTCAGTTGTTTAAGCGTCTGCTTTCTGCTCAGGTCTTGATCCCAAGATCCTGGGATCCAGCCCCACATCGGGCTCCCTACAGGGAGCCTGCTTCTCCCTCTCCCTCTGCTGCTCCCCTGCCTGTGCTCTCTCTCTCTTTCTCTGTCAAATAAATACATAAAATCTTAAATTTAAAAAAAGGAAAGAAAGAAAGGAAAATTCTCTTCTGTAGTGCTTAGAACTAGGGATCAAAATTGGACAAGTTTTGGTGGGCATATACCAGTGTTGGTAACATTGGTAACTTGGGCCTTTTTTCCCTTCTCATTTACTGTTCATTTGCAAATAAACATTTTTTTTAACGATTTTATTTATTTATTTGACAGAGAGAGATCACAAGCAGGCAGAGAGGCAGGCAGAGAGAGAGAGAAGGAAGCAGGCTCCCGGCTGAGCAGAGAGCCCGACGCGGGGCTCGATCCCAGGACCCTGAGATCATGACCTGAGCCGAAGGCAGCGGCTCAACCCACTGAGCCACCCAGGCGCCCCTGCAAATAAACATTTTAAATTATCATTGGTCATTGTGACAATGTGGCTCTGAGTTCCAGCTTTGTCCTTTACATACTGAATATTCTTGGTCAAGTATTTAACCTCCCTAGACCTGCTGGAATTAGAATTACAAGTAGATAATAGAAATGGAAGTTCTTTGTAAATGGGGCATACTGTACAAATTAAGGCTTTTCACTTTTACTATTACAATTGTTTTTGTTGATTCTGACCACGTGGCATTTAAAGATTTCTATTTATTTAATGAATGCTGTTTTATGATTATAAATGCTTTCCTTTAAAAGCTCACAATTATTTGGTTTCAGCCTCGGAGTAATTCAAAACACCTACAACTTCTTGCATACATGGTTATTATGTTCTTTCATAAGCTGACTGAATGAAACATCTGTCCAGTGCTTAACCCTTCCTAAGTTATACACTTGCTGACAGTCCCATTGTGTGATTTTTGTGAAACGTGACTTTTTTATGGATTTTCAGTGTTGGTATTATAAATTAGTGAACAAGATACTGTTTTTATTCCTTTCTTTTAGTTACTTTTTTAAAGGATAATTTTAAATGTTAACTCCTTTTGTTAGTTTTTAAATGTTTTCTGTTAACTTCTGAGTAGTCTTCTAAGCCTCTATCATTGGTGATTTTCTTTGGGATGTAGTGAGGTTTCCATCTACACTATGAATATGTTCTTTATTTAGAAGCTATTTAACTCACTGGTTCATGTTCTCCTACTCCCCTAATTTGTAATCAAGTACCTTATATCCCCTGGGTCATTTTTACATATTCTTTTGATTTTTTTTAACAAAAGAAATTAAAAATGTGATTTTTCTTTTCTTTTCTTTTTTTTTTTTTAAGATTTTATTTATTTATTTGACAGAGATCACAAGTAGGCAGAGAGACAGCCAGGGGATGGGGAGGCAGGCTCCCTGCTGAGCAGAGAGCCCAATGTGGGGCTCGATCCCAGGACCCTGGGATCATGACCTGAGCCGAAGGCAGAGGCTTTAATCCACTGAGCCACCCAGGCACCCCTGTAAAGGCTAATTCTAAACGTTAGCTCCTTTTGTTTGTTTTTTAATGTTTTCTGTTAACTTCTCAGTAGTCTTTAATACAGGATTAAAAAGTCTCATATTTATTATTTGATTATTTTATATTTATTTGTCTTCATGTTTAAGGTCGTCCTCGTTCAAATGCTTAAATTTGACTTTTAGGTCAGGCCCCTTGGTTATATTTCCCTTGGGCCTTTGTAATAGCTTCCTCCCTCACTGATGTCTCTACTTTCACTGTCTACTTTTTCAGATTTTTCTACATATCACTTTCAGAATATTTTTCCTAAAGCACTTTAAAAAAATATATCATCCCTCCTTCTCAAAAGCACTGCCTGTGTAACAAAATTCAGACCCTTTAACTTGCTATAATCTAGCTCTAGATTCCTACTTCTCACTTATCCATACAGACCCTATGCTTTTACCAAAATGACCTCCTCATCCTCTGGTCATGTCTTCCCCTCTTGCCTTCACCCAATCTTGATTCCTATTCTTCATCATTCTGGGGTTCCTAATTCCTACTGTGGTGTCTGCCCCTTCTCTCCAGCTATAGAAATCATACCTGTCATTCAAGGGCCAGCACAAATTTACCTTCTTCAGAGAAAATTTTTAAATCTTGCAACTGGCAATCTAGGGAGCACCCTGGTATAGTGGAAATAGGTTGGATTCTGAAGTCCCTGTCAGTTGTCTGTTGCATAACAAACTGCCCCAAAACTTGGTGGCTTAAAACAGGAAACATTTTACTTTTCATAGTTCTGTGGGTTGGCTGCACTGATCCTCTGCTTGTTTCTCCTGGATTTATTTATGTGGCTGCATTTAGCTGGTAGGTCAGCTGGAGGATGAGCATGGGTAGGAAAGCTGGGCTTTCTTCCCTGCATGTTGTCTTTCATTCTCAAGGAGGCCCGATGAGGCTTCTTCACATGTAATGTCAGGACAGCATTCCCAGAGAGTAGCCCCCAGTGCAAAAATACTCACCCATCTTCTTTGTCCCACATTTACTGACATCCAGCTGACCAGGCAAGTCAGCTAATCAACTCAGAGTTAATCAAGGAGGAGACGTGACATGGATGTGACGAAGTATGATTCAGTCACATGGCTAAGCCCAGAGTCCGCGTGGAAAGGACAACACAGGAGCATGGAAACCAAGTGGTGCGATTCACGTGAAGTCATCTGTAACCGATTCCAACAGATTTCCAGCTCTGTATTACTGTATGCCTTTGGGAAAGTCATTTAACAGTGTGCAACGATTTTCTCACCTATAAAAAGGAGTTAGTAATACCTACCATAGGATGGTTGTGAAATTTAAGTATTTTGATAATTGTTTGGGCTTTTATGATTTTAAAGTAATGGTTTTGTCATTGTAGAAAATGTACAAAGTATAGAAAAGTATAAGAAAAGAAATATTTTGGGACACCTAGGTGTCTCAGTTGGTCTGCATCTACCTTCAGCTGGGGTCATGATCATGGAGTCCTGGGATCCCAGGGTCATGGGATCCTAGGGTCCTGGGATCGAGCCCCAAGTCAGGCTCCCTGCTCAGCTGAGAGCCTGCTTCTCCCTCTCCATCTGCCCCTCCCCCTGTAACCCCCTCTAGAGCTCTCTCTTCTCTCTCTCAAATAAGGTAAAATCTTTAAAATGGGGAAAAGAAACATTTCTTGACATCCCCTCTGAAACAGTACTATACTATAAACTTCTCCAGGACCTTCTCTGTTTTATTCACTACTGTAGGTATATATCTTGGTTTTTATTCTGATATGTAAGGTCTTTGAAGAAAGAGACCACATTTTATTCACCTTCAAATCCCATAGCTTTGGATTAGAATTAAAAAGATAACATATGAAAGTGTTTAACTTAATGCCTGACGAGGTTTATGGTCCTGCTTAAACTGGAGTTTCTTCAGGTACTAGAAGGGAATTTCAGAAATCCTCAAACTACAGGTGGGAAGGGTATGCTGGTAACAGAGTATCTAAATGGAACTGTAGAGGGTTGCCCCACTAGCAGCTTCTCTCTGGGAGTCCTGGTTATTCATGAGAGGGAGGGGGAGGAATGTTCTCGGGAAGGAACATGTCAAGATCTGCTTATAGATCCAAAACTGCTCAGTGGAGAGGCCTCTATTTAAAACTTCATTAAAAAGGAATAGTCTTTAAAAAAAAAAAAAAAGAGGGAGAGGGACTAGTCGCTGAAATAGTTTGCTGTTGAGCACTGAAGTCTGCCATTACTGATACGGTGGTATTCTTGACACTCAGCCAAGTCTCACCTTCATGTTTCAGTCAAAGAAGTTTGGCAGAGATCACGGAACTTATCCATACTGCTCTCCTCGTGCATCGTGGCATAGTAAATTTAAATGAGCTGCAATCTTCTGATGGACCACTGAAAGACATGCAGTTTGGAAATAAAATCGCTATCCTGAGTGGAGACTTTCTTCTAGCAAATGCCTGCAATGGACTAGCGTTGCTACAAAACACCAAGGTAATGGCGGGCAGGTTACTCGTGTCTGGATGACTTTCAGGTGTGGAGGTCTGTGCGCCCCGCTGCCCCAGCTCCCCACATGGAGATGCTCAGTAAAATTGTAATGATGGTGGTGGCAGTGTCAACACCAGTAAAGCTGATAAATGCGAGCAAAGAATTTTGAAATTAACTCGGGTTTTTTCTGGTTATAATGATTTGTTCATTATAGAATAGTGTTAAATATTTAACAGAGAGAATATATATATATATATATAAACAGATATTACCTATATTGCCTCACTATCCAGAGATAATCACTGTTATTAATATTGTGATGTATTTCCTTTCAAGCTTTTTGTTTGCTTACTCCTACCTTTATATATGTGAATTTTTTGTAACATAGGTGAGAACTTACATATATAAGAACTTACATGTATAATCCTGCCTATTTTTTCCTACTTCATATTATGATGTGGGTATTTTCCCATGTTATTAATATTTTTCACAAATTTGTTAGTGGTTGCATAATATTCAGTTATTTAGATGTAATATTTATTTAACAAATGTCTCATTCTAGGCACTTAAGTTGCTTCTCATTTTTTATTGTCATAAACAGATCTGCAGTAAACATCTTTACACAGTAGTATCCCTCCTTCCAGATTATTTTGTTCAGATAAGTACCTAAAAGTGGCTCAAAGGGTTTAGACATTTTTAGCATTCTTGATACATACTGCCAAGCTGCTCTCTAGAAAATTGTAGAGATATTCCTTGTATATGAATTTGAGTTAGATTTAGTTATAAAATAACAGTGGTCAGAACAAGATAGGATTTATCCTTTCTCATGTAAAAACATCCAGGACTAGGCAGTATAGTCTTGGATTGATTCTCCAAAGTCAGGAGCAAAGGCATTTTCTGTCTTCTGCTCTGCCATCCCTATCTTACTCTGTAGTTTTGGCCCCGATAGCTGCCATCATGTTCTTCCTCCAGTCAATAGGAAGGGAGGAGGAGGAAGACAGAGAAAAGCAGATCTCCTTCACCTGAAAGTCAAGAGAGGGTACATCCTCTTTTGCTAAGGAGAGTCTCAGTGTAAGTCCACTGTCCCAGAATTCCAAATGACTTAACATTTGTCTTGGATTTTCTTCTTTTAACAGAGAACAGTTACTAATAATTACATTAGGAGGAGCCAGGATGGGTTTCATAGATGTCTACTTTATACTTCCAACCTCTGCCTCAGTTTTTGTCTAGTGTGGCTAGTAGAATGGGAGACCCATATACAATGGAGAATGTTTTCATGTAGATGTTAAATCTGGAGGACAACCAGCAATAATTCATCTCTTTTCCCAACACTTTCATATACCTCCCATTCAAGAACAGAACACGGGGCAGCTGCTCATAGAACAAAGGGCAGTGAATGTCTAGATTAACCATTAACTTCTTCCTGAATTGGGTGTAGAAGTATTTGACATTGCTGCCCCAGCTGGCCACTTGATGTATCTCCCAAATGTACCATGGCCTACAAGAGTCACCAAGCTACTAGGTACCAGTCCCAAAGTCCAGTGGGAAACAGAGTAAGGTGGGAAGTAGGGCATCGGTGAAGTACCTGTGGGAAATAGAGACCGATCAGAGAGGGTAGGGAGTAAACTGAGCACGCTGGCTTGTGTAATATAAACCTATAATTATTTTATTGTTTGGCAGCACTTTATTTTTGCAATAAACCCTTTTGGCAGCAATAAGCTAAAACTATACATTTCATTTTTTAAAGTACTGAGAAAGTTGATAAGGAATGTGTAATTTGCACAGAATGTTGGCATTTACTATCCACTGCAGAGGCCATACTGGTATCACTAACCACGTGAAAACAGGAAGCATCAAATCTGCTGAAAATAATGAAACCTAACTTGTAGACAAATGCCTGTTTTTCCAGATTAATTTCACTCATTCTCATCTACAGGTTTTTTATGTACACATAGGAGAAGGTAAGCAATCACTTTATATTTGTTGGCTCCCTTGGCAGAAGAAAAATGTTGGAAACAATTAAATAATTACAGTTTTAGTTGAGTGCCAGCCTGGCACTTAAAGTATTAAATCATTTTAGTTAATTCAAAAAAATGTTTCATTTTTTCCATCCACTATGGGACCAAGGTAAAGCTTTTGGAAGTATACTCTATCAAAGATAAAACCATTATGAGTGAGTTTAGAAATTCAATTTAAAGTACAACATGGGGGGGCGCCATGGGTTAAAGTACAACATGGGTGGTTCAGTGGGTTAAAGCCTCTGCCTTCGGCTCAGGTCATGATCTCAGGGTCCTGGGATCGAGCCCCGCATCGGGCTCTCTGCTCAGCAGGGCGTCTGCTTCCTCCTCTCTCTTTGCCTGCCTCTCTGCCTACTTATGATCTCTGTCTGTCAAATAAATTTTTAAAATCTTCAAAAAAAGGAAAAATAAAGTACAACATGGAAGAGGTGATTAGCTGGCTCAGTCAGTAGAGCATCCGACTCATGATCACGGGGTGGTAAGTTTAAGCCCACTCTGGGTATAGAGATAACTTAAATAAATAACGTTCTACATAGGAGAGAACAATATTAGTTTATAATAATAATACAAGTACACATGTTGGTGAGGCACACACAGTGTTGTGGTAAAAACAATGTCCTGGGGCGCCTGGGTGGCTCAGTGGGTTAAAGCCTCTGCCTTCGGCTCAGGTCATGATCTCAGGGTCCTGGGATCGAGCCCCGCATCGGGCTCTCTGCTCGGCAGGGAGCCTGCTTCCCTTCCTCTCTCTCTGCCTGCCTCTCTGCCTACTTGTGATCTTTGTCTGTCAAATAAATAAATAAAATCTTTTAAAAAAAAAAATGTCCTTGCTACACTGTGAAACTATGGAGTAGCTGGAATTCACTATGATGTACCCATAATTCCTAATCGCATCTTAACAAGTATTAACATTCTATTAATTGAAATAGAAGGTATTATTATTAAAATTTACAAGTATCTTTAATGTTCAAGTCTTCAAACTGTAAGATTTTGAGGATTTTGGTGTTGAGTACAAAAATACAGCACCACAGTAGGTACCTTCTGTCTCTATTGCCTACCATTAATCAGATTTTCAAAATCTTTATACCCAACATTATATTGTATTATATATAATATATACATTATATATGTATAATAACAAAATATTAATTTTGTTATACATGAATCATAAGATTTTGGTGACATCTTGCTCAAAATCCATTAGAAATGTTGAAGTCTTCAACAAATAGAACACATAATGAACGTTTTAGGGAATTACAGTGAAAACAATGAGTGAAAATTCCATTGGAATTTTTCCTTACAAAAACAAGGGAGGAACAGAACAAAATAAATAGTAAGATCTCAAATGCTACCCCAGATTAGAATTTACAATTCTATAATTGCACTTTGGAATATCTCACCTTGCAAGAAGAATACCTTGGTATGGCTGCTATTTTGAATAAATTACACACACACAAGTAAAATGAAATTGAGAAGGCCTAGATTTTGTAGCATCTAATTTTAGTAAAAACATTCAGAAGAATCATAGAGGCAATTTATTTGACAAGCTTTGTCTTATAAAAATATTTGTCAAAGAAAGGTACTCTGAAGGAAGCAAAAAGATAGTACCTTGAAAATATTTGGGCTGGAATAGTTACACTTTACAATATCTTAAAAATTAGAATTGAGTTTCTCTTCCATCTGGCAGATGTGCTCAGAGCTTACCAGGTAACTAGAATCTGTAGAATGAGCATTTTCTCAATTAAAAATATTATCATCTGGGGTGCCTGGGTGGCTCAGTTGGTTGAGTGTCTGCCTTTGGCTCAGGTCATGATCTCAGGGTCCTGGGATTGAGTCCCGCATCGGGCTCTCTGCTCTGCAGGGAGCCTGCTTCATCCTCTCCCTCTCTCTGCCTGCCTGTCTGCCTGCTTGTGATCTCTGTCTGTCAAATAAATAAATAAAAATATTATGATCTACCAATAAGAATCAATTGAAGTTATCAATAATTTCAAATTAGTCATAAGATGCTCTGTGAAGAATATTGCTGGCAGTTTTATTCTTTTTTTTTTTTTTTTAAGATTTTATCCATGTATTTGACAGACAGAGATCACAAGTAGGCAGAGAAGCAGGCAGAGAGAGAGAGGGAAGCAGGCTCCCCGCTGAGCAGAGAGCCCGACGCGGGACTCGATCCCAGGACCCTGAGATCACGGCCCGAGCCGAAGGCAGCAGCCCAACCCACTGAGCCACCCAGGCACCCTGGCAGTTTTATTCTTAAATACTATATATATATATGTATATATATCTTTTTTTTTTTTTTAAGATTTTATCCATTCATTTGAGAGAGAGAAAGAGAGAGAGCACAGGCAGAGAGGAGAGAGAAGCAGTCTCCCTACAAGCAGGGAGCTCAAGAAGGGGCTTGATCCCAGGACCCTGAGATCATGACCTGAGCCAAAGGCAGACACTCAACCAACTGAGCCACCCAGGCACCCCAAAATGCTGTATTTTTCAAAGCACATTCTTCAGGGGCACCTGTCTGGCTTGGTCAGTAGAGCATGTGACTCTTTTTTTTTTTAAGATTTTATTTATTTATTTGACAGAGAGAGATCACAAGCAGGCAGAGAGGCAGGCAGAGAGAAAGAGAGAGAGGAGGAAGCAGGCCCCCCGCTGAGCGGAGAGCCCGATGTGGGACTCGATCCCAGGACCCTGAGATCATGACCTGAGCCGAAGGCAGCGGCTTAACCCACTGAGCCACCCAGGCGCCCGAGCATGTGACTCTTGATCTCTGGGTTGTTGGTTGAATCCCCATGTTGGGTGTAGAGATTACTTAAAACCTTTTTAAAATAAAATAAAAGCACATTCTTCAGAGAAATGCCAGTTACATAATATTAGAGACAGATATGGCTAAGAAATGAGTTAAAGTATATAAATAGATACCAAGAATAATTATTCTAGGGGTGCCTGGGTGGCTCATTCATTAAGCGTCTGCCTTCAGCTCAGGTCATGATCCCAGGGTCCTGGAATCGAGCCCCGCATCAGGCTTCCTGCTCAGGGGGAGCCTGCTTCTCCCTCTCCCACCCCTCCTTCTTGTGTTCCCTCTCTTACTGTGTCTCCCTCTGTCAAATAAATAAATAAAATCTTTTAAAAAAAAATTATTCTCCTAGCTGTTTTTTAATATTCAAATAATCAATATAGAGTTTTTTTGTTTTAATTTACATGGATATATGTTTTTCTTTCTTTTTAAATTTCTTTTTTTTTTTTTTTTTTTTTAATTTAACAGAGAGAAATCACAAGTAGACGGAGAGGCAGGCAGAGAGAGAGAGAGGGAAGCAGGCTCTCTGCTGAGCAGAGAGCCCGATGCGGTACTCGATCCCAGGACCCTGAGATCACGACCTGAGCCGAAGGCAGCGGCTTAACCCACTGAGCCACCCAGGCGCCCCTTAAATTTCATTTTTGAAAATAGGTTTTGAATAGAACTTGTTAACAAGTCCACCAACAGAGTAAAGTCAATTGCTAATAAATACATGTTTCAAAAAGGATAATTTTTTTTTTTTTTTTAGCACTCCCTTTTATTCTCAAGTGTCCCAGTTTGGATGATAAACTATACAGTATCACCTCTTTAAAGACATTTCTCAGAAGTCACTTAGGATGGTTCTGCTTACCAACTGGCCAGAATTTAATTATATGGCCACACCTACTTATAAGGGAGACTAGGAAATATAAACTTTCTTGTGAGTAGCCATGTGCCCAGACAAAAGTCTCGAAGATACACATAACAGATACTGGAGACAAAGAGCATTCTGCCTTATCTCCCCATCACACTTTTGGCTAGCACATATTTTCATGAGACGGACTTGCTGATTTGTAGGGGAAAATGGTATGGTACCTTTAATATATAGTTTATATTCACATGGAAAGGAAGCCAGAGTAAGAAATGAATTGATTATATAAAATGGAAAAATAGAGCATCTCAGATCTCCCTCTAGAGATTTATTACCATTTGGGTATTCTTTTTATTTTTATTTACCTTCAAATTGCTCTATTTTCTATGTGTATAGTCTGCTTTGATGTATCTCACTAAATCCTCTCCTTAACTGGAATTCATATGGTAGTGGAAGGATGACAGGTCCATTGCCTTTGAGAGCCCCTCTCTGACGGCAGCATCCATCTTTCCTCTTGACCTGTACCTGCTGTGGTCTGTGATGAACTTTAGGTCTTGGGAAAGGAGGAGACCTCAGAAGGTACAGGCCTGGTATAGTTTCTGGTGCCTGGCACTGGCCACTCACTCGTAGGTTAGACCCACATACCTAAGAAGAAGAGCTGCTCAGGATTTGGTAACTAGATCCACATTTCAGTAATTAGCTGACAGCCTGGCCCCACCTTAAAACGAGACTTACTGCCTTTCAACAAATTTCTGTTTTCTCTAATCATTAGTTTTAACATACTTGAAGCTATTCTGATGAAATCTTACATAAGGTTAAGAAGATGGTATTTCATACAAATATAATCATACTGTAACGACATAAACAATTATTTGTTTGCTTTAGCAAACTCACTTTATGGGAATGATGTTTAATGTGTTCCTTTTTCTTAGCTAGCTTGCATCATTCACACATCTTTCTTTCAGTGCAGTTCAAGTTCAGAGAAAATGGAAGCTTTACTCCCATCAAAATCAATTCTGTTTCATAGTTTGTGAAACACTCTTGGTGTTTTGCATTCAGAAGCATCACTGTAAATGTTCCAGAGTCTAAGACCTCCACCATCTGCTCCATTAGGCACTGGATTTCAGTGGCAGTATTTGATTAAAAAAAAAAAAAGAAAAGAAAACCACCCCCCCACACACACACACACAAAATAAAAACAGCATATCCAAACAACAGTTCAGCCCGAAGCTTCTCCTTGAAATAAGAATGATCAGGCATTTTCCTTCCTCTTCTGTGAGCTCTAATACCTTCATGGTCTCTGCACCGTTTTGCACTTTTAGATTTTCATTTTATTGACCTTTTTGGTGAGGAATTTCTTTTTCCTTTTTAGTCCATGGTATATTGTTTTTTTGTTTGTTTTGTTTTTGTTTTTTGAAGATTTTATTTATGTGACGGAGAGAGAGATCACAAGTACACAGAGAGGCAGGCAGAGAGGGGGAAGCAGGCTCCCTTCTGAGCAGAGAACCCAATGTCGGGCTCGATCCCAGGACCCGGGGATCATGACCTGAGCCAAAGGCAGAGACTTAACCTATTGAGGCACCCAGGCACTCTGGTATATATATTTTTTAATGTGATAATTGTGTGTTGAATTGAAGCCTTTCTTCTATGCAACCATTCTGTTCATTAAAAAAAACAAACAAACAAACAAAATAGGATCCTTTTGTTTCTTGTTCTTCAAAATTTGAAGAAAATTTTAAAGGCTCTATGAAGGTCCATTTCAAAAGATACTTCACTGGATCAGTTCTTGTGGAACATCTTGAGTACCATGTCCAGGGGTCTATAATTGGTCTCTACAAATCTAGGCTCTTAGTACCTCTCTTTTAATCATACTACATGGTTTCCAAACCATGTGAACACCAGTTTAAACTGAGGAGATTATACGGGGTAACGAAAGTTCTTGAAAGTCAAGAATTCTCTTTGATAAAGCAAATCTTCTGTACTCAGAATGAATTCCTTTCATTTAAATACTTGACAGCTTATTTTTTTTTTTAAGGAAAATAGTTATACCTCAGAAGAAGACTAATTTTATTAAATGAGTTCCCAGAAGCTTTTAAGGATAGTACTAATCAAACATTTTTTAGGCAGAGGAGGAGATAGTGATAAATATTTCTTTGGGGCAGTGTTAAATTTTTTCAAGTTCTATACATGTGGTGAATGCCTTAGTAGATTTCTATTTAATGATGTTTTAATTTTCTCTTACAAGAAAGAAACATTGTTGATAGATGAATGGGTAAAGAAGTTGCAGTATATATACCGTGTGCTATATATATTTATATGGGGGGGGGGTGTGTGTGTGACTATTACACAGCCATAAAAGGAGTGAAATCTTACCATTTGTGACAACATGGATGGACCTAGACGGTATTATACCAAGTGAAATAAATCAGACTCAGAAAGACAAATGTCATATAATCTCATTTATATGTGGAATCTAAAAAGCAAAACAAATGAACAACAGAACAGAAACACTCATAGGTACAAGAAACAAAGAGGTGGGGTTTTCGTGGTCAAAATAGATAAAGGGAATTAAGAGATAAAAACTTACAGTTATAAAATCAGTAAGTCATGGGGATGTAATATACAGCCTAAGGAACACAATAATATTGTAATAACTTTGTATGGTGAACTAGACTTCTTGTAGAGCTCATTCTGCACTGTATCAAAATACCACATCACTGGGGCACCTGGGTAGCGCAGTCAGTTAGGTGTCAGACTCTTGGTTTCAGCTTAGATCATGATCTCAGGGTTGTGAGATCGAGCCCCATGTCCAGCTCTGCATTCAGCACGGAGTCTGCTTTAAGATTCCCTCTGGCCTCCCTCTGCCTGCCACTCCCTCTGCTTGTGCTCTCTCTCTCTCTCTCTCTCTCTGGCAAATAAATAAATAACATCTTTAACAAAACAAAAAAGATTCTCTCTCTCCCTCTCTCTCTTCCCCTTCCCCATTCTCTCTTTCTCTTTCTAAAATAAATCTCTTTTTTTAAAGATTGCATTACTGTAATGTACACTTAAAATAGGCTATTGTATGTCAATTGTACTTTTCTTTAAAGAAGAAAAGAAAAATTTGTCAGCAATAGCAGTGAAAAGAGAGGGGCACTTGGGTGGCTCAGTCTGTGTGGTGTGTCGACCGTTAGCTCCAGTCATGATCCCAGGGTCCTAGGATCCAGCCCTGCATCAGGCTCTCTGCTCAGCAGGGAGCCTACTTTTCCTTCTCCCTCTGCTGCTCCCCTCTAGTTTGTGCTCTCTCACTCTTGCTCTCTCTCAAATAAATAAATAAATAAAATCTTTTAAAAAAAAAAAAAAAAAGGCAATGAAAAGACAGACCACAGCAGTGAGGGAGCAGACAGAACTTAATACAGAATTTCTGTATATAGTATGTCACTCTTTTCACAGTGACAGCTTTTTTTGAGGGTCTGTATTTAACTTGGTAATTAAAGTTAGTGTATTTGTAGCAACTTTAATTTTTTATGACTTACTCATTCTACCAATTTTCCATTTTCTTGTGCTACTGGGTTTTTTTGTTGGGTTTTGGTTTTTTTTTTTTTTTTTTAGTTTATTTATTTATTTATTTAGTTGACAGAGATCACAAGTAGGCAGAGAGGCAGTCAGAGAAGGAGAAGGGGAATGCTACTGTATTCTTGTCTGAATTTCTGCATTATGTGTTTATTTCTGTACTTCTTCTGGGGCAGACAGTAAGAACAAGAGTTCTGCAGTGATAAGAAATTCAGAGCTGTTTTATAATTGCCAAGGGTAAAATTAGCAAAGTCAATTATTCTCCCTTTGGCTTTTCCCTGAAGATATTAGGGGTCTTCAAGGTAATTGCCTTAGGTAACACTTAGATTTTTAAATATCTCTAAGTATAGAAATTGGTATATTAATCCTCTGGTAATTGTCTTCTTACTATTATAGTTGTCGTCACATTAAGTGTGAATTAACAAAATTTTGAATTCGAGAGTGAGTTTAAAAATCAGTATTTTGAGTTTTCATTCATTTTCAATTATGGAAGCCAGGGACAGCTTTTTGTTCTGGTACTTCACTATCCACAAACCCTAGGCTTTGAGACTTTAAAATGCCTCTTTTTAAGCCATAAATTCCCTGACTCCATTGGAATAAGTTGCTCTCTGTTGTGTTCATGTAGACTTATCACTGAATCCTGGAATGATGGGGTCATACCAGAGTCTAGAATTTTAGTGTCTGAGCATCAAGCTACCAGATATGCTGAATAATTGGGGGAAAAACATGAAATGGAAAAGCACTCTAATTTAAAAATCTGGCTGACCATTAGAGGCTTTTTTCAGGTCCCTGTTTATTTTGTAGACTGGATCTGTATTTAGGATTAAGCCACAGTACCAATAAGGCTGTGTGGATTACTACTTGTCATCTTTTTTTTTTTTTAAAGTCTTTCATTTTACATCTATAGTGATAACTCTAGTATTTAAAAAATTGAACTCACCATGGTTTGTTTTTTTTTTTTCTATTTGTTTAGTCATTTTCATTTAATGGACCTTTCACTATACATCAGGTGGGAGAATGTGAGTTAGCCTGGGTTTTGTTTGAGTACCCCCGAACATTATCGTGATGTCATTCCTGGGGACTGTTCTATTAAGCATTAGTGATTTATATTTCTAAATAACCAGGGGCACAGATGTACTCCTTACATAGCTGATGTATTTCCTTATGTTAACTTTGTTTTCCTAAAGGCATAAATATGTTGTTTACAAGGAAGATTTTTGTTTGTATAAATAATGTTTAATTTATGCATATAAATCTCTTCCTTTTACACCATCTATATATTTGAATAAAGAGACTGCTATTGGTTACTTGATGTTTATATTATTTGTTGTATTAATTCTACTTTCAAATTCATGTTAAAAGGTGAAATGTGGATGGGACGCCTGGGTGGCTCAGCTGGTTAAGCAGCTGCCTTCGGCTCAGGTCATGATCCCAGCGTCCTGGGATCGAGTCCCACATCGGGCTCCTTGCTCGGCAGGGAGCCTGCTCCTCCCTCTGACTCTGCCTGCCATTTTGTCTGCCTGTGCTCACTCTCTCTCCCTCTCTCTCTCTCTGATGAATAAATAAAATCTTTAAAAAAAAAAAAAAAAGTGAAATGTGGAGCACCAGGGTGGCTCAGTCGGTTAAGCTCTTGATTTGGCTCAAGTCATGACCACAGGGTTGTGATATTGAGCCCTGCATTGGGTTCCATGCTGGGTGCGGAGCCTATAAAGATGCTCTTCTCCTCCCCCCCTCTTTTTCCCTCTGCCCCCTTCCCCCTCAACTCATGCACATGTTCCGTCTCTCTTAAAAAAAAAAAAAAAAAAAAAAAGTGAAACCTAGGGGTTTCAGTTGGTAGAACATATCATTCTTGTTCTTGTGGTCATGAGTTTAAGCCCTACATTGGGTATGGAGCCTACCTTAAAAAAAAAAGTGAAACCTGGAAACATGTTATATATCATAGGAAATTTGAGATTTTCTTTGTCATATTCATTTAAAATAGATATTATGACCCTGTGTGAAATTATTGCTTTATTTGTTGAAATTATTGATTAATATCTTTAAGCCTCTTTGGTCTCCCACTCAAAATTAATGTTCTTTTTCTACATATAACCCACTCAAGTATTGGTTTTCAGGACTAGAGTAAAGGTATGCAGAAGGTAATTGGGTGTCATATGTTGTAACAATAAAGGCAACTATCTCCCTATCAGTTAAAGAAGCCAAAATGCTACGACAAAATTATAATCTCAGAATCCCCCAGTTTTTCCAGATTTTTAATTAATTAACATAGCTAACTATTAAACAGACACTATATTCATTCTGAGCCACTTTCTTGATCTTTAAAGCAAAAGTGATAAATGATTGGTGTTTGAGAAGTGTACTAGAAACAAGAAGACAAATATTATGCTCTTTTAAAATTTATGATCTCATTAAAAACTTGACCTTTGCCCTTTGGGTGCTATAAAACAATGGAATGAAATGTCTTTTGCCATAAGAAGGTCAAATGCCGTCATGCAAAATGGACACTTCTCTGAATGTCTGTCCACCAGGAAGTTGATGACCCAGAAGGGAATTTCTTCCATCTGCCTGGAATTCAAAGAAGCCCATTTTTAAAAAGTCTGTGTTCTACAAAAAAAATCTATTCTCTAAAATGGGTAGAGTTGAAGCCCACACCCTGGTTGGCCATGAGAGGTAGAAATACGTTGGTATGGCACTTTCATAGTATACTTAATAACCTCAGTTTTGTCGATCCCTTTTTCTACTTTCCAGAAATAAAATTAATCAGAAGCCAGCTTTTTTTTTTTTCCTCTCCATTTTCACTGGCATAAATTGCTATTTCTCTAAAGCCAGAGGGAGAAAAAAAATCTTTTCAGCTTGAATTATTCAGTACTCTTCCTTTTGCCTTTCTAATGATTTTACTCAAGGAACTTCCAGAGGTAGGAGTTAACAAAAGTACTGGGTAGATGAACAGCTGATCCCTTCCCCTCCATTGTCAGCTGCCTGACCTCCCATCTCTTCACTCGTCCTTCCTTTATCCCATAGATTTGTCCTCAATGCCTGTTTCTTTGTCTCTTATTGTTCCCAAATCTGTTAATTTCATCTCAGGCAATCCTCAGAGCATATACACATACTCTTCAACCCTTTTCTTCCTGTTTTTTTCATTCTTTATCTTCCTACCTGTTATTTCAGAAAAAATTGTTATCAATCCTTTTGCTTTTTCTGTGCTCCTTTCAAAGGAAAAATCAGCCAAGAAACTTTACTGAGTAGTTGACAAACATCAGAGTGAAGCTTGGAATGGTCTTTTGTTAAGAATAAGGGAAGTTAAAAACAAAAACAAAAACAAAAAGAATAAGGAAAGTTATATAATTAGAAATGAAGTGGATATGAGAAAGAACCAGTGTCTCTACCCTCATTTTCTTATTAAACCAAATTTCCCTATAACTGTCAATGTTTAAAGGCCATTTAAAAAATATTTCCTGTTTAGTTTTGTTTTCCTGTTTTGTTTAATTGCAAGTATTATAAGATTGTGGTTTTCTATTTGATTTTCAATTATAAGTGTATGGCATTTCTAATGTTACGGGCTGCCCTGAGAACCTACCCACCATTTATAACCTCGAATTTTAGGAAAATGAGGTATGAGCTCCAAACAACTGACTTACAGATAAAATTCCAAAATGGTGCGTTTGTAATCTGGTGCCTGGTTCTATAAGATTGATACCAAATTTGAACCCCATAAGCAAAAGAATAGGTAAGAGCATCCAAAAGGATCCATGTGACTGCTTATCATTAGTAGCCACATATAGCTTAGTTGTGTTGATATAATTTTGGTTTTAGCATTTCCATCATTTTCCTGGGTCCTCAGAGTTGTAAATACTCATGGAAAAAATTCACTCTAAGCCAAAGTTGGCTTATGGGGCTTTAACCCAGGAGCAAATTTTATTTATTTAGCAATAGTGATTGGGGAAGAGCCCTTTCCTGGCAGCTAATGACCTATGGAGGACTCGTGTGCCCAAGGCAAAGCTGAAGGCCATTAGCCCAACAGGCCATTAACTGACAAATGCCTGACCCTGAGGTCATTTCTGATACTGTAAACTATGAACACATTAAAGTGGGTTTGTTGGAAAGTATGGCTGTGCCAAGAAAGTTTCTTTTTAAACATTTTGGAAAAAATGCATTGTTTGTTGTTATTCATGTGGCTTAATTGTCTTTGTTCTGGGGCCATTTTCACTGTGCACAGCAAGTCAGTCATCAGTAAACACCAAAACTATGCTCTGTGGCCATCTTTGATATTTAAAGGACAGTTTTCCTAATTAGAATATCAGAGTAAATACATCATTCCTAAGGAGCTCCAGCTTTCACTTCTGTGTGAAACTGATGTTTTCATGATGTGTTTAGCTGTGTAGCCCTTATCTATTTTATAGTTCTCAGAGAGGACCTATTTAGCCACAAAAGTAGAAAGAACTCCAAAGTAGAAGTCTATGGACCTAGTTTCTATCATTTGTTTTGTTTTGTTTTTAATTGGCCAGTTAACATTGGACAGTTCATTTTATCTCTCAGGTTTTAATTGAGAACATTCATCTTTTTCTCTAGACTGTTTATCTAATGTCTTTCTTTTTTCTTTTCTTTTCTTTTTTTTTTTTTAAGTAAGCTCCATGCCTAACGTGGGACTTGAACTTAGGACCCTGAGATCAAGGGTCCCATGTTTACTGACTGAGCCAGCCAGGCATGCACCTCTAATGTCTTAATATTCCATTTTACAGGTGAAATTAGAAACTTCATGATGTAGGATATTCTTTAAAATTAGTACAAAACATTTAAAAAATTAAAAAATAATATTAACAACTTACATTTTTGAATGCCTACTAAGTAGTAGACACCGTAAATGCTCTGTGTGTATTAACTAACTTAATCTCTCCTGAGGCATGGGAGAGAGTTAAGTAATTTCCTAGAGGAAATGGTAGAGCTGCTGTCTAATTTTAAAGGCAATGTGGCTCCAAAATCCTCATGCTTAACTAAAGTAGAAAACAAGCACACCAGCTAAGAACAATGATACTTCTTTTTGCCAGCAATTTTGCAGTTACCAATATTGGAATTTATAATGTTTTAAATAATTAATAGTTTTTAAATATTGAAATAAATAGTTCAGTACAAACATCAATAGGAACTTTAAGAAACATTTTAGAGAAATAACTAGTAAGCAAAGACAACTTAATTTTCTTAGTTTCCTCATCTGTGTAACAAAGGCATTATTCCATCTCCTATATCTTTACTGATGACAATATTCTACAAATCTGAGTGTTGTAGGAAAGAGTGTATGTATGTATGTGTGTGTGTGTGTGTGTGTGTATATATATATATATATATATCTCCAGATCCAGAAAATGTCATGAAATAGGAAGAAAAACAAAAGAATCAAGAAAAAGTTGTTTATAAACTCAGAGATGTAAAAGAGAATTGAAAATGTTTTATAAATGTCTAAGACCTAGAGATATAAATGCACATTTCAGCCATCTAAAACAATACCCCAGGGCACCTGGGTGGCTCAGTGGGTTAAGCCGCTGCCTTCGGCTCAGGTATGATATCAGGGTCCTGGGATCGAGTCCCGCATCGGGTTCTCTGCTCAGCGGGGGGCCTGCTTCCTCCTCTCTCTCTCTGCCTGACTCTCTGCCTACTTGTGATCTCTCTCTGTCAAATAAATAAATAAAATCTTTAAAAAAAATAAAAAAATTTTAAAAATTAAAAATAAAACAATACCCCAAATTAATAAACTCACCTTTAAGGCCTGTTTGTCCGGGAAACTGATATGGCTTAATTCGTTCAAGTTCAAACTTTAAAAGTCATAAGGGGATATGCAAATGTAAATTTCTGAAAATAGTGATTAAACGAAGTGATAGTTGTGCAAATTTATTTTGAAATAGTTATGATTTATACAACTGATTCACATATTGGAAAAACGATTGGTAATGCAATAAAATTTTTTGTGTTTGTTGTGTTAAGCCATAAGAAGGTGAAATGCCATCGTGCACAATGGACAGTTCTCTGAGTGTCTGTCCACCAGGAAGTTGATGACCTGTAGGGAATTTCTTCCATCTGCCAGTTTAAAGTACCGGTTTAAAAGCCAATTATATCACCTATTTTCAGTCTTCATGTGAATTATATCAACAACAATAATAATAAAAAAAATCAATTGTATCTCTGCAGATTGGAGAATTTCTAATCCAAGGGTATCCATTGTTTGATTCAGGGGTACCATGCAGCCAGTCTAAAGTTTCTACTACATGGTTTTTTGAAGGAGAAGGGAAAAAAAAGTATTAACTAATTTTCTAGAAGGCAGTACCAGTAGAGCCAGTTATTTTTAGAATTCCATTGATTCACAGATTTTGAAGAGCTGCAAAGGTATTTGGAAGAAATACAATTACAGTTTTAGACAAGATGCGTGGATTTTAATGCATATGAGTCATGCTTTTATTTCTGTGGTTGCCTTTGAAGTGCAAACCTTGGGATGTCTCTAAATCACAAACATCTGTCTTTTAATGTAGCCCAGTTTGAAGAGGAACTAATTGAACTAAAAATTGAACAATGTTATCCAAAAGACATGGGATCCCAGGAATTTGCAAGATATATGTATGAATCTTAGAAAAATCCTGAGATTTTTAACTCTGCCAAATGTGGTTTTGTTTTTTTCATTTATCTAGTAAGATCAAAGCTAAAAGTCAATATTAGTGATGTATATAAATCAAGATGGAAATATGTCCTAACACTATATCCCATAGTACCTGAGAATGATTCTGTTTTAACCTAACTTCTGCCTCTGTTTCAGTTCCATATTTAAGTGTTTTTGAAATAAAGTGATAAGAAGTTAACACCTTTATATATATTAATTTTGTTTCAGAATTAACAATGTGTAAACTGCCTGTCAAAAATTTGGGGACCTTGGGTGCAGTTAAGATGGCTAACCAAGGTAGGAGCTATACATGACATACCAGCAAATATAAGGTAATATTTCAAAGTACAGATCACTGTGGGTGGGTAGTGAAATCACTTTAGCAAATCATTATCAACACTTTTTTTTTTTAATGAAACACAGAAAATAGAAGGATAATGAAATTTTTGTTTTATGAAAATGTTCACTCATTTTTTATACATATGCATGCATGCATGTACAGTGTCATAATATAAAATATAGTTCCTTTGTGGCTGCAGCCTTAAAATCTCAAAAGTTCATAGTATTAGTCCATGTTCTAGCTAGCAGCATCCTTTCAGCAGAGTGAAATAATGTACCACGATTCTGGTGTGCTGAAGTTTTCACATCATGAACTTGTGTTTCTCAAAGGTGGGATTAACTGTTAAGTAAGATCACACTTGGAAAATATCACTTAACATCACTGAGAGTGGCATCAAAGGAAGAAGCAATGAAAGCAAAATGGAGGTTATCAGCCACGTGGGGGAAAAGAGAGCACATCACTGAAATAGCAGACATAATTCTCTCTGAGAACTTGTCAGAACAATGTGTAATGGTGCCGCTAAGTGTGGAACATCCGGAGTACAATAAACTTCATATACAGAAATTCCTGTGTTGGAGATAGTGGAAAAAAAAAGCAATTAAACTGCTAACTGATGTTACAGTTACTTTCTTTTATGACTAAGCATTCAGTTCCCAGCAACTATGTACAGTTTTTGTAGTAATGCAAAATATTTAGCACAACCAACTTTTTTTAACCCACTAGAAAGCATCTCTTTTTCCTTTATTTCTCATAAAAAGTTTCATTTTGGTGTAAGCATTTTAAATTAAAATCTTTTTCAGGAACCTAGTCACTGTTTAAGTCAATAAAAGATTGTTCTTTAGTAGTAAACAGTACAGTAACCATGCACCTTCATTGAAAAAGTGAACTAAGTATTTTTGGATCACTCTATCATTGCTACTGAAAGAAATCCAGGTCACCTGGGTGGCTCAGTCAGTTCGGCCTCTGCCTTCAGCCCAGGTCATAATCTCAGGGTCCTGGAATAGAGTCCCCCATCAGACTCCCTGCTTAGTGGGGAATCTGCTCCCTCTCCCCTTGGCTCTCCCCCTACTTATGTGCTCTCTCACGCTCTCTCTCTGCTTCTCAAATAAAATCTTAAAAACGAAATAAAGAGGGGCACCTGGGTGGCTCAGTGGGTTAGGCCTCTGCCTTCGGGTTGGGTCATGGTCTCAGGGTCCTAGGATCGAGCCCCGCAGCGGGCTCTCTGCTCGGTGGGGAGCCTGTTTCCCCCTCTCTCTCTGCCTACCTCTCTGCCACTAGTGATTTCTCTGTCAAATAAATAAAATCTAAAAGGAAAGAAAGAAATCATATTTTGGCATCATCCTTACAATTATTATGAATAAAAAATGTATACAGCTACATAGTTACGCATTTCTGGTCATGGGGCTTACTGTTGATAAAATGCAGATCCCTCTTATCTAGATAAGCAAACGGAGGCCCAGAAAAGTGATACGGCTGGCCCAGGGTCATGTAGCTCATCTATGTATTAACCTTCTAAGTGGTCAGTGACAAAGTAATGTCATTTATAAGATCATAACTAGTTTCATTCATACAGTGCCCGGAACACAGTGAACTATCAGCAAATGTTTATGGAATGAATTAGCCAATATAGTATTAAATTTCAACACTGCATTTTCAAGCCATTTTCCTGAAGTTGTGGCCCATTTCTTTTAAGTTTTATCTTTTAAGTGATTTTTAAACTTTTCTTCAGCTCACTGAATTTTCTGAGCCCTTTTTGACAAATGTTACCAGTAGTTAGAGGCGATCAACCAATGTATCAGCTGTTCTAAATTAAAAATTAAGATTATCAATTTGCTTAGTTTTTGCTGCACCTGTCCTACTGGTTGTGCCATTTCTCTCTCTGCTCTTCCCCCTTAGCCAGAAAGAACTTCCAGCTCACTAGAACAGATTGCTCTCCCTCCCACAAATAAGCACGGTCTTACACATTTGGCAGCATTGAAAAGGCCCCCTTCAAAAAGCCTGCCCAGAAGCTTCCTCCAGAACTCCTGTGAGTCAGTGATGTGTTTATTACAACAGACCTTTCATCATTGTCTTCATTAAACCTGGTCCTTGTCTCATAGGAAGGAGTGGAGCGAACCACTCTTTCATAGACTTCATCAATGGCTTTATTAAAGCTACTCATTTATATTAATCAGCATGCAGATTAGGACTCATCTGGGTTGTTTGTGCCCAGGTGGTGGGTGAGTAGATTTACCCCTGATTTGGCTGGCCACTGCGCTCATCCCTGTGTTCTTCAGAGGTCTCGTCTCCACTGAGGCTGCCAGCCTGAAAGCTCTGGCTGAGCTCTGGGGACTGAGTCCACCTGGAACAAAATCGTTTGCTTAAACCCAGTTTGTAAATGATAAAGTGCTTTACAAATGTTAGATGTTATTATTGGTCTCTGTGGGAGAGCGCTGCTCCTTCACCCATTCCTCTACCTCACCTTGGTGGCATAAGTAAATCTTTCCATCTTTAAATGCATCTCTCAGATGCTTCGTTTGCGGGAAGAGGACCTAAAGAAAGAGTGAAGCTCGCCGCCCTGGTTACTATTAGCAGGCTCTTCGGCTGTTTTTCTGTAAGGCATTTTTCCCGACAGTATAGTTTTTGTGGCTTAAAAATAATATCTTGGGGTGCCTGGGTGGCTCAGTGGGTTAAAGCCTCTGCCTTCGACTCAGGTCATGATTCCAGAGTCCTGGGATCGAGCCCCGCATCGGGCTCTCTGCTTAGCAGGGAGCCTGTTTCCTCCTCTCTCTCTCTCTCTGTCTCTGCCCACTTGTATCTCTGTCAAATAAATAAATAAAATCTTAAAAAAAAAAAACCCTAACTATCCCTTGAAATATCAAAGCTCTTTGGAAAGGACATATTTATGCTAAATATGTCTTTTGTTCCTCTCAAGATGTATATAAGGATTAATTCTTCCCCAAGGCCGTTTTACCTTTGCTACTGCTTCATGCATTGCTGTTTCTTCCTGGAGGTGGGGGAAGGAGTGTAATAAATTTGTGTGTAATTAATGCCGTCAGCACTGCAGATGCGTGCACGCACATGACTGTTTCCTTTGCTAGCAGCTGTTAAGAGTAGTAAAGGCTGAGGGGCTGTGGGTTCATTTGCCTCCTAAATAGAGTGACAGATCACACGTTGTCTTGTCATTCCACACTGTAGTAAAAACTGTCATTAAAGTAACCTCTCCGGCGCAAGTTTTTGAATGATGATTATAAATCTGTAATAGCCTCCACAGTTTCTATATACCAAACAGGTTAAGTACATAGCAGCCTTTTTTAAGTGAGTTAAAATACAACCGTACTATACCTTACTACGTAACCTCGGGTTATGCTGGCTTGAGCTTTCATTGAGCCGCATTTGTCTAAATATACAGCTATATTTTACTTGTAATTTGGGATAGGTGATCCTTTGGTCCTCTCCAGTGGTCTGGTTTACTAGTTAACCACCGACGACTCGGTTGAGACTGTTCTGTCTGACAAATGCTAACTGACAGTACTCCTCGATCACGTTCATTGAGAGAGGCGCAGCTTGTCTGCACAGAAGGCTTACCACCACTTACTGATCTTATTTTTGCTAATCCAAGGACTATTGACTGATCGATATTTTCCAGAAATCGGTTTGTGGACCCAGCTCAGGAAGGCTATCCGAGACGAAAAGCAGAGCATGCTTCCCAGCTCCCCACCCCTGCCCATGGAAATAGGGTTATTCTTTTACCTGATCATAAAAGCAGTACAATAAAAGGAGTCAGAAAATGTAGTACATTGTAAATTTCAGCCATGACAAGTTTAGCAATTATAAACTTAAACAGTTCTGAAAAGTCAAAAAAGAACATTTTTTTGTTTTGTTGTTTTTTTTTGTTTTTGTTTTTTTGAAAAAAGAACATTTTTTAATTAAAAATCATCAAGGAGCTTACCACTAACATTATCATTCTTATTAATGTTTTGTTGTCCCTTCAGACTTTTTTCTCAGCGTATATAAACACATAGATTGACCTCATTTTGTTTTACAAAATTTCTATTGTGCTTTTCTGTTTTATAACCAGCTTTTTTCTTTTCCTTAAGATATTACAGATATCTTTGTAGAGCAGTGTGAGGATGTCTTTTGGTCATTGTTCTCCTACTGCCCCTACTTCTCCCATTTCCTGTTTTTTATGTTAAGAATTTTAGTACAAAAAAAAAAAAAAGAATTTTAGTACAGATGAGGGCATAATCACCGCAACACCTTTTGCAAGGGTATATACATCGCTTTTGCTTTTCAGTTAAGAAAAATCTTTGAATTGCAGTTACCCTTGCCAAAAGATAAAGAATGAATCAATTACATATTCCCCTGAGACTGATGAAATTTGTCCTTTAAATTAACCATTTAAGAAATTCATTCCATCAATTACAGCTCAATAAGATAATAGTAATAATAAATGTATTCCATACAGGATGGTCCAAGAAGCCAGCTCATAACATGGACAGTCTGAAGTTACCACTTCTGGCTCACTGAAATCTAGGGTGTTACTCAGAAGATTGGGGGAGAGTATATAGCATTGCTGTATAGTGAGATTTCAACAGGACAAATGGTAGAGAAAATCATTTTTGTATTGCACGTGCAGGTAAGCATTTCTGCCATTCTTGCACCCTCCAGAAATGCAGAAATAAAGAGACTTTTCTCCTGTTTGATTACTTTCTAGACAGCTAAAGTAAACTTCATAACATTAATAGTGACAGATTCTCTTCTATATGTCCTCCACATTCACTCCTAGAGAGGAAGCGATGCATCCAACTAGAGCCATTAGTTTGACTCAACTTTGTACTTGAACCTGATATCATTCTGAATCCAGCAGTGTGAATTCTTCCCAAGCATTAGAGCCATTCAAGACCCAGAATTCAGCAGTGTTGACCTTTCATTAAGCCACGGAGGACATTTTTGTCAGCTGGTAGGGTGGACTACCAGTTATAATGGTTTAAAAAAGGGAATGGTTCAGAAAATGGAAATTGTTTCCATTATGTATCATTATGCTTCTAGGTATTGAAACCAAGGGCGACTGGGTGCAAACACTTTGACAAAGAAAGTAATCAGAGTTCAGATACAGAGAAAGGTCCATGTGAAGAGAACAGCTAAAAATAATAATCTAAGCAAAGATGACTCATCAAAGTTTACAAAAAAGCAGTTTTCAAATTTACATGCCTAATTATAAATACTTAGATTTGTATTTCTAGAAGCTCAGAATCAGAATTGGAAGGGACCTTAAAGAGTTATATTTTGCAACTTCCCTCATTTTATAGTTGGGAAAACCCCAAACTCAGAGAAATTAATTGGTTTGCCCCAGATCTCACAATGGAATTAGTAGTAGGCCTTGCAGTAGAATCTCGATCCTCTGGCTCCTAATGCCTGCTCTGTTTCATTATAGTCCTCTAATTTGTTGGGCTCCCAAGAGTGGCCAACATCAATGCGCTTTTAGTCTATCTTCTTTTTGTAGTAGAAAATATTTGTGGGACACCTGGGTGGCTCAAATGGTTAAGCAGCCGCCTTCAGTTCAGGTCATGATCTCTGGGTCCTAGGCTTGAGCCGCGAGTCAGGCTCCCAGCTCAATGGAGAGTCTGATTCTCCCTCTCCTTTTCTCTCTCCCCCCTGCTCATGGTCACTCTCTCTCTCTCTCTCCCTCTATCTATTGCAATGGAATAAATAAAATCTAAGAAAGGAAGGAAGGAAGGATGAATTTGCATGTCCCCCCTGAGCCTAAGGAGCAGAAGTCCTTGAATCTTATCTAGAGCACCAAGAAGTTTGGGGCTTGGCCTCTTAGACCCAGGAGATCTGGCAGTTAAGCTTCTGGGTTCTCTGGCTGCTACCATCCTTGCTACCATTTGTGGTTGCTGGAACAAATCACTCCACAAGAAGCTGAGGGAGAACATTAAGCAGGTATTTTCTGGGGCACCTAGGTGGCTCAGTCAATAAGCCTCTGCCTTTGGCTCAGGTTATGATCCCAGGATCTTGGGATCAAGCCCTGCATTGGGCTCTCCGCTCAGTGGGGGAGCCTGCTTCTCCCACTCCCTCTCCCTACCGCTCTGCCTACTTTGCTCTCTGTCAAATAAATAAATAAAAATCCTTAAAAAAAAAAAAAATGCAGGTTCTTTCTTACTTTTAAGTACATCAGGTACCAAAACAGGTGAATGCCTATGTTAGTTAGCCATATATTGAAAAACATTCAGATCATTAAGTGGTCTTGTTAAAGTATGTGTAGCTGGTAGTCTTGTGGTCTTTCTAGAAATATTACAGTTTTAAAGGAGAATAATAAACACATCTCTGGATAATTTTAAAAGTAAAGTCAACATTTCAGGCAATGGAAAGAGATTTACATGTGCACTGAGTAAGTCACCCGTGCCTGGGAAACATTCAAGTCCCCTAGGCTATTCCTGCTTTTCAT
The DNA here is from genome assembly GCF_020171115.1 of Neogale vison. Lineage (NCBI taxonomy): Eukaryota > Metazoa > Chordata > Mammalia > Carnivora > Mustelidae > Neogale > Neogale vison. The sequence continues at coordinate 24,693,881 of NC_058091.1, forward strand.
AATCACTTACCTTCCAACACTTGTTAACCCAGGGAACTCCAAAACTTTTTCCTCAGTGCTCGACATTGGCTTTCGAGGTGTGTTCTGCTCAAATAAGTAAGGCTAATTTGGAAATATGGGTTGTTTATAAATGGTGAACTTGTAAGTGCAGTTCTGCCTATATTTGCTAATTACATTAAAGAGAAAAAGAGTGAGAGAATAAAATGTTCCTGTTGCTTCTGCCTGGTCTGGAATTTCAAGGAAGTAAAGGCATAGTCTAGTTATCCAGAGTCATTGTTAAAAGTTCATGCCATCATCTTGACACTGAGCATTGGACTTTCTCTTTACAAGTTGCTCTTCACTTTACCAGTGCTGGTCTCAGAGTTCAAACTATTTCAAAACCATAACATTTCTTAGTGAGTGATTGATCTGTATTACGTGTCCAGCCATCAGGGGGACCTTGGGATGTTGCTTGTATAAACTGTAATCCAATCTGATGCTGTGCATTTAGTTACAATCTTTTCATAGACCTATTGGCGATACTCTATCCTCCTGGATTTGGGAATAGGGCTTATCTGATACCTTTGGGGGGAAAAAATCCATTCATTTTCTTTCTTCCCCACTTAAATAACTCAACACATCTGGTAACACTGTAGGATCATTGTCCTTCTAGTTCCTCTGCAGCTCATATTGCTACAATATTTCTTAAGTATTTGGTTACCTAAAGGGCAATGTGATTAAAAAAAAAAAAAAAAAGACTTTGTATAGGTCTTACAAATTAACCCATCTGCAGAGCTAGGGGAAAAAATGCCTTTAATCAGCAGAATTTCCCTATCAGCAGCCTTGTCTCTGTTAAACAGTATGAATGTAAATATAAATTTGGAGATAAATGTCCATGTGTTAAAATTTGTTAAAAAAAAAGTTTTTCCACAAATTAATATAATTTGCCTCTAAGAAAATGTTTATTAAATCTAGAGTACCTGAGATTAAAGTATCTTGTTGTTTGGGTCTGTCTCCTTTGGGTTAATAATGTCTTCAATTACAAGAATGATAAAAGCTGAAACAAAATCCTTTAATTCAATCAGAACTGAGCTGAATTTTAGGAAGCAGAGAGTGGGAATCAGATACGGGAACTGCATAATATAGGAAGCTAAATATACAAGATATTAAGACTTCGTAAGAAGCGGTTGGGGCAGCTTTGAGGAAAATCTGTTTGAAATGGCTGCATTGAACATTAGAGTAAATACCACTATTTTATTCTCCTGAATTAAGATGGTTTATGCAAACAATTCTAAATTGTACAGAGTTCCAAAGAGACTGCTTTCTGCTTGTTTTACATTCTGGAACAAGTTCAAAGCTTTTGATTTTGCTTGATTTTTTTTTTTTAATAGCCTGAGCCTTGGAAATAATACAGGTTTGATGAATATGATTTCACTATCGCAGTTCTGTAAAAATTTTCAGTGTTTATGGTACATTTGACCCAGGGGCCCTACACCAAATAGATCCACAGTGCATTTTAAGGACAACAGAATGAACACATTTGAAAGGTTAACCATTCTTTTGCTTTTGCTTTTCTTTCTGTATTAAGTGTGAAAATTAGCATTGTAATGGCTCCCAGAATGAAGATACTGAAAAAGAATCCACCTGACAGAAATAAACATACAGAAAATAAATCGTGTTAAGATTTCATTAGGTATCTAAAATTTAAGCTTAGGTTCAAAATGGCTATTACTGGATTTTCATGTATATTAGTTCAATGCTATGCTTGTAAGATTTTTTTTTTTAATTATGCCTGAAAAAAAAAAATTGGATCACCACTCTAATATCCAGGTGGGCAGTGCCATTTGCCAGGATTTTTGTATATAACCCCATTTTTTCCATCAGGCACAAATACTGTCTTGCTACTAAGGCTCTTGAGGTAGAAACGGGGGCAAAAATTGTATAATTGTTTTTTTTAATGTTTTTTATTGTCTTTTAGGTTGTGGAACTTATAGCAAGTGCTCTTATGGACTTGGTACAAGGGGTATACCATGAAAATTCTACTTCAGCAAAGGTAAGGATTTGGTATTCGTTATAAAATGTTAAGCTAAAAACCGTCGTGGCAAAACTAGAATTGATGAGCGAAAATGTCATTCTTGTTTTGTGTTTAAATTGTACATGACATTTTTTTTAGATTAGTGTTTTGGCTACAAATTCATGGCCATACGCTTAGTACATAGCAGATTTAGCCAATTAAAACAACCTCTTATCCTCTGGCTGGATTCACAGTCTGTTCAATCTACAGCAGCCCAGTAGACTCCAGGATGCTGCTGGCTGGCAGGTAGCACCGTCACCAGGCAGGCTGGAGAAGCAGCTTGTGCTGAGGTGCCTGGGCCCAGCCTGTCCCCCAGAGGAAGGGGCCTTCCATGTCCCTGAAGAGTGGACATGATGTGAAGAAGACGACTTTTGGGGGGCAAGATCCAGAATTTACTGCGTTATTAAATTCTCAGTGATAAGAGGTAGGATAGTTGTGCAGTTGAATCATTTTGATTAATTATATAGATCTAGAATTAAGGTTTTTTGACTCATTTAACAGGACATCTTATGGGTTAGGTTTTATTTCTTTAAAATGCAGTTATTTCATTTCAGTAGGATATTGAATGTGAAGCAATTGCCTCATTGACCACCACCATCATTTACCACGGTATATACTGTTACACAGGATTCCTATCTTAGTGTTTCATTATTCTAACTTCTTTAGCGTCTGTATTAGCAAGATTTCTCTCACTGCAGATTAGAGAAAATATGCACGTATGCACATCTTAGGGTTTTTGACATTTCCATTTGAAAAAAGAAAGACAGATTTTACTGGAAATGAAACATAGAGCATGAGCAACTTGCCTAAGAAATGTAGAAGTATAACCCAGGGACTCTGGATGGTTCGGAGAATGGTAAGTAAAATATGAAGAATTATACCTCGAACGTCTGCTAACATTTGGTTCAAGGAACCATAGCTCCCAGTAGGCATATCTAGCTTCACCTAAGCAGTCTAGTGCTATGTGGGGGCCTGTCAGTATGTAGGACCACAGTGGGACCCCCTTTGCTGCATTTTTCAAAAACATAGCATACTTCACTACCATTGCTGAGGGTACATAGCAGATTGTAAATAGGAGGATTCTCGGTCTAGTTCCCTTGTAGGAAGTTGCCTTGTACATAGTATAATGAAGATGATGATAGCTGAGCACGTAACACCATGGTAAGTCATTCATCTGTGTTTCTTCATTTAACCTTTACAGAAAGCCAGCTAGTGGACGCCACTGCTTCCCCATTTTACATATGTGAAAACTGAGAAGCTTAAATACTTGGCTCAAGTATTTAAGATTTAAGATTTAAGATTGAGATTTGAACTCCAGAGCTCAGGCTCTTCACCTCTCATTTTTTGCCTCTTTACCTTTACGAAACCCCATTTGTTAGTGTCCTTCTGCCATACCTGAGATCTCATCATGTGTGATGACTATAGTGACCTCTTCTGGTGGTTGAGGCATTGGTCTCCCCTGGGATGGTTCCAAGATGTTGAATTTCGTTCCATGGAAGAGAGTAATAGTTTACAGTTAAGTATCTTAATTTTTTTTTAAGATTTTATTATTTATTTGACAGACAGAGATCACAAGTAGGCAGAGAGGCAGGCAGAGAGAGAGAGAGGGAGGAAGCAGGCTCCCCGCTGAGCAGAGAGCCCGATGTGGGGCTCAGTCCCAGGACCCTAGGATCATGACCTGAGCCTAAGGCAGAGGCTTTAACCCACTGAGCCACCCAGGCGCCCCAAGTATCTTAATTTGTAAGCAAAAGTGCTGTTACTGGTTTTAGGGTTCTTGACTTATTATTTATTCGCTCTTACTCTTTGTCCACTATAATTAGCCTAATTTGTTAATAATTTTGTGAACATTTGTTAAGTACTTCCTATATGTCAGGCAGACCTCACGGCAACGATGATAAATGCTTAGATAGTACTTTACGGTGTGCTTATGCTCTCTTCCTGTACATTCATTCACCCATGGAAAGGATAACATGTGTCGGTGTGCCCATTTTACAGAGGAAAAACCTGAAATTCAGGGATGACGGATGACAGGAAAGCTGTGTGTCTGGAAACTATTTGTTGATGCACATTTCACAGTGACATGATCTGAACCCAGGTTTTTTGACTCCAAGTCCCACATATAATCTGTTTCTTCCTGGGAAAGAGAAAAGAGGAAGCAACAAAAGTCTTTGAAGGACTGTTGATCATGTGCTCACGGCCACTTAGCAAGCACTAATTGCTGACTTTGATTAGCTAGTTTTCTTCAAAAGAATCTGTAGCGATGCTTTGTTCATCTGCCCTCTTTCCCTGCCATCTCCTCAAACACAGTCCTTTCAAGCACTAGAGACCTTCTTTAAGCAATTACATTTCTGAATATAGCCAAACCATTTAAGGAGCCTTTTTGGTTTTGTGTGTGTGTGTGTGTGTGTGTGTGTATGTCTTTAATATAATGGAAGCAGAATGCATAGTTGAACCAAAGCTGTGGGAGAGCTTCTCGATGCCTCCATTTGTACCCCAGGTCCAATTTAGGTTAACCACATTTCCCTTCCTAACCAGAAAAATTCTGGCTTTTATCCCCCTCCTCTTAAGTGTGCTGGCCATTGCAATGGCTGTTCGGAATTTGGGTTTTCGGACTTGGCCCAGGAATCACTTCAGAAGCAGAGAGAGCACTGCCCCACATGAAGTGCCTTCAAGGTTTTCATGTTCTGGCACGACTGGGAAGCAGCCACAAGTGGAGGTCATGTGGGAAGTGAGTGGCACAACCTCCGTAGCCGTGGGCCAATTCAGTACACAAAAGAATTGCTTTGTGATTGAAAATCAGCTGCAAACCATTTCACCTCCCTAGGGAGAAGAGAATACAATAGCAGTCTGTTTTCTATATGGCTACTTAATGCAGTGATGGAGAACCTGGGTAGTACAAAAATAGCTTTCTGTGGAGTGTATCTCTGTGACCAGAGTAGATGCATTCAAAGCAAATGGAGGGGAATTACAGCAGAACGTTCAAAACCACCTTCTCCAGAAGGACTTTGCAGTTTCCTAATCCTCCTTCAAACTATGGGAATTGGAGGTGACTTGTGTCAATAATACTTGACAGATCATAGGTAAATTGTGATCTTGTAAACATTTGAAGTAATTATAGAAATTCATCCTTTGTTCTAGCCATTGAAAAATAACATTTTTATTTTTCTGTTTGCTAGTGTGTGAGCCATTTTTTCCTTATAATGAAAATGAACCATGTGCTTTCTTCGGTGTTTATAATTTTCCTCTCTTTCTACCTGTTTTTGTTGTTGTTAGCTAATTGAGAAAAAGCAGATTAAATAGAAAAATTGCATTTTAAAAGCAATGGTTGTTTACCATCCCAGGAGTTCCTCAGTCAAGTTCTGCCTTGTACATTGTATTCATGTTACTCACTGTACACACTAAATATTTTACATTTTAGCAAAATTGGTATTGAATCCACAGACCTTTGTATCTAAACTCTTTTTAACATAATTATCTTATACCTTGTTTCTAATTAGAAGAGTAACTGCATGTTTGTTCAATAAAAATTGGAAGCACAGAGAAAGGTCAAGGGGAAAATAAAAATTATTTTACATAAACCATTCCCCAGAAATGAATCATGATTACACTTAAGTGTATTTCCTTCTAGATTTCATTCTGTATTTCTCTCATTTTAGAGTTACTCTGAAAAGCTTTTGTCCTGATTTATTTCTCAGGATTGGTTATTAAAAGTCTCTCGGGTGCCTGGGTGGCTCAGTAGGTTAAGTGTCAGCCTTCAGCTCAGGTCATGATCCAGGGTCCAGGAATTGAGTCCCACATTGGCCTGCTCCCTTCTTCTCCCTCTGCCTGCCGCTCCCTCTGCTTGTGCTGTCTCTCTGACAGAGTCTTTAAAAACTAAAAATAAGGGGCGCCTGGGTGGCTCAGTGGGTTAAGCCACTGCCTTTGGCTCAGGTTGTGATCTCAGGGTCCTGGGATCAAGCCCCACATCGGACTCTCTGCTCAGCAGGGAGCCTGCTTCCTCCTCTCTCTCTGCCTGCCTCTCTGCCTGCTTGTGATCTCTCTCTGTCAAATAAATAAATCTTAAAAAAAAAAAAACTAAATATAAACTAAAAGTCTTTAAACTTAATTTTTTTTAAAAGATTTTGTTTATTTGGCAGCGAGAGACAGAACACAAGCAGGGGGAGTGGGAGAGGGAAAAGCAGGCTTCCAGCCGAGCAAGGAGCCCGATGCGGGGCTTGATTCCAGGACCCTGGGACCATGACCCAGGCCAAAGGTAGACGCTTAGTGACTGTGCCACCCAGGTGCCCCTAAATTTTTTTTAAAAAATTTTATTTATTTATTTGACACAGAGAGAGATCACAAGCAGGCAGAGAGGCAGACAGCAAGAGAAGGAAGCAGGCTCCCTGCTGAGCAGGGAGCCCAACGTGGGGCTCGATCCCAGGACTCTGAGGTCATGACCTGAGCCAAAGTCAGGGGCTAAACCCACTGAGCCACTTAGGCACCTCTTAAACTTAATTTTAATGGCTATTTAATATTTCTCCCTACTACTATACTCTAATTTAGTGAACAGTTCCACAATTTTTAGATACTTCCCCCATTTTCTTTTTTTTTTATGAATTTAAACAATACTGTAATGAACTTATTGTACATTACTCTGCTCTATTTCACACTGTTTGCTAAAAAAAAAAAAAAACAAACCTGAAAGTAAGATTTTTTTTTTAATCAAAAGTAAGAATATTTTCAACGTACTCCTATGCAGAAAAAGTTTGCTGTCCTTAGAAAAGACTGCTTAGGGGCACCTGGGTGGCTCAGTGGGTTAAGCCACTGCCTTCGGCTTGGGTCATGGTCTCAGGGTCCTGGGATCGAGTCCCGCATCAGGCTCTCTGCTCAGCAGGGAGCCTGCTTCCCTCTCTCTCTCTCTGCCTGCCTCTCCATCTACTTGTGATTTCTGTCTGTCAAATAAATAAATAAAATCTTTAAAAAAAAAAAAAAAAGCCTGCTTATAAGGGGTGCCAGGGTGGCTCAGTCAGTTAAGCATCTGACTTGATTTCAGCTCAGCTCATGATCCCAGGGACATGTGATAGAACCCCGCGTCTGGCTTGTGCTCAGTGGGGGAGCCTGCTTCAGATTATCTTCCTCCATCTCCCTTTGCTCCCCAACCCCCACAAAATTAAAAAAAGGAAAACCTTCTTATAAGGTTGACACTTGGCTGGCATCTGGGTACGTGGATTTTAGGAGGGTCTCTACCATTATCTAACTGTAAGTGAGGCTCACTGTGCCCAAACTGTTTCTGCAAACATTGTGGTTTGTTTTGTTCTGTTTTGTTTTCAATATTCATTCATTCATCTATTTATTTATTTATTTAAGATTTTCTTTATTTACTTGACACAGAGATAGAGAGCAAGAGGGAACACAAGCAGGGCGAATGGGAGAAGGAGAAGGAGGCTTACCGCTGGGCAGAGAGGCCGATGGAGGGCTCAATCCCAGGGCTTCAGGATCATGACCTGAGCCAAAGGGAGAAGCTTAACCACTGAGCCCCCAGGCACCCCCCTTGTGGTTTAATTTGAATACCTGCTTTCCTTCTGGGAGTCTGGAATTTTGGTATATGCTAGACTAGAAAAACCAGGCACTCAGTCTCCAATGAATTTCCCCAGTAGACAGCATTCCGTATATGTTATCACATGCACTAATTCTTGGAGGAATCACTCACATCCTGTGTGACTCCGCTGACAGAGGATTCTTGGAAAGTTACACCCAGCTTCCTGTGGACTTCACCTCATGTACATTTTTCCCTTTCCTGGTTTTGCTTTGTATCCTTTTGCTGTAATCAACAATGAGTTTGACTCTGTGTTGAGTCCTATGAGTCCTCCTAACCTGTGAGGCGTCAAACCTTGGGGTGGTCTTAGAGCCCACTACACACTCTTTTTCTGATTCCTTATTTATATCCCATCCACTCCTATTCCTTCTTTGAGAATCAAATCAACCCATGTTGGTGTTGAAAGGGGGAACAGCACACCTGTTTCCTGTCTTTAGGACTGCTCATGTTGGCTTGGCTCTAGTCTCAGGAAAGTGAGAGGGTTTTAAAGAGAATCCAGTTCTCTTGAACTGGTTTTAACCGAGTCACTAAAATTACAAAGATCATTCTATTTTTTCCCAAACATATATTTTTAGTAGATTATTCTCTTAAGAGAAGGAGGAAAGGGGCACCTAGGTGGCACGGTCGGTTGAGCAGCCAACTCTTGGTTTCAGCTTAGGTCATGATCTCAAGGTTGTGAGATTGAGCCCCTGCATCGGGCTGCACACTCAGCATGGAGTCTGCTTGGGATTCTCTCTCTCCCTCTCCCTGTGCCCCTCCTGCTTGTGTTCTCTCTATCTCTTTTAGAAAAATAAATTTATAATAGAGAGAGAGAGAAGTAGGAAAGAAAACTCTCCATGTATTTTTTATGCTTATCTTCCTTTAATCCCTTGGCAGCTTTCAAGTAAAATATAAAAATAAGATAATTCAGTCCACCAGGAAGGTATAGAATAGCTCCTACCTGCAAAGCCCAATGCCATCTTCTAAAATACAGTAAAAATATGAGTTTTGACCATTGAAAAACATAACAGGAGGAAGATGTGAACAAAAAGTCACTTCTGGTTGGGGAAACCAGAAAAGACATCAAGGAGAATGTGATCCATGAGGTGGACATTTAAGGATGGGAAGGATATCTGTTGATGGGGAAGGATGGCATTCCAGGCAGAGGAAACCACATGATCAAAAGTTGAGAGGCATATTTAAGATCAGAGTTTCATCCATATTAGAATAAAGGAGTCATAAGAATACTGGAAAGGTAGCTTTTGCCACATGCTTGAAGACTTGCAATGCCAGATTTAGAGCTAAATCCAGATTTAGTTCTTGAGATAAGAGAGGGATTAAAGATTTTTAAACAAAAGAATTACATAATCAAATTAACCTTTGGGAAAGCTAACTCATCAGTGGTCTTTATGATGATTTGCAGGAGATTAGAGGTATATGAAGAGAGATGGAAAACTAAAATAATAAGGGCTAGGGGTATTCTTCCTCCGCTGTAACATAGTTGGCCCCTTTTTATATTCATATCTCTACACCAATACCATAATTTTCAGAAACGAGCCTCCCACCTAATCCAAAATAGCCACCCTACTTAATGCCTTTACCTTATTAATCACAGTTCTAACCATTTGATATCTTCCTTATGGTTTCTCCAACAAGTATATAAGCTCTATAGGAGGTGGGTTTTTGTTTACCATTGTATCCCCAATACCAAAACAGTACCAAACACATTAGTAGTAACCCAAAAATAGTTGTTAAGTTAATGATACAGATTTATTGATGTACAATAAACTAAAAACAAAGTGCACAGTCTGATATATTTTGATACATGTGTGCACCAGTGAAAATATCATCACATTCAAGATAATAAACATATCATTACTCCAAACAGGCTTGCTTATGGCTTGGTACAAAAGCAATAATCCCCAAAACTCATTAACTATTTTTTAAGCTGTAATGCAAATCCACTGAAGCATAGCTTCCATCTGAGCCCACATTGTTGCCCCTTCAGGACTTCGGACCAAGAGTAACCAACACAAATATGCTGATTCATGTTTCTTGTTGTACCATGAATAATATAGTCTGTTGTCTTTGATCCAGGAGTCTTGTGTCTTCTGTTAGCCTCCCTAAAACAGGCTAACTCATTAGTTTGTATGTAAGGTAAAGCAAAATCTCAGACCCAACAGCTGATTGTCTCAACACAATATTGAACTACTGAGAATGGATATTCTTGCCCTGCTCCTCCTAATTTTAGGAGGAAGACATTCAGTATTTCACCATTAAGTGTGATGTTAGCTGTAGGCTTTTGGTTTTATTTATAGAGGCTCTTGATTAGTAAAGAAGTTCCCTTGTAGTCCTAATTTCCTGGGAGTTCTTATCAGGAATTAATGTTGATTTTGACAGTATTTTGCCTACAGCTATTGAGGGGATCATATTCTTTTGTTTTCGGTTGTCTCTTTTAGGTTTTCCTCTTTTAGTGTATTAATATGGTGAGTTAGTTGATTGATTACCAAATGTTAAACCAGCCTTGCATTCCTGGAGTAAACCTCATGTGATCCTGATGCGGTCTCCTTTTCCTATATTGTTGAATATGACGTGCTAAAATTTTGTTAATCTTTGCATCAGTAATAAATTGGGAAATATTTCCTCCTTTGCACTTGTTGGGGAGGAGCAAAGGGAGAGAGACAAGTAGCCTCCATGCTGAGTGTGGAGCCCTATGTGGGCTCAATCCCATAACTGAGATCGTGACCTGAGTCAAAACCAACAGTCAGACTCCAAACTGACTGAGCCACCCAGGTGGCCAACTCCTTTTTGATTTTTTTTGAAAAAAATTTTTTTTAGAATTAGTGTTATTTCTTCCTTTATTGTTTCATAGAATGCATTAGTGAAGCCATCAGACCTTTCTTTGTGGGAAAGTTTGTTTGTTTGTTTGTTTTTTAATTACAAATTTAATGCTTTAAAAACTGTTGGACTATTTAGGGTTATGTGTTTCTTCTTGAGTGAACCTTGGTAGTTATGGAGAAACTGTTTATTGCATGTAAGTTGTCAGATTTATTAACATAAAGGTTTTTTTTTAAGATTTTATTTATTTATTTGACAGAGAGAGATCACAAGTAGGCAGAGAGGCAGGCACAGAGAGAGAGCGAAGCAGGCTCCCAACCAAGCAGAGAGCCTGATGCAGGGCTTGATCCCAGGACTCTGAGATCATGACCTGAGCCAAAGGCAGAGACCTAACCCACTGAGCCACACAGATGCCCGCATAAAGTTTTAAATAATATCCCCACATCATCTTTTTCATATATAGAGAATTTGTAGTGATGTCACTCCTCTCATTTCTGGTACTGTTAATTCCCTGCCCCAAGAGGCTTAATAATATTATTGATTTTGAAGAACCGGCTTTTGGTTTCACTGACTTTCTGTCTTTTACTCCTTTTTATACTCTTTCTTTTGATTACTTTAGTTTTATTTCCTCTTTTTTTTTTTTAAGTTTTTTAAACTCAAAAACTCAAATCATTTATTTGAGACCTGTCTTCTTCCCCCCCACTTTTTTAATTTAGATTATTTATTTATTTATTAGACAGAGAGAGAGAGCACAAGCAGGCAGAGCAGCAGGCAGAGGGAGAGGGAGAAGCAGGCTTCCTGCTGAACAGAGAGCCCAATGTGAGGCTCAATCCTGGGACCCTGTGATTATGACCAAAGCTGAAGGCAGAGGCCTAACCCGACTAAACCACCCAGGTGCCCCAAGACCTGTTTTCTTTTCTATTATGACATTCAAGCAATATATTTCTCTCTGAGTGCTGCTTTAGTAACATCCCACAAATTTTCATTATGTTGTTTTTAAATTTTCATTCAGTTCAAACTATTTACTAATTTCTCTTTTTGACTTTTTTTTTTTTGACTCATATTATTTAAAACCTTGTTATTTAGTTTCTGAAGTGTTTGGAGATTTTTCCAGATGTCTTTCTGTTATTGATTTATAATACCATTGTGGTTAGGGAACATATTTTATATGGTTTAAATTGTTTTTTTTTTTAAGATTTTATTTATTTATTTGACAGACAGAGATCACAAGTAGGCAGAGAGGCAGGCAGAGAGAGAGAGGAAGAGAAGCAGGCCTCCTGCTGAGCAGAGAGCCCGATGCGGGGCTTGATCCCAGGACCCTGGGATCATGACCTGAGCCGAAAGCAGAGGCTTTAACCCACTGAGCCACCCAGGCGCCCCTGGTTTAAATTATTTTAAATGTATTGAGAGTTGTTTAATGACCCAGATATGATCTATCTTGGTAAATGTTCACTTAAAAAGAATATGTATTCTGATGTTGTTTATGGAGTGCTATGTAAATATCAATTAAGTCAGATTGGTTCATAGTGTCATTAAAGTCTTTTATGTCTGAAATGGTTTTCATTAAGTTCATTCTGTCTGTTACTAAGAGAAGGATGTTAAAGTCTCTGATTATAATTGTGGATTTGTTTTATTTCTCCCCATAGTTCTATCAGTTTTTCCATCATGTATTTCAAAGCCCTGCTTTAGGCTCATTAACCTTTAGGATCCTTATGTTTTGATTATTTGATCCTTTTATCATTCTCTCTTTTTTTAGCCCTAGTTATATTCTTTGCTGATTTTTCTTTTGTTTTGTTTTTTTTCTGTTCTCTACCGTATCTGAAACTAATATAACCACTCCAGCTTTCTTTTGATTAAAATTATGATATGGTATATCTTTTCCATCCTTGTACTGTTCTTATATTTAAAGTGGGCTTCTTATATGCAGAACTTATTTGGATCTTGCTCTTTAATTTAGTCTGACAATCTCTACCTTTTGTGTGTTTAGATCATTTACATTTGATGTGTTTATTTTTATGGTTCAGTTTAAGTCTGCTATCTTCTTATTTGTTTGCCATTTATCTCATTTGTTCTTTCTTCCCTTTTCCTCTTTTTCTGCCTTCTCTTACATTATTTTTTACAATGCCATTTTGCCTCCTTCTTGTTAACTACAACTATTTGCTGCATTTTTAGTGGTTACTCTTGAGTTTATAATATATATCTTTAACTTATCACAGTCATGTTTCAAGTGATAGAATACCGTTACTTACAGGGAAGCTTACAAAAGGTTATTTCTACTTCTTCCCTCTCAGGCTTTGTGTTATTCTCATGTATTTAACTTCCATATACATTATAAATCTTGCAATACAATGTTTTAAACATTCGATTATATCTTAAAGGGACTTAAAATTTTTTAAGTCATTTATATTTATCCCCATAGTTAATATCTTCAGTGCTTTTCATTTCTTTCTGTCAGTCATCCAAATTCCCATGTAGTATTATTTTCCTCCTTCTCAAAAGATTTCATTCAACATTGCTTATAGTATAGGTCTCCTGGTGATTAATTCTTCCAGCTTTTATGTCTCAAAAAAATCTTTATTTTGACCTTGTTTTTAAGATATGTTCACTGGATATAAAATTCAAGATTGACATTTTTTTTTCTTTGAGTGTTTTTTTTTTTTTTTTAAAGATTTTATTTATTTGACAGACAGAGATTACAAGTAGGCAGAGAGGCAGGCAGAGAGAGGAGGAAGCAGGCTCTCTGCTGAGCAGAGAGCCCGATGTGGGGCTCAATCCCAGGACCCTGGGATCATGACCTGAGCCAAAGGCAGAGGCTTTAACCCACTGAGCCACCCAGGCGCCCCTCTTTGAGTGTTTTAAAGATGTTGCTTCATTGTCTTCTCACATTGATTCCAACAAGAAAATTGCTGCTGTCCTTATTTGTGTTCCTCTGTACATAATGTGTCTAAATTTTCTCACACTGTTTCTGATTTTCTCTTAGCCACTAATTTGGAGCATTTGAATTATGATGTGCCTTGGTGTCCTGTTTTTCATGTTTCTTGTGCTTGGGGTTCATTAGGCCTCGTAGATCTGTGAGTTTATTGTTTTTGTCAAATATGGGTCTTTATTTCTTCAAATATTTTTTCTGTCCTCCTCTCTCCTTCTCACAGGGACTCAAATTACTTGTGTAATAGGTTGTTTAGTGTTATTCCAGAGCCCACTGATGCTGTATTTTTTTTTTCAGTGTTTTTCTCTTTGCATTTCATTTTGGATAATTTCTATTGGTGTATGTTCAAGCTCACCAATATATATCGTCTATGTTTTTATTTAATATGTGCAATGTCTCTTCTAGCTCCTAGACCATATGGATCACAGTTATGAGAACTATTTAATATCCCTGTCTACTGATTCTATCATCTGTGTCACTTCTGAGTTGATTTCAATTGATTTTTCTCATTATAAATTTAGTTTTCCTGCCCACCCCTTTTTAAATATTTTATTTATTTATTTGACAAGGAAAGAGCACAAGCAGGTAGAACAGCAGACAGAGGGAAAAGGAGAAGCATGCTCCCCACTAAGCAGAGAGCCCAACTTGAGGCTCAATCCCAGGACCCTGGGATCATGACCTGAGCCAAAGGCAAACACTCAACCAACTGAGCTACACAGGCACCCCTGCATGCTTGGCTAGTTTTGATTGGATGCTAGACACTGATTTTAATGTTGTTGGATTCCAAATATTTTTGTATCTCTGTAAATATTCTTGAGTGTTCTTCTAGAATTCAGTTAAGTTACTGGAAAAAGTTTGATCTTTTCAGGTCTTACTCTTGAGTTTTGTTAGGCAGGACCAGAATAGCATTTGGCCCAGGGCTAATTTTCCCCACCTCTAAGGTAAACCCCTTCTGAGTACTCTACTGATACCCTATGAATTATGATACAAGTCCCCACTCTGACTTGTGGGGACAGGAACTATTCCCAGCCTTGTGTGAGCTCTAGGGATTGTTCCCTCTGTAGTTTCTGAATGATTCTTTCCTCAGACTTTAATAGTGTTGCTGCACCCATGCATTGGTAATACTCAGCTGGAGACTTCAGGGAAACCCTCTGTACATCTCCAGAGCTCTCAGTGTAGCTCTCCTATCTTGAGAACTCTGCCCTATACAAACTAGCCTGTACTTCAAACCTCTTTGGCCTCTCTAGACATGCTGAACCATCTCCTCAGCTCAAGGAGACTGATTGTTAGGCTCTACTATGACCTGGCATTCTCTCTAGGCAACTAGCTGGAACAATTGTTAAGATTCATTTATTTCCCAGCGCGCCTGGGTGGCTCAGTGGGTTAAAGCCTCTACCTTCGGCTCGGGTCATGATCTCAGGGTCCTGGGATCGAGTCCTGCGTCCGGCTCTCTGCTCCGCAGGGAGCCTGCTTCCTCCTCTCTGCATGCCTCTCTGCCTACTTGCGATCTCTGTCTGTCGAATAAATAAACAAAATCTTAAAAAAAAAAAAAAGACTCATTTATTTCCCATTTATTAGAGATCATGGTCATTTGTTGCCTGACTTCAAATGTATTAAAGCTCTTGTTTCATGTATTTTGTCCAATGTTTTAATGGTTTCAGGTGGAGGAGTAAATCCAGTCTGCTACTCCATATTGGTGGCAGAGCCAGTCCTTGTGACTTTATTTTTTTATTTGTGTTGTAATGACTTTTTTAAAAATAACAAATATAGGGGCACTTGAGTGGCTCAGTTATTAAGCATCTGCCTTTGGCTCAGGTCATGATCCCAGGGTCCTGGGATCGAGCCCCGCATCGGGCTTCCTGCTGTGCAGAGAGCCTACTTCTCTCTCTCCCACTCCCTCTGTCTGTGTTCCCTCTCTCACTGTGTCTCTTTCTGTCAAGTAAATAAAATCTTTAAATATATATAATACAAATATATGTGTATATATATATATATATATATAAAATTTTCCTCCTATAAATTTTATGATGCCTTTATATTGCTGGTACCCTTCATGCTTACTTTAGTGTGTCTATTGCCATGTGTACTTCATGAGAATTAGAAATCAAGAGTGGCTCCAGTATTTCACACCTGGTTTATTGGAAAAAAAAAAATGATGATAGATTTGACATAACAGAGGTTTGGTTATAGAGAGAAGTAGATGCATTTAGATGAATCAGATTAATGTTGAGCTGTTGGCAGACTCTCCGGATAGAAGAGTCAAGAGCTCCAGAGAGGTAAATGTGGGAATTCCTTTTTGTGGACTAGTTTGGGTAGACAAAGAAACAAAAAGTTTAGGAAAATAAAAGTAGAATGGAGAATATGGAAGGGAAATTGAAACTGTAGTCAGACCTACCACGATATGCTTTAAGTAGACTTTGAATTTGACATCGTTTCTTTCCGACTAAGACTGAAAGAGAAATGTGTTGTGAATAATGAATTTGTCATTATTTGATGATTAATTCTATAGATAATTTTTGTATAGAAATGTTTCCCTGAAATTAAACAAATAGGGATATATGTGGTAGGCCCATTGATGAATATGGTTAATAATTGCTTCTTCATAGGGGCACATGGGTGGATCAGTTGGTTAGACGGCTGCCTTCAGCTCAGTTCATGATCCCAGGGTTCTGGGATTGAGCCCTGTCTTGGGCTTCCTGCTCTGCAGGGAGTCTGCTTCTCCTTCTCCCCTGCTTGTGTACTCTCTCTCTCTCAGATAAATAAATAAACTCTTTTTTAAAAAATACCTTCATCATAAAATTGCAAACAGCCAGGATGCCTGGGTGGCCAAGTCTGTTAAGTGTCTACCTCTTGGTTTTTGCTCAGGTCATGATGTCAGAGACATGTGACTGAGCCCCATGTCAGGTTCTCCACTCAGCAGGGAGTCTCCATGAGATTCTCTCTCCCCTCCATCTGCCCCTATCCCCTATCCCCACTCACTGGTGCTCTCTCGTGAGACACTCTGAGACACTCTGTCTCTCAAATAAATAAATAAATAAATAATTTTTTAAAGAATTGGAAACACCAGTTTTCCCAACATCTTCTCAGAAATCAGAGGATGTGTAATAATTGATATCTCGGTGAAGATATTTCTTTTTGATGGAAACTGAGAGAGTAAAATTCTGTCTCCTGATACTTCAACATAATAAAGAGATTGAATTTGAGAACTTAGACAGTGTTTCACATTGACTTTTGGTTGAATTGTTACCATGAATCCTACATGAGCCATAGAGATAGATTAGGCAGTTTTGATAAAGTGCCTATTAGTAAACATGACTTGCTGTTGTGTGCACAACAGCAGCACACTGAGTGCTACTGGATTCTTCAGAACAAAGCTACAGCCAAAAACACAGACCTGCCCTCAAGGGCCTGATGATAAACGTAACTTAGAGGAAAGACATGCACGTAAAACCACTGGGAGCAATTTACCCGTAAGACCACATGGAAATTGTTATGGTACAGGATAAATCGGCAGGAGAAAGGGCAGCATTAAGAGTTCACACTATTTCAGGGGCGCTTACTAGAGGAGGTAGTTTTCTTTCAAGTTGAGCCTTAGAAGTTATAGTAGAAAGGAACTCAAAGTTGTTGGGGTTTGTTGGCATCGGGAAGTTGGCTGTGCGCGTTGGTGTTGTGTATTCATTATTTAACGTACCTTTTGAGCATCTGCTGTGGCAGACACTAGCGATACAAGTGCTCAGTGAATAGGACATCTTTGCCCTCGGGGAGCTTACATCTTAGTGGAGAGGCCACCTCTAAATAAACATATACACAAGTGACCAAGAGAAATAACTGATAGGTATAATTGTATGCAAAGAACGAAATAAGGAGACATGACAGTGAGGGATTGAGGGAGTTCCTCTAGACTGAATGAATAGAATAGAATAGAAGTCCTCTCTGAGGAAATAACTTTCAAGCTGAAATCTGAATGATGAAAAGCAGCTAACTGTGTAAAAAAAAAAAAAAGAACAGAGGGAAAAGCATTCCAGGAAGAGGAAGCAACTCAGGAAAAGGCCTGAACGACGAATCAGCTTAATGTATCCACAGAACAGAAGGAAGGCCTACCCAGCTGGCACACACAGGACGAATAGTAGAGTGGTTGGAGGTAAGCGCCAAGAGACAGACCGGTAGTACGAAAACACATATGACACCAACATACGGGTGCCTTGGATGCAGGCTCAACTAAAACCAAGAAACTTACTTTATTTTAGGGTTACCCAAGTATTATTCTAGGCCTGCTCATCCTACAAATTTTATTGAGTACCTATTATGTACCAGCATCTGTGCTTGGACACATCAGGTATGTGGGTGTTGAGAACTAAGGTGGAGACAGAGTTGTAGTTGGAGCTATAGCAAAGGGGCCTTGTTAGGAAAGGTTATCATTTTCAAAGGGATCCATGAGTGGGGTGATGGGTGAGCCCGGTGATGGGTACTAAGAAGGGCACGGATTACATGGAGCACTGGGTGTTACACACAAACAATGAATCATGGAACACTACATCAAAAACCAATCATGTACTGTATGGTGACTAACATAACATAATTTAAGAGAGAGAGAAAAATCCAAACTCGGAAAAATAAATACACTGGTAAAATTAAAAAAAAAATCCATAAGTCAGAGTAGATCTTGAACATTTGTATTGGGGAGTTTGGATTTAAAATAAAGGGGAATGCACCATAGGATCTTATATAATGAGAAGAGCTGTGATGAAGATTATTGTAGAAGCTGTGAATAGGATCAAATGGAAGCCAAAGAAATTGGAAGTGGAGAGGCCAGCTGGAAGAGCCTTGAAATAACATGGGTCTGAAGCGACAGACAAGACTGTTGGCAGTGGAAGCCCATGTGGGGCAAGGGCCCAGGAGTTCAGCAGGTATTCTCTCTCTCAACTTACTAAGTGATTGACAGTTTATGTCTCTTGCTTTCTTACCGTCCCACTGTGTGTTTTGCAGAATTGAGTCGACATTCATCATGTTTTAACCTGTTCTTTATGTAGTGCAGACTTTTGTTTTAATGCATAGTACCCTCTAAATAGCATTTTCCTGTGAAATGAACTGCGTTGCACAAAAATATGTTTTAAAAGTAATAGACAATAATTAGAAATACAGGGTTCTCATACAGGTTGGTTTCAGTCTCTTTATCTGCAGATGATAGTCTTTTGTTGAGAGGCCCCAAGCTGAAACCACCCAGCTGAGCCATTCCAGAATTCTGAACCAAAGGAATTGTGAAACAATACATGTTTGCATGTCCCTTGCCGTTTAACTGCAGTCTTCACTCACTACGGGCAGGGTGTGCTTGCATGCCCTCGACCCCTGCATACAACCATGTGACTTGCTTTGGCCAACAGGAGGCTCTCTTGGGCTTCTGCAATCACTGTGAGAAAACCTGTTCTGGCTAGACTTCTGGAACAAGAAAAATGAGAAGCACTTGGAACAGAGCCCCTCCAGCCAACCCAGAAACATGCAGGGAGAAGCAGAACCGCTAGTCTAGGTTAGCTGAATCTATCTGACCCACAGACACGTGCATGTGATGACTGTTTGGAAGCCACTGAGTTTGGAGTAGCTATACCAAGAGTAAATTGGAGTCAGAGAGAGTCAGACCATCCATGGGAACCTGGAGGTCCAGGCCCAGCCCATCATGAAGCTTCTGATTGGAGCGGTTGACTAGAAGCTTCCAGCCTGAGGACCCAAGTGCTGCCTTCCAGGGCTTGGAGCTACTAAGTAACTGGATTGTCAGCCCTCCTCCAGCTCAAGAGAGCAGAGGATTGGTACTTGGCATTTCAGGCAGGCCATGTCAGGGCTGTTCATGAAACATCTACAATGGGGTGAGTGGGGTTTTTTGTGCTTTTCTTAAAGTTTTTATAGCTTATAGTAATCCTTGTGAAAAATCTGCACAATTAACCCAGGTCAAGTCATTGCAGAATCGGCTCCTTTTTGCCAGCACTCTCTTTGGCCTTTGCAGCCCCCCTGACTCTCTTCAGTCTGTTCTTGTGTTCCTTTCACTGTTTTCATGAGGCCTTTTTCAATACGGCCACATCATGCTAGACTGTATTGGGGTCCATGAATCATAAGTCACACTAAAGCCACTTGTCTTGCCACCACCAGAATGAGCTTTGAATCCAAGTACAAAAATGACATCCAGTGTGGTCTTGTACCTTTTAGCAAGTTTTTCCTTAATTTCTGTTGTAGTTACTGTTGCCTTCCTAGGATGAAGGGCAAGCAATGAGCATTTGTTTCCACTGAAGGAGGGTAGATGGTCATGAACTTCTTCGTGGTGATAGTTAACCATGTTGCTTGTGATGGCGGTCCTCCTCAGGTGGCCAGAGAGGAACACAGTGTTTCTTAAAGGGACGTTATTGTGCAGTGCGCAAACAGAAACACAAAACAGTGTGGGAAATCCTGGGTTTTCAGACCCTTCCTATAAACATGGATAAAGGTGGGTAAAGGAGGTTAACTAAAGAATCAATGAGTTGAGTTCCAAGAAACTAATTAATCTTTTCAAAGTGGAGGGGAGTTCGTATTGGAAGTTTTCTTTTGTAGATTAGAAGTAAGAAAACTTTATTTTCCTTTTTTTGAAGTTAAAAATATCCCATGTGTGTATGCACATGTGCGTGTGTGTGTGTGTGTGTGTGTGTGTGTGTAAAAATTGTCTTTAAAAGAAAACATGTATTTTAAGAGATTTAGAAGTGAAATAGTGAGTGCTGTATAAAAGCATTAAGATACTCTGGGGTGTATTTCACTGGTACATTTACTCACAACCTATCCCTCACACTGCACCCAAGGCATGTATTAACGAGCTAATAAAACATGCCATGTCATGTTTTATTGTTTGCTGGGCATCTGTTCAAGCTTATATCACTCCCATATCCAAGACTTTGAAGATGCTAGTGGTGGTGATAATAAATACCTATAATTTTACTAACATCCTTTTTTCATAAAGTAGACACAGTCTTAAATCATTCATTGCAAATAAAAATGTTGAGTTTTTTCACATTTAAAGGCTACTGAGAGTGGTTTAAAATTTTTTTTTATTGTGAGATGTATCACTCATATAAGAGTAGATCCATACAGTTTAAAGAAAAATAACAAAGGTGCCCAGCACATTTAAGCAATAATACTGTATCTATTTTTTTAATCCACAAAATGTTTTTATTTAATAGCAGCAAATGTATTGTGAAGTAAACATATGAGAATCAAATGTAGGAGTATGAGGTTAGTTAGATAGAGGTGAAAAGTGAAGGTTGACACAGATACTCAGAAGGCAAAAAGCCATTGGTGACTGAGACAGCTTAGTACATATAATGGTCTTTTCAATTAAGTAGACCCTCAAGTTTAGAGTGGGTCTGGTTGGTGAATGTTTTTATTTGTTCAGTGTTTAAATTGAATTTGTACACCATTTAGAGGTACTCCAGGTCACTTAGTGATAGCTATCACAGCAAAACATCTTAAGAGGCAGTTTATTTGCCTGAGAGATAAAACATGACTATTAAGCATGTAAATTGTTTAACAGAATACCATTCTGATCACAGGACAAGAATAGACCTCTCAGAAAATGAAGCCCAAGCCTTCAATTACCAGCTGTCTGTATGCCAGAGAGTCTCAATTTATGTCCCCATCCCAGACCACTCCTGAGCTCTGGAGCTAAATATTTTGCCGCTCATTCAATATTTCTTCTTGGAGCTCTTACAGGCATGTCAGACTCAGTACACATAAGACCAGATAGATGCTCTTTCCCTCCAAACCCACTCCATTCTTCTCTGGCTTCGCGAAGAACACTACTGTTTATCCAGATTCTCAGGTCAAAAGCAGAGCCGTCGTCCTTTACCCCTCGCCAAGCTTACCCCCTGCCTCACTCCATCTTCTGTATCATCCTCTTGGCCAACCCCATAACCAGAAGGGAGCAGAGAAATCAATTGCTCTCCTGAGCACTCTTAAAAAAATAGAGTGTGGGGGCGCCTGGGTGGCTCAGTGGGTTAAAGCCTCTGCCTTCAGCTCAGGTCATGATCCCGCGGTCCTGGGATCAAGCCTCACATCGGGCTCTCTGCTCAGCAGGAAGCCTGCTTCCTGTCCCCTCTCTGCCTGCCTCTCTGCCTACTTGTGGTCTCTGTCAAATAAATAAATAAAATCTAAAAAAAAAAAAAAAAAAAAAATAGAGTGTGGTGGTTTTCAAAAAATAAAAAGGTCACAATTTTTTTTTTTTTTTTAACTTTCCTCCCATGATTTGCTATCAAGTAGTAAGGCTCTGTGTCCCTTCCCCTTGAATCTCAATGCACTTGTGAGAACCTCAGCCAATAAAATACTATAGAGGTGACACTACACGACTTCTTGGGCTCGGTCATAAAAAGGTCTCTTAGAATGCTTGCTGTCCTGAACACTCCCTCTGCCTGGTCTCTCAGAACTCAAGCCGCTCAACCACCTTGCTGGGAGAAGTCATGTGACTTGCCCACAGGGAGGCGCTCCTGTCCTCAGTCCCCCAAGCGCCTCACGGAGGTGTGGGTAAATAAGCTATCTTGTTGGAAGTGGATATCTGGTAACCCGGCTGTCCCAGCCCCTAGTAGGTAGATGATCCCCAGCTTTTCTAGTCTTCCAAACTGAGGCCCCAAGAATCCCGTGGCAGAGACCAGCCATCTTCTCTGTTCCTTTTCAAATCCCTGACCCACTGAATCTGTGAGGCAGAATCATAACATGGTTGTGGTGTTTATGCCATTAAGGTGTAGGGTGGTTTGTTATGCAGAAATAGATTGTCAGGGGCACCTGGGTGGCTCAGTTGGTTAAGCAACAGCCTTCAGTTCAGGTCATGATCCTGGAGTCCTGGCATAAAGTCCTGCATCAGGCTCCCTCATTGGCAGGGAGTCTGCTTCTTCCTCGGGTCAGAGGTCCCTCTTCTCATGCTCTCTCTCTCTCAAATAAATAAAATCTTTAAAAAAGAAATAGATTGTCAGAATATAGATCTTTCCAACGTATTTTAAGGCATTATGTGAGCATGATGGTCATGAAGACTGTGCTGAAAGATATTGGGAGGAACAGAGTAAATATGCTTTCCGAACATCCATGATTCAATCCTGACATTTATGCAGAAGGTGCTTCTGTTAGCTTGGATTGCCACAATAAAATACCACTGACTGGGTGGCTTAAACAACAACAAAAAAATTTTTTTTCACAGTTCTGGAAGCTAGAAGTCTGACATGCAGGTTCTAGGCAATTCGGGGCATCAGGGAGAGTTAACATGACAGCTCCACGATATCAAGGTTTTCTGTCTCTGCTTGTCTCTTTCTTGCCTCTGCCTTCTTGGTGTCCTCTTTATTACCAGGCTGTTGTTGGCAGTTTGGCTGCAGTAGTCCTGGGTATGTCTCAATGAGATGGAGCAACATCCCAAGGAAACAGTTGGTAGTTTCACCTAGGTCTCCTTCCAGGAGCCTCCTGGGTAGACTTCCTCCTGTCTCATTGGCTAGAGTTAGACCACACTCCCATCCCTAAGGTAATCATTGGCAACTATCCCATGAAACGGGGCCAGGGGCGGGGGGGGGTCGGTGCAAGATGACCTCCAAAGGCCAAGTGAGCTGTAAGACCAAAGAAAAAGGCGGACCAGTTCAGCTAGATGAAAAATGGCTTATCAGGGGGACTTAGGGACAGAAGCGTATCTTTGGTAGCAGCAAGACTGCAACCCCACCTCCCTTAGGATCTATTTTTATAGCCAAGAGGCTGGGAGTACATTCTAGGGAGCCACCACGAGGACAGTGTTTAGGTGTGTGCCCCTGTCCTATCTCCTGGACAGGTCAAGGGCGTCATGCCCTGAGGGTATATATAAGGGTGTGGTTACATAAAAGGAAAGACTGTGGGTGGGGATGGTTCAGGTCCCAGAACCATCAATCATGGCAGATTTGTCCAAGGTGCTGTTAGTCTGGTTTATACATCAGAGCTGTGAGACCCGAACAAAATGAGGTCTTGTTAGTAAGGAGGGAGAGTGGTGTGGATCCTAGATGGGCAGCGTCTTGTCCACAGTAGGGAGCTATCTTGTTTTCACTTTTTGAGCAGCTCATCTTGTTCTTGACTCAGTCTCCATTAGCTGCCCCTTTCCTGTGATCTGCTCACCTGGAATGTAACACTTTACCCCTTAATGGAGCTTCCCATTGTTGCCCCCCATCTAAATGGCCTCCGGAGCAACCCACCTAAATTGCACATGTAATCATATCTTTCCCTGCTGAAAACAGTTTCCCCCGCATATAAATGATAAGAATACAAACCTCTGAACCTCTTACCTATCTGAATAGCCTTCTCTTTCCTCACCTACCCCTCCACAGTAGGCTTCAACAGTTTGGGACTAATATGATGCCCCGAAGTCATCCTCTACCTTACCTTCCAGGCTAATTCCAGTTTATTATTCAGAACCTAATTCAGCTCCAACAGTCTTCGTTAACTCTTCCTTTTTTTTTTTTAAGATTTTATTTACTTATTTGACACAAAGAGATACAGCGAGAGAGAGAACACAAGCAGGGGCAGTGGGAGAGGGAGAAGCAGACTCCCCGCTGAGCAGGGAGCCTGATGCGGGGCTCTCTCCAGACCCTGGGATCATGACCTGAGCCGAAGGCAGACACTTAATGACTGAGCCACCCAGGCGCCCCTATCTTCCTTAATAGAAGTATTCACTCCCTTCTCTGTACTATAAGCACAGCTCTCTTTTCACATACCAAACTACTTTCTGTGTACTGAAACCGAACTAATGCTGAACTTCTAATCATCAAGAAGTAATGCCTGATTTTTAAATCCACAGTGCTTGGCATATAGTAAGCGTGCAGAAAAATCAGCCCCCTGCATCTACCGCACGTACCCATGGTATCCCAAGCAGCACCGACACTGTGCATTTCAGAGCAGACAGCATTTGCACGTGGTGCTGTCCAGTATGCTCATCTCAAAGAATTAGTCAGAATTCCCTCCTGCCCCTACTGCGCAACCCATCCGAAAACTATCTGCTGCCCTCTAGCTGTTCAGAGCTTCCCCCTTCCCAAGGATACCACCTGCTGAAGGATTTGTGCTGTGAAAGGGACTTCCCTTCTCCATCCTGACCCCTTTCCAGGGTGGTCATTCCTACACATTTCAGCAAGATCTGACTAGTGCAGAAGGCAGGAAGGGACTGGCTTGCTCAAAACCAAGAAGTCCCTGGTAACCCTTCTCTCTAATTTGTGAGTGATGCTTTAATAGCTTTATGGTGTAGAAGAATTTTTTTTTAAGATTATTTATTTATTTATTTGAGGGAGAAAGAGGGAACAAGAGAGAGAGTAGAAGCAGGGGAGAGAGGGAGAAACAGGCTCCCCAGTGAGCAGGGAGCCCGATGTGGGGCTCTTCCCAGGACTCTAGTACCATGACCTGACCCAAAGGCAGATGCTTGACTGACTGAGCCACCCAGATGGCCCTCTAGAGGCAATTTTTTTTTAACAGTATTTAGTTAGGGACGCTTGGGTGATCCAGTCGGTTAAGCATATGCCTTCGGCTCAGGTCATGATCCCAGAGTCCTGGGATCGAGCGCCACATCAGGCTCCCTGCTCCACAGGGACCCTCCTTTTCCCTCTGCCTGCTGTTCCCCGTGCCTGTGCTCTCACACTCTCTCACTCTCTCTCTCTCTGGCAAATAAATAACTAAAATCCGGGCGCCTGGGTGGCTCAGTGGGTTAAGCCACTGCCTTCTGCCCAGGTCATGATCTCAGGGTCCTGGGATCGAGCCCCACCTCGGGCTCTCTGCTCAGCAGGGAGCCTGCTTCCCCCTCTCTCTCTGCCTGCTGCTCTGCCTACCTGTGATCTCTCTCTCTCTCTCTCTCTCTCTGTGTCAAATAAATAAATAAATAAATAAATCTTTTTTAAAAAAATAACTAAAATCCTTTTTTCTTTTAAGATTTTATTTATTTATTTGACAGAGAGAAATCACAAGTAGATGGAGAGGCAGGCAGAGAGAGAGGGAAGCAGGCTCCCTGCTGAGCAGAGAGTCCGATGCGGGACTCGATCCCAGGACCCTGAGATCATGACCTGAACCGAAGGCAGCGGCTTAACCCACTGAGCCACCCAGGCGTCCTAAAATCCTTTTTTAAAAAAACAATAAAACAATGTTAGTTATACGTGTGAATCAAATCTTACCAATTTCTCTCCCATGATTTACAAAGATATAAAGATTCCAGATACCTACTTCACTGTCTCCCATGTGCTTGGATTATAAATCAGAGCAAATTATTTTAGCCTATTAGATGATTCTGTTAAAAATATTATACTTTTTTTTCCTCCGTAGGGATTCCTAAAAAAATACCTGTGATGTCTGCTATTCCTAAACTCATTACTCATCTTATACTCTAGACTGTTGGATTTATTCAATGGATATTATTAAAAGACTTAATTTACAGGTTGAAAATAGCTTTTTGATACATAGATAAAACATGTCATTCATCCTTAAATACAACCTACTTTTCCAAGTACAAAAGATTTTTCATATATTTCTATTATGTATTAAGCAAAATAGAATCCAATTGCTATTTGTCTGAGACTCATCTCTGTCATGTACGAGTGTCTGATTTTGGTCAAAATATAGTCTTCAAACCTCCTTAACTTTTAAATAGGAATAATGACAATTAAGATTTTTGAGAGCTAATTTAATAGTGAATGTGAAAATGCCATCACATAGCTCGTTCCCAGGAAGTACTAGACTTCATTCTCCCCCTTGCTTCCTTCTTATCCCTAAATTTAGAGAGTCCTTATTGAGAATTTCCTGAACTTAATTTTTTTTTTTTTAAATAAGGCTAGTAAACTGTGTCGGATCTTGTTTAACTTCTCAAAATAGCTAAAAACGGCAACTCAAAGCAAACATTTAAAATGGTAAAATGGGGCATTAGAGAGATCATGTCTCTCACCAGAGCCAAATTTATGCTGCATTTGTAAAGATAATGGCTCTGAGCATGTATCAGAAGTAGGAAGCATGAAAATAGGCTATTTGCATCCTTTCTTTGAAGTGCTTTTTAACTCAACAGATAGCCAGTTCCTTTATCATCCAAACTCTTCTTTTCTGATAGTATGAAAGGTAGAAGTTTGACTTGGCAAGTTCTAGATGGGGCTTTGTCATCTTCCTGCATCAGTTAATTTGCTTTTGTTCTGTAATCTGACAAGCCACTTTATAAACACACTCTGGTCTCCTGTGAATACTTACATACAATGTATTACTTTCCTGTAACTCAAAGTACGTCCCCCAGACAATTCAGTTAGCAGAACAGCGTATTATATTTGAGCAAAACCACCAGTGCCACTATCTCAGGCCAACATCGTCTTGCAGGCTTCAGTTTGTGTGTGTGTGTGTGTTATTTGAACCAGCCTTACTTGAGCAAAAAGGTCATGTGACCGTGGATGAGAGACTTGCGTTTTTTAAATCAACGTTCTTCTGTCTGACAGTCATTCGATAGGCATATGGGTATATATTACCTTTATGGAAGAAAGGAAATCCCGTCAAAAGTAAATATTCATTCACTGTGTCTTCCTTTTATGGATAATAAATCTTCAGTAAAAACTACACATATGTAAGTCGATGCTGTAAGAATATCTAAATCTCATTTACTCTGACTACATTCATTCATTTCACACCAATTCTGTATCTCTGATGTGTGAAGATACTGATTTGAATGTGGTTATCAAACAAGTTTCTTGGTATTTTATAATTGTACATTCCTTTTTCCTTTGTAATACAGCGTGCTTTCATAATACATACATGGCAAGCTGATGGAAATGAATGGAGGGACCTGGTTTCATTTGTAACCAAGGTCACAGTATGTAATAATTTAATGTTCAGAGAATAAATGTTCTGATTAACTTAGAAGCAAAATTATTAACTTACACCCTTATTAACTTAGACAAATAGATTTCTAGGGACTATAAATTAATTGTTTTCTTGGTTATCTGAATTTTCTAATTTTTTTTTCAGTGATCACGTATCACTTGTGTAATTTAAAATGTAGAAATAATGAATAATAAAACATCTTAGTCACAATAAGGAAAATGTAATGAACCAAACTGAATCTTTGATTGGAAACCCTGCAAAAATTATTCTGAAACAGAATCATATTGCTTTAACCATACATTTATGTAGATATAGTTATACATGCTGTCCTTGGACTGTGAGCTTCTTGAGGACAGACCGTTCATCTTCGTATCTATACTGTTTGGCGGAGAACCTGACCCATCTGAGAACCTAAGTCAAACTTGTATGAATAAATGAGGATGGTATACAAGCCACAGAAAAGTTAATTGAGAGTCATAGAAATTGTTGAAATGACAATTTAAGCATTTAAGACAAAGAAATGTAAAATATTACTCATTCATTTTTTTTCTTTTTTAACTTTATTGAGCTATATTTTACATACCATAAAATCAACCCATTTCAAGCATGAAATTCAACGATTTTTAGAAACCGTATCCAGTTGTACAGTAATCACCATAAATCAGTTTTAGAACACTTTCACACACACCCTCATAAGGTCCCTCATGCCCATTTACAGTTTCCACCCCCAGCCTAGGCAACCGCTAATCTCCATTTCACATAAATGAAGTCATACAATATGTGGCCTTTTGTGCCTTTTTCACTTAGTTTAATGTTTCTGAGATTCATCCAATGCAGGGCGTGTGTGTGTGTAGTTCCTTCTCTTTTGTTGCCGATTAGCATTCGTTGTATGAATACATCTACTCATTAGCTTGAAAAAAAATTTTTTTTTTATTTTTTTAAAGATTTTATTTATTTATTTGACAGAGAGAAATCACAAGTAGATGGAGAGGCAGGCAGAGAGAGAGGGAAGCAGGCTCCCTACTGAGCAGAGAGCCCGATGCGGGACTCGATCCCAGGACCCTGAGATCATGACCTGAGCCGAAGGCAGCGGCTTAACCCACTGAGCCACCCAGGCGCCCTTGAAAAAAAATTTTTAAAGAGTGTGTAAATACTTAAGAAATGCAACAGGTAAACATAATTCTATTCATTCAGCAAACATTTGTTGAAGATGAAAGATGGCCTAAGTGATTAAAAATATACAAAGATGCCTAACACAAGGTCTACCCTAGTCAAGAAAAGACAGATAAGCAATCTGCAAGTCAGAAAGAATGCAGTGCTGGGCGCCTTGGTGGCTCAGTGGGATAAGCCTCTGCTTCGGCTCAGGTCATGATCTCAGGGTCCTGGGATCGAGCCCCAAGTCGGGGCTCTCTGCTCAGCGGGGAGCCTGCTTCCCCCTCACTCTCTGCCTGCCTCCCTGCCTACTTGTGATCTCTGTCAAATAGATAGATAAAATCTTTAAAAAAAGAAAGAAAGAAAGACTGCAATGCTATGTTGTGATGTAAGTAAGGTAACATTGGTTTAGAGAGGAAAGTGTTTGTGGTTTGTGGGAGTATTTGAGAATGCTTCTCAAAGAATCGATGTTGAGCCTGGGTGGCTCAGTGGGTTAAGCCTCTGCCTTCGGCTCAGGTCATGATCTCGGGGTCCTGGGATCAAGTCCCACTTCGGGCTCTCTGCTCAACAGGGAGCCTGCTTCCTCCTCTCTCTCTGCCTGCCTCTCTGCCTACTTGTGATCTGTCTCTGCCAAATAAATAAATAAAACCTTTAATTAAAAAAAAATCAATGTTTGAACCGGATTATTCAATCTAATAGGAAGGGGATGGGAGGAGATGTAATCTTTTTTGAAGGGAATAATATTTTTAAATTCACACAAGTGTGAAAGTACATATTTTATTCAAGAAAACAGCAAATTGTTCTGTGTTGCTGGAAAGCAGCCTTCAAAGGACTATTTTGGGTAGGAGATGGGGCTTGGAGTATTGCTTGGTACCAAAAAGGAGTGCCTTCAGTGATATGCTGCAGTTTTTCTCGGAGCTATGAGTGCTAGGAAGGTGTTCTAGGAGAATTATTTCAGTTCTTTATTATTTCCAAGTTAGGGATGACAGAGGAAGGTGGAAATGAGAGAAAGAGAAGAGTATCAAAAGAAAGATAAAGGTTCAGCAAATATTTATTGCACATCTAATGTAGTAGAGGGCAAAACAGACAAAGTCCTTGCTTTTGTGCAGGCAGCATTCTATATGAGGAGTCTAGTAGAACCACGGAAAAGAGGTTTAAAGCAGAGTAAGGAGATAGGGGGTGATAAGGGAGGGAGGGAGACTATTAAAGATGAGTTGAAATTTGAGCAGAGACCCCAAAGTGATGAGGAACTGAACCCTGTAAACATCTGGGCAGAGTGCGTGACAGAGAAGGGCAAGTTCAGGGGCCCCAGAAGAGCTTGCCTGAAGAACCAGCACAAAGGCCAGTGTGGTCTGTGTGGCTTAAGTTGTAAAAGGATCACCCTTGCAGCTGGGTGAACAATAGACTATAAACTTGTATGTATTTCATTTCACATGTGTGTGGGCTTAGATGTACGATTAATTCCTGGAAATGGGATTGCTGGGTCACAGGGCAAATGCAGTTGTCATTTTCATGGATACATGGTGCAGTTGCCACCCAATCCCCCCACTCCATGAGCTGTGCTTGACAGGCCTGTTTCTCCAGAGCCTCACCAACACTCAGTAAAGCTCTGCAGAGGGGGCAATTTTTTCCAGTGGTCAGAAGCCCCCAAATCAAGATGTTGACGAGGTGCCTTTCCTTCTGGAGGCCCTAGGAGTGATCCATTTCCTTGCTTTTTCTCATTTCTGCCTTCGTTCCTCTGCTTGTGGCCCCAGCTTCCATCTGCCGATTCAGCAACATGGCATCTTCCAGTCTCCCTCTCCCTCTCCTTCTCTTTCCTCCTCCCCTCCCCCTCCCCTTCTGTCATCACAACACCTGATTCAGACCCTGCTGCTTTCCTCCCAAAGGATCCTTGTGATTACCATAGGCCCACCCAGTTAATCTGGGATGATCCCTCCATCTCAACATCCTGAATTCAGCCACATCTGCAGAATGCCTTCAGCCATGTTAAGGTGACATTCGGGGAGAGTTGGGTGCAGGGGGCACAGACTTTATTAGCTTAGCGCAGGGAGAGTTCCCATTTGTCTGTGATAGAAAATGGAAATACTTTTTCTCATCGTCCTTTGTCTTCTCACAATCCCTGTGGTTTTGTGGTTGGTTGCTTTGCTTTTGTCTTTGACATTTAGAGTAAATGCAGATCAATCTGTTATTTTTTTTCTAGGTAGCTATTCAGTTATACCAGCACCATTGACAGAAAAAGTCCAACTTTTCCCTAAAATGTAATAAATTCTTATATATAGTTTGATTTCTGGACTATTTTGTTCAGTTGTCTTTCTGTCTAAAAAGTATACTTTTTAAAAAATTTTTATAATTTATAATTATAATTATAATTGTATATAGTATATATTATATATAATAATATATTAATATAATATATAAACTTATATAAAAGTAAGTTTATATATTATATAATTTATATAAATTTTTATGTATTTATATATAATGATTATAATTTTATAATTGTAAAATATAATTATAATTTATAAAATTAAAATTTTATAATTAAAATTATAGTGTAATACGTGGTATCTTGAGATTTGTAATGCCTAATAGGGCTAGACATCTTTCGCTGGCCTATCCACCCACCCACCCCCCACTGTTCTTGTTCATCGTTTTCCTGCCTACTTATATTACGTTTGTTTGTTCCGTGTGAACTTTAGAATCAGCTTGTCTGGTCAGAACAGGAAAAAGGTCTTTTTAGTTTAATTGGGGTAAACTTTATGAGGTTGTCTTTTTTTTTTTTTTTTTAAGATTTTGCTTATTTATTTGTTAGAGAGAGAGAACACTAGCAAGGGGAGTAGTAGGCTGAGCAGGCAGAGCGAGGAGCAGGCGTCCCATGGAGCAAGGAGCTCCATGTGGGGCTCCGTCCTAGGACTCTGGGATCGTGACTTGAGCCAAAGGCGGACACTTAACCAACTGAGCCACCCAAGCATCCCTGGACTATAGTGTCTCTAAACATGATATATTTTTATATTCATTCAACTTACTTGTGTTCCCTCCCTAATATTTTTTTTTAAACTATCACCCTTTGAGGGTGACTAGGTTATTTATTTATTTATTTATTTTAAAGATTTTGTTTATTTATTTGACAGAGAGAGAGATCACAAGTAGGCAGAGAGGCAGGCAGAGAGAGAGGGGGAAGCAGGCTCCCTGCTGAGCAGAGAGCCCGATGCAGGGCTCGATCCCAAGACTCTGGGATCATGACCTGAGCCAAAAGCAGAGGCCCCAAACCACTGAGCCACCCAGGCGCCCCTCCTCCCTAAGATTTTAACATTTTTCTTCATATCAATTTTTTACCTGTTTATTGCCAGCTTTTTATTCTTTGTTTTCATAGATATAATAGAAGAAAAGACCCTATTTATAATGTTTTCTGATTTTTTTTATGCATGAAAGCTATGGTTAATACATTTATTATATTAATAATATATTCATTTTGTATGCCTCTACTTTATTGAATTATTTTGCTTATTGTAGGTTTTAGTTGAGTCTCTTCATTTTTCCCAATATGCAGTCATACTGTATTCAAGTAGAAAGAGTTAAAATCTTCCTTTCTAATACATCCTTTTCTTGCCTCTTCCATTACACTGTTAACAACAGTGATGTTGTGCTTTTTTCTTATTCCTAACTTTAGTAAGACTCATGTTTCTTTATAAAGTATTTGCTGACATTAGGGCTGACACACAGACACACGTGCACACACACACACATCATATTAAAGAAATACACATCTGTTCCTATTTTATTTAGGTTCTCCCCCCAAAAATAGGAGTTGAATTATGTCAAATGCTTATTTAGTATATATATGGAGAGATAATATGATTTCTATCTTTGATTAATTAATATGGTATGTTAATTCACACGTTTAAAAATACATTTTCAAACATGTAAAATTAAATATGTTATTATTCAGGCCTAATGTTTTATAAAACTCTTATGCACTGTTTCTCCCTTGGGTGGCCTCTTTTATTATTACACAATATTATTTTGCACACTTGTAACTGTTGCCATAAGTGAAACTTTCTTCTTGTTTAAAGGCATAATAAATAAAACGAAGCTGGGAATTTGATCTAACCAATGGGCTGAAAGTGCCCTTCCTCATGGTGAAAGAAATAGACTAGATCTGAACTGACCTTTTCATTGTCCTGTTTTCTTATTATTTGTTAATTTGGTCCTCAAAGAATGATGGAAGGAGAAGAATTATGGTATGGGTAGAAAGTATTTGGGTTAGTTAATCCTTTTGGATGGGTTCTAGTTCATTTGAAGTCTCAAAGGAACAGCATAAAGGGTTCATCATTCTTGTCCTCCAGGAGCCCCCTGCTAGAACAGACTGGTCCAGTAGGGCAGCCTCTAACTCCTTGTACCCTGTGAGCACTTGAAATGTGGCTGGTGATGGGCTCTAAGTGTAAAATACACACTGATTTTGAAAATTTAGTATAAAAAAATATAAAATATCCCAGTAACTTTATGTTGATTATATATTAAATCATATTTTTGATATATTGGGATAGATAAAATGTCATTAAGATTAATTTCACCTGTTTCTTTTCACTTTTTTAATGCAACTACTGGCAAGTTTTAAATTGCGTTATGTGGCTTAGATTTTATTTTTACTGTACATAACTGGTCTAGAGGCAGTAGGTGTGTGTATATTTAAAAGATTTTATTTATTTACTTGACAGACAGAAATCACAAGTAGGCAGAGAGGCAGGTGGGAGGGCGGGGAAGGCAGGCTCCCTGCCAAGCAGAGAACTCCATGAGGGATTTGATCCCAGGACCCTGGGATCATGACCCGACCCGAAGGCAGAGGCTTTAACCCACTGAGCCACCCAGGTGCCCCAGTGTGTATATACTTATAGATACTACAATGATTTCGTAATTTAAAAGTTGAAATTAAATAAACTACACTTATATACTCCCATATGTCCTTGTTTCTTCTTATGGGAATAAATTTGGTTGGATAACCGGTTACGTCTTCTGTGATTTTTTTGTTGAACTTTCTAAGACAATGCATTTTCTTCGTTATGCCCTTGACATTTCCGCATAAGTTAAAGGCAATAGTCTTGCATTTTGGGATACCAGCATTCAAGAACTTATGCAAATATAGAAGGGAGTTAGTCTGGAGGTGCAAGTTTCTAATTTTGCCTTCTCCTACAAATAAATTTTAATAGACGTGTCCTAGTTCAAAATACAGTTTACTTCAGCATTGCTTTCATTTTTCCCGCCATTACCCTAGAACAACAGCTCCTGTCTCCTTAGTTCTCTTTAGGTATCCCTGGGATTTAGCATCTTTTTAGTTCTGTCTTATTGCAGTAGCCTGAGTGTCTTTATTTTATTTATTTATTTATTTATTTTTTAGCCTGAGTATGTTAAATAGTGCATTTCTTAACTCTTCTACTCACCAAAATCCAAAACAATTAAATCACTCCTAAAGCATTTGTAAAATCCTGGCTTTGTTGCATTTTTTTAGGAAAATCATATCACAAAAGATATTGGAATATCGACTTGGAAGAAGCAGGCTTTTCTCTCCCATGGAGCCTTATTAGCAAAGAGCTGCCAGGCTGCCATGGAATTAGCAAAGCATGATGCTGACGTTCAGGATGTGGCATTTCAGTATGGGAAGCACATGGCCATGAGTCATAAGGTATTTGCACATTTTCTCTTTTTCCAGTTCTTAAATAGCTAAAATGATACATAGGAAACTTCTTGCCATTTAATAAGCTGCTTTTATATCTCAAAAAAAATGTTTATTGTGCGCTTAAAACCTATCAGCCATAGATGGTGATTGTTACATAATATAAACAGTATGATTGGTGGGTACTATGTAATTCTTACAGAAAGCTACAACTTACACCGTATTTGTCATGTTTGTCTTTTCTTACTACCTGAAAGGGTTCTTGAGAGAACTCTTGCAAATTATTAAATAACACCTAATGTTGCCATTTACAGAATGAAAGACTATTTGCATTTTTGTTACGGTTCCCTTATGGTTTCATATGTGAAACAAATTATGGAAAGTTAATGAAGTTTAGAAATATAGGGAGTAAAAGTGAAAGCTTTAATTCTAAAAATTGATTCTTTTGAATGGACATAATGAAATATAAAAAGTATCAAGTTAGCTGTTACATTGCTGTCTCTGTATATATGTAACTTAAAAATTCCATTTGATATGTATTTCTTAAATGTTGTGTAAATAGCTTTTAAGAGAGGAGAAAATACGTACATATGTTACATACACATAAAATATCTCCAGATGAATTTTTATATATTTTATTAAATCTTAGATTCATTTATTAAGCAGATACATTTACTTAAACTTTATTTAAATTATTGCTTTTGACTTAAAAAGTAAAACAAAGTCTGCTGCCAAATAAAAAAGGAGATGTGTCAGGGAAAAATTACTTTAAAGAATTTTAAAGATTATTGTTAATCCTATGAACTGTTCTTTGGCTTTATTAAAGTTTATCTAAAGCTGTATTCCTTTAGCTTTGTTTTTCACTGCATTAACTCGTATTTTCTGAAAGGACTAAAAGGTACTAGTGTGTGTACATTTGAATGATTTAACTCTTTTAACTACTCCTCCTAGATAAATTCTGATCTCCAGCCTTTTATTAAAGAAAAGACCAGTGACTCCGTGGCTTTTAATCTAAACTCAGCTCCCGTAGTCTTACATCAGGAGTTTCTTGGAAGAGATTTGTGGATTAAGCAGATTGGAGAGGTAAAACAAAATTATTCCTATTTTAGGTATCAGTAGAGGAGTATTTAGTTGATTTTGGAACATAATTGGTATTTCATGATGAGCGAAGCCATCTAAGAGCATTTTCATGTAACAGGTAACATTCTTACTTTATAATCTGCAATTTTTTTTTAAAGATTTTATTTATTTATTTGACAGAGAGAAATCACAAGTAGATGGAGAGGCAGGCAGAGAGAGAGAAGGAAGCAGGCTCCCTGCTGAGCAGAGAGCCCGATGCGGGACTCGATCCCAGGACCCTGAGATCATGACCTGAGCCGAAGGCAGCGGCTTAACCCACTGAGCCACCCAGGCGCCCCTATAATCTGCATTTTTAAGAGGCAAATGTTAGTTAAAAGTTAGGGATTAACTTTCTTATTCTCTGGATTCTTAGAATACTGCAGCACAAAACCAGGGCCTGTGGTGGCTGCTAATTAATTCAGAGGTGTTTTTTTTTTTTCCCCTAAAGGCTTTCAAAAATTGGGCTATGGTAATAGCACCACCCTTTAACTGACGGCAGTTTCCCATCTGCAGACTCTAGCACAAGCTGCAGAGTTCCAGAAGCTCCGTCTGTCAGCTCATTGGGTTATTTTAAAACAAACTTGGACCCTGAATACTCCAATTCTGAGGTATTATCAAAGAAAAAAAAAAGCATGGTAAAGTCAGAGGGTAAAAGGGCCTTAAACTGGGTGAATTTCCTACTTTTTTTTGTAGGAGAAAAGGTGTAAAAGATGAGAGGGAATTTTTTTTTTAATTTTCTTTTAATCGAGAAACTCTAGAATCACAAAGTATTGCCCTTTTACCCAGAACTTCATGGAATGTACTTAGCTTTGTGGTTCTGATCAATTGGGTAAATGTGAGACTAGACTTAGGGAACTAGGCACAACTGAGGGTGGGGATAGCAGCCATACTTCAAGCAAAGACAGCCTATGTGATATCTGCATTTGGAACAATAAGATTTTCCCTCCTAACCCTCTTGGCTTATTGGCTCTCGACATGCCATCAGCCTGCTTAAAATCCCTCATATTTACCTGTAGAAAAATGGGGAAACTGTCAAGCCCAGGAGAAAAGACCTACGAACCTGCTTGGGGCTCCCTTGTGCCATATCCCTGACCAGTCCTCCTACGGGGAGGCCCACCAGTTGTCAAGCCTCAAGAGTACCCAAGTGCACAGAATATCCAACTGAAATGGAATAGGTAATAGAGGACCTCTGGGCATTTGAGAAAAGCCTGTGCCATGAGGGAATGAGTCAAAGGCAAACTGATGGAAAGGGAACTTGGAGGAAACAGACCATGCAAAGAAAGAAAGACATTCCAAAAGCACTATAATCAATCTACTCAATGAGAAAAGACATTAAATTCAGGAAATAAGAACAGATGATACATAAAAAGGGACAATCCAAGAATAAGAAATGAGAATCATTAGATACAAAAATATGAAAGCAGAATTTTTTTAAATCAGAAGCATAGAAGATACAAATGAGAAAATTTCCCAGAAAGTTGAATAAGAAGGTCAGCAAAAGAGATAAGAATAATTAGAGAACCAATTCAACAGATCCTAGATTTATTAGGGGTCCCAGGGAAAGAAAACTGAAAATGGAGGTAAGAAAAATTAACAACAACAAAAAAAAATTATAAAGAAAAGTCCTGAGAATTGAAGGACTTAAGTTTCCAAATTGAAATGGTGCCTTAAATAATTAATTTTAAAAGACTCATACCAAGTCACATCATTATCACATTTTGCAACAATGGGAATGAAAAACGAACCTAATACTTCCAGGAAGAAAAAGAAAAACCTACCATACAAAGGATGGAGAATCAGAAAGGCCTCTCAGTAGTGACACTGAAAGCTTCAAGACAATGGACTAATAGCTTCAACATTCAAAGAGAAAATTGTTTCCAACTTAGACTTTTATGACTGTCACATTATCAAGTGTGGTGTTAAATAAAGACAATTCAAAACAGATATACAAGGTCTCAAAAAACTTTATCTCCCAAGCATCTTTTTTTCAAGAGATGTATTTCGAGTGATGTGTTTTACTAAAATAAGGAAGTAACCAAGAAAGAGAAAGACATGGAATCTAGGAACTAGGGGATCCAGACATAGGCTGGAGGCAGTGCGAATTCCTGGGACATCATGAAAGGAAGGATAATAAACTAATAACGCCAACAATAAGAGAACTTATTATGTGCCAAGCCCTCTACTAATGAGGAGCCTGAGGCACAGAGAAATTAACTCGCACACAGTCACACAGCTAGCAAGCAGGGAGCCAGGATTCAAACCCAGGCAGCCTTGCCACTGGGCTCACATCTTTAAGTAACAAGTGACATGCCACTCTGTCTCTCATCCAAGCACGTCCTAGGCTGATGGTGATGCCTCCAGTCCAGATTGGAACAAGAGGACAGAGATCTCCAGGAGAGATTTTTCTAAGGAAAACAATGAAACTAATACGCTTGACCATATTGAGGATTTTTTTTTTTTTAAGATTTTATTTTTTGGGGCACCTGAGTGGCTCAGTTGTTAAGCGTTTGCCTTTGGCTCAGGTCACAATCCCAGGGCCTGGGATCGAGCCCAGTGTTGGGATTCCTGGTTAAGTAGGAAGCCTGCTTCTCCTCCCACTCCCCTGCTTGTGTTCCCTCTCTCTCTCTCTCTCTCTCTCTCTCTCTTATAAATAAATTAAATCTTTTTTTTTTAAGATTTTATTTATTTATTTGACAGACAGAGATCACAAGTAGGCAGAGAGACAGGCAGAGAGAGAGAGAGGAGGAAGCAGGCTCCCTGCTGAGCAGAGAGCCCAATGCGGGGCTCGATTCCAGGACCCTGGGATCACGACCTGAGCCGAAGGCAGAGGCTTTAACCCACTGAGCCACCCAGGCACCCCTTAAATCTTTTTTTAAAAAGAGAGAGATTTTATTTATTTATTTGAGAGAGAAAGAGAGAGCACGAGCAGGGGAAGGGGCCGAGGGGGGAGGAGAAGCAGACCCCCGGCTGAGCAGAGAGCCAAACGCAGGGCTCAATCCAAGAACCCTGAGATCATGACCTGGGCCGAAGGCAGACACTTAACCTACTGAGCCACCCAGGCTCACCGTGTTGAGAATTAAAGACAAATACAGAGATACCTAGAAAACTAAGTGTTGCTGTTTAAAATAACGATGTAATTACGTTTGTGAATTTTATGAGTCAGGAGTTTGGACAGCACGCCGAGATGACTACCCCCTGACATCGGGGGCCTCAGCTGGAATGCCCCGGAGCGGGGAGGTGACTCAGCAGTGCTGGGCGCTGGAGGCATCTGGAGACTCAGCTCACGCTAGCACCTGGGCTGGGATGTCAAGACCACGTTGCTGACCAGCCAGAGTGCTCACGCCTGGTTCCTCCATTTAGCTTGGCTTCCTTGCAGCATGGCAGCCTTAGAACTTGCCAGCTCAGAACTCCTAACAGTGTTCCAGCAAACCAGGTGGAGACTGCATCTTCTTCTCCAACCAGCCTCAGAAGTCACACACAGTCATTCCCATCGTGTCTTATCGAACACTCTACAAGCCCGCCCACAATCAAGAGCAGTTTGTAGGCTCACCTGGCAATGGGAAGAATGTCAAAGAGTTTGGGGCCAGGTTTTAAAGCAGCCACATTAAACATATGAATGAAGATGAGCAGTTATTAGCTGTTGTGAAAGAATTTTCAATGTATAAGAAAGGAAATACAACATAATACTCTACATGGCTTAGAGAATAATATTTATACAGCATAAAAATATAAATACAGAATGTCGATTTAAGCCAAAGAGGGTAATCAGTGGGAGGAAGGTAGGGGAAAAGAGTATGTTTCATTATGTAAGAAATGTAATTATTTCTTTCATGGTAGAATCAATAGATAATGTCTGCACCTTAA
Source organism: Neogale vison (assembly GCF_020171115.1). Classification (NCBI taxonomy): domain Eukaryota; kingdom Metazoa; phylum Chordata; class Mammalia; order Carnivora; family Mustelidae; genus Neogale; species Neogale vison. The sequence continues at coordinate 24,732,894 of NC_058091.1, forward strand.
AATCAAGGAAAAGACTGTTTGAAGGTAGACAGCAAAAGAAACAGCTAAACAGAGGGACACAGAACAGATAAGGTCTGGAGAGTGCTAGGTTGTTTTGTTAGAAGTCTTAAAGTTGGCTTTTTTTTTTTTTTTTAGATTTTATTTATTTATTTAAGAGAGAGAGTGAGCAGGGGGAGGGGCAGAGGGAGAAGCAGACTCCTCACTGAGCAAGGAGCCTCACGTGGGGCTGGATCCCAGGACTCTGGGATCATGACCTGAGCCAAAGGCAGACACTTGGCCCATTGAGCCACCTAGGTGCCCCTAAAGTTGGCTTTTTAAATACAGTGTTTGCTTTTATTTAAAAACATATAGTTTAAAATTGTATATTTCCTATTGTAATTCTACTTCCAATAATCTATCCTCCAAGAAAGATCAGATGTGAACCAAGACTTACCTATTAAAATATGTACTAAAATAGTAACTCTAAAAAGAAAAAAGGAAAAATTAGCCCATTTAAAAATAGAAAAAAGAGGGTGCCTATGTGGCTCAGTTGATTAAACATCTGCCTTCTGCTCAGGTGGTGATCCTGGAGTCCTGGGATCGAGCCCTACATCAGGCTCCCTTCTCACTGGGGAGTCTGCTTCTCCCTCTCCCTCTGCCCCTCCCCCGTCCTACTCCTTCTCTCTCTATGTCTCTCTCTCAAATAAATAAATAAAATCTTTTAAAAAAAATAGATAAAAGGTTAAATGAAGTACAGTACAATGAAATATACAACTATTGAATATTGTATTACTAGGGTGTATTTGTGTGTTTTTTGACAGCTGAACCAAAAATATATATACAGATGGTGTTAGTAACTCTAATTGGGTTACATTAGAATACATTGCAGATTTACATTTTGGTTGAAAAGATCCAGCTAAATATGTTGAATGGAAGCTACCAACTCTCCCTTGGCTATTTACATATACATACATACATACATATATATATATCTCGGAGATGTGAATTTTAAAGAAGCTTCACAGAACAGGGACATATTTAATTTTTGGTTTCTTTGCAAGCATACAAATTCTTAAATGTAGACAACATGAGAATCCAGGATTTCCTAAACAGCTGGTGAAATAGTTCCAAATCTCTGTCTCCAACTTGATTTTAACTTTTCAGAGGGATATCCTTTCCAAATAGCCAGTGCCTTAGGCAGTAACTCAAATAAACCAAATAGATCTTGTCCAGAGGTCAGCAAACCCTGCCAAGATGATGTCTGTGAGCAGATGCTGTCTTGCCCACCAGCCTAGGTTCCCTGTGATACTGTCTAGATCCTCATCGTTTTGGAAAGCCTGGCAGCTTATGGTCCATCTCACAGCCCCACCAGGCCATGTGGTTTTCTCCAGTTAGCTTCAGGCCCTTCTTATAGCTCCATGTCATGAACAGGATTGCTAGTGAAGAGAAGATTCATTCATCTGAAATAAATAAGAACTAGGAAGTTGGTTGTTGTCGTGCAAGGGGAAACATTCCTCAGGTTAAAGCCTCCTTACCTGAGTTTATTTTTATCTTCTAAATTATAATATTCATGTTTATATAAAGCTCTAAATGATGATAATGTTCTGTGAGTGCCCCCTAGTCAGAGTTAGGGGACACAATTAGTATAATACTCGAGAGGGACTTTCTATCCTAAATCTCAAGGAGGTTGCTTATTAATCCTGAAATTAGTTCTAATACTCTCTTTCCACTTACCCCAACTGCGTTTTTGTGATCCTTTCCTCCTCAGGTGTTGAATTTTATTTCACGATCCTTAAGGGTAACAATGAATTCACCTTTGAATTATCTATGGCAGCTGACATAGTGACTTACTTGGAATAGTCATCCAGTTAATACTCGTCAAAAAAGTGTGTATGGTATGGTTTTCACAGAGTTATACTGGTTGATGGCAGCTCTGCTTTGTTAAATAGAAAAAGTCAAGTTGGTGTAGCAGAAATGGAGAGAACCAGGTTTTGGAAGACCTTGATTCTAGTTCGGACTCAGCTAGCATCTGTATAACCTTAATCAGTCTTTCGTGTCCTTGTTATTATTTTCTGTAAAATGATGCTGTTGAACTAGATCATTCTGCGGTCATTTTCAGCTCTCAAATAAATCTAAGAAATAGGTCTCTTAGGTAAGAAGTGCATTATAAGAAAAATATTAATCTCTATTAGATGCTTGATACTAGCTGTGACACTGAGAAATGGAAAAGTCTTGCTCTCATTGATGGAAGTCACCTATGATTTCTTATTATCACATGTAAAATTACTTCCCTGCTCTACTCAGACAGGTTTGTGTCCCATCTACCCTTTCGATTTCCTGCTTGGAGAGAGTAAGAATTAATGACTAGACATGGCAGGGAAGACGAGATCACATACCCTTAATTCCCATTCAACATCGTTGTGAAGCCAGGAAGAAGAAACTTCTGGAATTTTTCATATCAGGCCCTGCTACCTCCTCCTCAACTCCCTAAGTCTCAAGATTAGATAGCTTAGATAGCTGTCTTCCATCACACCCGTTAACAGGCAGGTGCGCGTGTGTGTTCGTGCATGCACACACACAAACACACACACACACCCCTTTAGTAAGAGGCAGTTAAGAGCACTAGGCCAAACCTGAAACAGCTGAAAAATATTTGTTGAACAATGTTTCCGTACTACATTCTACCTTAATTTTAAATTTAAATTTGTCGCTGCTAAAAAATAATGATCAGGTAAAAATACTGAGTGAATGGGTGATTCACCCGAGGGAGGTGAAGTCATTACTCTGTTACCATTTTGATTCATAATAAAAGAAAGTAGAATCCTTCAGAGAACCACAGAGCTCTGACTCTCTCAGGGAGTCCGGGGGCTGCTGCAGGTCAGCAAGCTTTATTTTTAATGATCCTTCTAGTTTTCTGTGGCCATTATAAGTCACTGAAGAGATAGGAATTATGATTATATTCTCCTGGCTATTTCTGAAAGTACTGAAATGTCACTGAGGCTTGTGACATTCTGACACTGTCATAACTGGCCATAAACTACCTTAAGTGAACTACATTTTACCAGTGCTGAGCTGTAACTCACTCATCCCTAGGTATCTGGCTATTATTTCTCATTCAAAACCTGAAGCAAAGATCGCTAGTCAAGGCTGGTGTACATGAACATAACAAATGTATATTCTTAAAACAAAAGAGAGAAATGCAGAGTCCTCGTTAACACTACCTGATATGCTTCTAATTATTTAAGTTATTTTGAGGGTTTTTTTTTTTAAGATTTTCATTTATTTATTTGACAGAGAGTGACACAGCAAGAGAGGGGACACAGCAGGGGGAGTGGGAAAGGGAGAAAGCAGGCTTTCTGTCAAACAGGGAGCCTGGTGCGGGGCTCGATCCCAGGATCCCGGGATGCTTAATGACTGAGTCACCTGGGCGCTTGTTGAGTTCTTTCAAAAGGAATAATATTGACATCCTCTACCACAGAGGGTGGACAGTTTGGGCCTTTGAAGGGACTGTATATGAGACCACAAAGACTGAAATGGCTCTAGAGATCTCCTAAATTAAAATATTTCTTACGGGCGCCTGGGTGGCTCAGTGGGTTAAGCCGCTGCCTACAGCTCAGGTCATGATCTTAGGGTCCTGGGATCGAGTCCCGCATTGGGCTCTCTGCTCAGCGGGGAGCCTGCTTCCTCCTCTCTCTCTCTCTCTGCCTACTTGTGATCTCTCTCTCTGTCAAATAAATAAATAAAATCTTAAAAAAATAAATAAAATAAAATATTTCTTATGGTTTTCTGTTACTTTTAAGGAAACAAAGTGCTCGAGTATAGGTGATATAGAAGTAAATTGCCTGCAGGTTGTCTGTGGCCTCTTAAAGAGGGGAATAAAAGAAATACACAAATACAAAGAATACTGTAGTGATGTCATTTAGAGAGCACAGAGGAAAGTCAAGAAGTGATCTGGGAAATTGGCGATCTCTGAGGGGGTCCTTGAAGAAGAAGATCTCAATGGCAAAGCTGGGAATGAGAGGCTTCCTAGCCAACAGAGGTCATGAAAAAGGAATGCAGGTGGTCAAGTGCACTGTATTCAAAGAAATACAAGTATTATTGTTTGGCTCGAATGTGAAAAAATATAGGGCAGTAGAGGGAGAGGCAAAGAATTGCTCTGAAATAATATGTAATGCGTGTGTTTAAAGATTTGGGTTCAAACAAACATGTACATAAATGTCGAGATGTGCAATGTTTACAATAGCCAAGAAGTGGAAACAACCCAACGTCCATCAAATGATGAATGGATAAACAAAATATAGTATGTCCATACTATGGAATATTACCCAGCCGTAAAAAGGAGTGAAGTATTGATATGTGCTACAATACGACAAAAATGTTCTGGAACTAGATAGTGGGGATGTTTGCACAACATTCTGAATGTACTCAGTGACTCCTGAATTATACTCTTTAAAATATTAAGACTATGGATGTTTGCTTGCAGAAAATGAATTTGATTCAGGTCAGGGAGCAGACACTGAAAGTTTCTGAGCCAGGTGAAATGTGTTTTAGGGAGATATTTTTTACTACGTCCTATAGGATGAAAGGAAGAAGGAAATAGTAGAGAGAAGGAGTTTGGTTAGGAAGCTTTGGGGAACCTGTTGATAAGTTCAGGAGAAAAGTACTGATCAGAGTGTTGGCAATAAAAAGAAGGATAAGTATAAAACTCACTTCAGAGAGGGGCACTTGGCTAGCTCAGTTGGCTAGATCAGATCACTCTTGATCTGGGGTTGGAGTTCAAGCCCTGCCTTGGGTGTAGAGATTACTCAAAATCTTGGGGGCTGGGGGAGAAATAAACGCATTTCAGGGGAGAAAATGTACAAGGCCTGAAAATTGGTATGGTAGGGAGAAGCCGGCAGGTGTGTACTAAGGAGGGCAGTCAGAGGTGAAAACAAGGATTTCAAACTTAGATTATAGGAACAGTCATGCCATTAATAAAAATAGAAAAGTTAAGTGGAAAAACTGGTATAAACTTGGGTGGTTTTTTTTTTTTTTAAGATTTTATTTATTTGACAGACAGAGATCACAAGTAGGCAGAGGGGCAGGCAGAGAGAGAGAGAGGAGGTAGCAGGCTCCCTGCTGAGGAGAGAGCTGGACTCGGGACTTTATCCCAGGGCCCTGGGATAATGACCTGAACCGAAGGCAGAGGCTTTTAACCCACTGAGCCACCCAGGTGCCCCATAAATTTGGTTTTTAGACATTGTGAGCTTGTGACATCATCAGAGTTGGTGTCCTTCACATTGGAACCTGGCCGCTGGAGGAAACAACTCAGTTCTATGTTCAGCCTGATTTCCTTGCTCTTGGCCTTTCTGCAGTGTGGGTAGATTTTGTCTGTGTTTGAAATTTTAAATTTTGTGACTCTTCCAGATTCCAAGAAAGCATAGCAAGAAAAAAGGTTTTGCAAAGGGATGACAAGATTTCTGAATAAAGAAAAATGTATTATGTAGATAATGCAAGTCCTTCCTCTTTTTTTAATTTCTTTTATGTTTTAAAGGTTTTATTTACTTATTTTGAGCAAGAGAGTGTGTGAACGAGGAGAGGGGCAGAGAGAAAGGGAGAGAGAATCTCAAGCAGACTCCACACTGAGCACAGAGCTCAAGTCAGGGCTCGATCCCACAACCATGAGGTTATGACCTGAGCCAAAATCAAGAGTCAGTTGCTTATGATTGAGCCACCCAGCCACCCCTACCCTCCTCTTTTTTTTAACTGGACACCATGACCTCTGTGCACCTGTCTGTTGCTTCCTCTTTTCCCAGGTAGCCCAAGAAGAAGAATACAAAAAACCTTCACATTCCCCTCCAAAGATAAGCTTTCCCAGGTAAAAGAGAGGGTAACATAGAAGTCCAGTTCTAAATGGTATTGACTTCTTGCAGATGCCTTCTGTGCTGTCTTACAATAGGCAAGAATGATCAGGATCACAAAGAAGCCTGCCCTCTTCCTTTCTATTCTGATACCTTTCCCATTTTGTAACTGGAAAGCTGGGTTGGTATAAGGCCTGCTTTTCCTGCCAAACCAGAATTCAACTGCTTAAACTTTGGGACTAGCAAATCTAATAGATTCTGATTTGTAAGCTTTCTTTTCTTTTTTTTTTTTTTTTAAAGATTTTATTTATTTGAGAGAGAGAGCACAAGCTGGGGAAGGGGCAGAGGGAGAGGGAGAAGCAGACTCCCCACTGAGCAGGGAGTCTGATGCGGGGTTCCATCCCAGGACCCTGGATCTTGACCTGAGCTGAAGGCAGACACTTAACCAGCTGAACCACCCAGGTGCCCCTGATTTATAAGCTTTCTAAATCTTCATACACTCTACCCAAACCATTCTAGGATGAGGATGGAGGTCCTACCCTTCCTCCCTTCCTCTGTCCCCTGATAAACCTTTTCATTCATGTATAACACTAAACTCCACCCCTTTCTACCAATACAGATGCACAGAGAATTTCTTTCCAGTAAGACCTGTCTTTTTTTTTTTTTTAAAGATTTTATTTATTTATTTGACAGAGAGAAATCACAAGTAGACAGAGAGGCAGGCAGAGAGAGAGAGAGGGAAGCAGGCTCCCTGCTGAGCAGAGAGCCTGACGCGGGACTCGATCCCAGGACTCTGAGATCATGACCCGAGCCGAAGGCAGCGGCTTAACCCACTGAGCCACCCAGGCGCCCCAAGACCTGTCTTTTCTAAAGGAGCCAATGATATTCTGCAAAAGACCTTTCAAGTGTCATTGTTTTTGCAGCCACCAAAGTCATCTTTTATTCAAACAAGGATTATTAATGGATAATAGGTTAAGACAATTGGATGAATGCTTAGAAGAGAACCAAATATTCACGGATTCAAAGCATCTCACAGATTACTTATTAAATACAAAGAGAAGCAGTGAACAAACTTAGTTTCACCAATAATGAGACAAACATATTGTATGACTCCTGATGTAATGGAGAAGTATACGGCATCATATATGTAGTTATCTTGCCCAAAAAAAAAAAAGTTTTCATTTAATCTGACCACGAAAAAACAACTGGACAAATCCAGGGTAAGGGATATTCTTTAAAGCAGTTGGCCTGGACTCTTAAAAGATGTGGTATTATGAACAGAAAAAGTGTGGTGTAGGCACTCTTATAGATTAGAAGAGATTTAAAAGCCATGACATCCAAAAAGAATGTATGATTTCTAACTTGACCTTGGATCTGGTTGAAAACCACTCTGAACAACACTATTGGCTGAACTGGAAACATTTGAGTTTAGACTTCTTAGACATTATAGGAAGCGTTTAACTTGGTGGATATGATAAGGAATTTGTGGTTATGCAGAAGAACATCGTTCTTGGAGATAAATGCTGTAGTATTCAGGGATGAGCCATCATGATGTCTACAACTTACTGTCAGATAGATAGCAAATGATCATCCAAAGAAAAAGCAAAGGTGACAAAATATTAGCAATTGAGTAACGTAGGCAGACGGCAAATGCGTGTTCATGATGTTGTCTCCACTAAAAAATTTGAGGAAAAAAAAGTTTGAGGTGAAAGGTAGTTTTCCTTAAAATTTTATTTACTTATTTATTTTTAAGATTTTATTTCTTTATTTGACAGATTTTATTTTTTAAGATTTTATTTCTTTATTCTTTATTTGACAGAGAGAGACATAGCAAGAGAGGGAATGAGAGCAGGGTGAGTGGGAGAGGGAGAAGCAGGCTTCCCCAAGCAGGGAGCCCAATGCGGGACTCGATCCCAGGACCCTGGGATCATGATCTGAGCCGAAGGCAGATGGCTTAACGACTGAGCCACCCAGGCGCCTCTTTCCTTAAAATGTTAAAAAGAGAATCTCTTTTAAAACGACTGTTATTCCCAAATATAGCTGCTAGCATTTGGGAAGAATAACGTGGTAAGTAGAGTTGATGAGTCTCTAGCAATTTCTGGACTCCCTGCTGTGGAATATTAGCTTTCTACTTTCAGAACAAGGTTTCTCCATCTCCAGCCTTCAAGTCCAGATAGCAGTAGTTGAACATTGGAAACAGTTCATTTATGTCATCCAATCCTTCTTTGTTACCTGACTTATAAGAAAGCATTTGTTTCTTAAAGTAAAAGACCACATTGTACATCCATTACTTACCAACAGGGAATCTGTCTGCCTTTGGTGTGCAGAGACGGGTGTATAAACCTTTGGAATTAATCCCTCTGTGCATCCTCTCACTCAGAATGCTGGCTTCTCCCTCTCTCTCTCTCTCGTACAGAATATTGTTTTACAGCGCTCACTGTAGCTGTCTGAGGGGGCCTCTGGTGTAAGCACTGACACACTAGCTTGTCTATTTTCACTTTTTTTTTTTTTAAAGATAAAACAAGGTTCAAACCACACATTCTCTGTGAACTGCTAAAGACTGGGAAAAATTACTTTCTTTTCTCCTGACCTGGATTGACAAGAAGCACACCTACAGGAGGCAAAAAGATGACTGAATCCCTTTTAAAGACCCTGGTAATGAAGCCCGCAGGGAATTGTCGTGTACGGGAGAATTTACAGTGGCTTCTGGAGACGAGCAGTGTGGCAGGAAGAGGTTCAGGACTGCTGGCTGTTGAAATACAGTCTGGATTTATTTTATATCAGCCTATTTTGGGCCCCAGCGAGAAAGTTATTTTAATAATATCTTGCTCTGCTAGAAATATACATGATAAGTGGCAGATGTCAGGAAAAGAGGGGAAAGTTATAGCACTCCATTCTCCTTGAGACTTAAGGAGTTTATATAGTTGTTCTAGTTTAGCCTTTGAAGTAAACACTGATGCATACGGAAGAATAAATTGAATAAAATAAATTGAAAGGGCGTTAGACAATGGTCCAGACCAGTGATCTTCAAATGAGTGAGAAGCTCAGGGCGAGGGTACTGAGGCTCTGTATTTTTAACAAACCATCCAGGTGATTCCGGTAACCAGTCCAGCATTTATGAGAGAGAACATTTGGGAACATAGCGTCTAGTTCAACACTCTTATTTTACAGAGAAGAAAATGAAGATGAAAATGCACAGAAAAATTTTTTAATTGTTGGAGGTATTAACGTATTATGGGCTAGAAACCATAGTTGCTAACATATCATATCTTCACGCATATCACACAGCATATCATATCTTCCCAGGAGGGCACAGTGCTTTTCGGAGTGGTTACTGGCAAGATATTAGCCACTTGCTTTCCTCCATAGACAGGGCGTTCTTAGCACCCTAAGCTTTGAGTGTGGCTCTTGAAATGTCCCGAGGAGTCTGTTTTAGGCTCTTTCCGCTTCAACCAACTGCTTTCAAGGTTGAGGCACTGAATTACACTAAACCACTGTTTCTATGAGAAAGCTACTAGATCAGTCTTCTCTGTTCTATCCTTTTGTTGTTTGATTTTCAGGAATTTTTCGAATTTATAGTCCATAGATTTCCCTCCTTAGCCTACTTATAAACAGCAGCTGGGTAGTACAGTGAGCATATGGTATTGTTTAAGACAGGTGAAAATGATTTGTCAAATACCAGCTAACTACATCCTTAGACACCCCACTCTCCTAGAACTAGGAGTGAGTATAATGAACTTTGCTTCGTAAGTTTCCTGAATAGATAGGACATAACCAACATATTTAAGAAAAAGCACTTATCCGTCTATGCGTTCATTCACCAGATGTTATTGGCCATGTGCTTGACCCTAGTCCCGATCTACACATGAAATGCACTTGTAAGCAGGAGAGAAAGTTGTCTCTTCTCAGAGAGCCTAAGTCTTGGAGGAAGATTGTATGTGAAGCCTGTGCAGCCCCTAGAGTATAAGCTCCGTGAGGGCAGAGATTTTGATCTGTTCTGTTCATGGCTGTGTCTCCAGTGCCTAAACGGTACCCGACACATAGGAGATGCTTGGTGAATTTAGCGAACGAGTGGTTGTCTGGCCAAAGAGAAACTATGACCCCTCCCAAATTAACTGCTTTACCAAAAAAAAAAAAAAAGAATAGGTACTGTTTAATGGGAAATATTATTTATAGAGGGGATTAAATCACCATTGCTGTTGGTTTCTCAAGTGCTCTATTTTTATAAGCTCTTAAAGCCTTCTGTGAAAAAAATTTTGTGTCAAAATATATATACTCTTAGGTATGTATATGACCTACATAGATATTAACACACATGGCTGGAAATACATATATATTCTCTACCAAAAAGATTTAAATCTTTATCATCTTTGTTTTATAAAATAACTCATACTTTTATGTACAAGCTAGAGCAGTCAAGGATGAAATGGTTTCACAGAACAGGATGTTTGTTGTGATAAAATGAAAAGGACGTTCCGGGGAGCTGCATATCAACAGCTAAAGTCTGTTCAGGTTGTAATGGCTGCGGGAACCGTGCTGTCATTTTATGTAGGCTTCTAATCTCTCAGCTTTCAAAACATTTAAGAGCTGATATTGAACAGATGTGGATTACATACATGGTGTTTCTCCGCTGCCATCTCTAGCAAAGTGTATCTCTACTGGGTAAGGGGTTGGTAGCAAAGCTAGCTATGCAAAATAAAATAGAGAGTTTGAAAATAGCTTGTGATTGATAAAGCACAAGTACCTCAAAGTAATAGAATTCTCTAGGAGTATTTGTTTATAATCCAAGTAGGGAAACAATGGTTTTACAAAAATTTCTGATAGGACCCTTTAGTGTTCTTATCTATGAATACTATCTTATCAGGTTCTTCCCACCTGAAGGAACAGCTGTTGGTTTTGGTTTGGGTTTTGGGTTTTGGGTTTGGTTTTGGTTTCGGTTTTGGTTTTATGAGACAAACTGGAAAGCGACTTCATACCTCCAAAAGGAGAAGTCCACCCGGAGTCATCATAAATTATGTGGTTTCTCCCTCACTCCTTACCTAACAGCCTCAAGATACAAAAGCTCCTCCACTTCTAGCCTTCAACAAAGACCACTTCCAACACTTTTAACATACCTGTTGCGTTAAACACTGGAAGAAAAGGATGTTGAAAGACGCAGAATGTTATGCTGGTTCGAATGGGAACAAAATTGAAAGTAGTGAGGAATGGCCAATTTGTTGTGGGAATGAGTTGTTGGACAGTAGAAACAATTATTTCTGTGGAGCTCCCCGTTCGTGCATCCTTTGAAAAGTGCTGTGGTAGAAAGCTTGTGACCATAGGCTCAGTCTCAATGTCAGATATCTCTTAACCTAAAATGAATGCAAGAGACAGCTGGGAGTTTGAGAACTTAAAGACTAAGCAAATTGTGAAATGCTTTTGCTAAAATTTTGGTCACAAGCCATGGATCAAAGCCTGTTCGTGTTCGCGCACTAACAAAGTTTAGTAGCTGGCTCATGAGTGCACTGAACGGACGTAATGAAGGCTCCCTAATGAATTGTGGGTATTAGAGTGGAGAAAGAGGGATTTTGAGTGTAGACAGAGCTATTCTGGAAAAAAATGTCCACAGACACACAAACAAGTAAATGTAAAATATCTGAGCAAGTGGGTTAAAGTCTCTGCCTTCGGCTCAGGTCATGATCCCAGGGTCCTGGGATTGAGCCCTGCCTCGGGCTCTCTGCTCAGCAGGGAGCCTGCTTCCCCCCTCTCTCTGCCTGCCTCTCTGCCTACTTGTGATCTCTGTCAAATAAATAAATAAAATCTTTTTTAAAAAATGGAAAATAAAAAATAAAAGAGCTGAGCAGAAGGAAGAATAAGCCTAGTTTTCACAGTTCTCCAAGAACGGACTCCTATTCCTTGTGGTATAATCCATCTCAGGACTAAGTTCAAACTCTTCCTGGTTCACTGAAAATCTAGATCCCTAAAAAATTTGAAGAGCAGATTGAAAACCCTGAATTCTTCATTATAATACATTGGTTGCAGAAAACTTTTGTTTCATAGAAAACATTCAAGTCACAATTTTAACTTAGAGTGGTGTGTGTTGGTGCCAGTGGCTACTACCTGAGCAGTGTCTTCTTCTAAGTTACTTATTAAAGAAAATAAGAAAGAAAACGCAGGCATCTTTGTATAACATTTTTTAAAGGATTCTAAAGAAGCAAGAAGAGTCAAGATGAATGTTATATAAAATCTTTTCTCTCAAGTAGTAAAGAACAAAATGGTCTCAAGACCTAACCTGTTTGCAAATCGAACAGTTTTTACTCTGAGGTAGCAGGAGTTTTATTCTGAATTCTACAAAAATGAGCTGACAGATCAACAAAGATTAATACACTGATTGCTATGTTAGGAAATTTATATAATACATTTGAGTGTATGTGTTAATTTTAAATTTTTAATAATAAAATATTTTTAAATAAACTCTGACCCCATTTAGAATGTCTTTTTTTTTTTTTAAGATTTATTTTAGGGGTACCTGAGTGGCTTAGTTGTTGAGCATCTGCCTTCGGATCGGGTCATGATCCCAGGGTCCTGGGATCAAGCCCCATGTCGGGCTCCTTGCTCAGCAGGAAGCCTGCTTCCCCCTCTCCCACTCGCCCTGCTGTGTTCCCTCTCTCGCTGTGTCTCTCTCTGTCAAATAAATAAATAAAATCTTCAAAAAAAAAGATTTATTTTATTTGAGAGAGAGAGAGATAGTGAGAGGGGGTGGGAGGCGGGCAGAAGGAGAGAGAGAATCCCAGGCACACCCCGTGCTGAGCGTGGAGCCCAGTGAGGGGGTTTGTGTGACCTCACGCCCCGGATCATGACCTGAGTCGAAATCAAGAGTGAAATGACTAACTAACTGAGCCACCCAACCACCCCTATGTTGTTTTCAATTCGACCTTTCTTCTCTCTAACCTCTGGGTGGCTGGGGGGTGGAGGTGGGGGTCTTTCAACATAATACAACATAATAAAAATTATGCCAAAGGAAGTGGAGGAGACACTGGCCCCACAGATTACTTATGTTTATACAGGAGGAAACATGTTGTTATAGGGGAACCATCTGATAGTCACCACCTTAAACAAGTGATCAAATTCATAGCTTTACTAAAAGTGGGACCGCCTAACATTTTGTGCCTCCTGAATTGATACAGTATTAAGTCTGTAATATTTTGTATAAAGTACTCATGGCAGAAACATTTAAACAAGCTTTTTTGGACCTAGCTTTCAGTTTGCAAGCAAAACAGGGACAAGTTAAATGACAGTGAAAAAATAATATGGCAAATCAAAAAAGTCAGATTTTCAGAGTGCCTGGCTGACTCAGCCAGTGGAGCATGCAATTCTTTTTTCTTTTTTTTTTTTTTAAAGATTTTATTTATTTATTTGACAGAGAGAGATCACAAGTAGGCAGAGAGACAGGCGGGGGGGGGGGGGGAAGCAGGCTCCCTGCTGAGCAGAGAGCCTGATGCGGGACTCGATCCCAGGGCCCTGAGATCATGACCTGAGCCGAAGGCAGCGGCTTAACCCACTGAGCCACCCAGGTGCCCGGAGCATGCAATTCTTGATCTCGGCATCGTGGGTCTGAGCCCCACACTGGGTGTAGACATTAAAATCAAGGGGCGCCTGGGTGGCTCAGTTCTTTTTTTTTTTTTTTTTTTTTAAAGATTTTATTTATTTATTTGACAGACAGAGATCACAAGTAGCAGAGAGGCAGGCAGAGAGAGAGGGGAAAGCAGGCTCCCTGCCGAGCAGAGAGCCCGATGCGGGGCTCGATCCCAGGACCCTGGGATCATGACCTGAGCTGAAGGCAGAGGCTTTAACCCACTGAGCTGGGTGGCTCAGTTCTTAAGGGTCTACTTTTGGCTTAGGTCATGACCCTGGGATCAAGCCCCATATCTGGCTCCCTCCTCAGGGGGGAGTTTGCTTCTCCCTCTCCCTCTGCCTCTGCCTGTGTTCCTGCTTTCACTGTCTCTCTCTGTGTCAAATAAATAAATAAAATCTTTAAAAAATAAGAATAAAATAAAATTTTAAAAAGTCAATGATTTTCATGAAGAAATTAAGTTTTTATTTTTACTTCTTGAAAAATGAGAAGGGTCTAGTCTAGATTTAAAAGACTAACCTCTCAGGGGCACCTGGGTGGCTCAGTCAGGTAAGCGGCTGCCTTCTGCTCGGGTCATGATCCCAGGGTCTTGGGATCAAGCCCCGTGTCAGGCTCCCTGCTCAGCAGACAGTCTGCTTCCCCCTCTCCCTCTGCCTGCTGCTCTGCCTTCTTGTACTATCTGTCAAATAAGTAAATAAAATATTTTTTAAAAATTTAAAAAAAAAAAAGACCAACCTCGCGGCGCCTGGGTGGCTTAGTGGGTTAAGCCTCTGCCTTTGGCTCGGGTCATGATCCCAGGGTTCTGGGATCGAGCCCCGTATTGGGCTCTCTGCTCAGCAGGGAGCCTGCTTCCTCCTCTCTCTCTGCCAGCTTCTCTGCCTACTTGTGATCTCGGTCTGTCAAATAAATAAATAAAACCTTAAAAAAAAAAAAAAAAGACTACCTCTGAGATACAAAAACTATGTGCAGTGTGTAAATCTTGATTAATCCTGGTTGGGGAGGGGAAGCTATAAAAGATATTCTTGGGTGCTCGCTTCGACAGCACATATACTAAAAAGATATTCTTGGGACAATAGGAGAAATTTGAATATGGATTGCATCTCAGATAATATGGAATTATTGTTAGTTTTTAACATTGGGTAGCAGTCATGTCGTCATGTCTGAGACGTTCTGTGCTTATAAGACGTGCTGAAGCGTGGCGGGGTGAAGAGTCATGATGTCCGCCACTGCCATGTCTAGATAGAGTATATACGTGTGCTTCCTCTCCTGTTCTTTCAACTTTTCAGTGTGTTTAAAAGTGCTATGTGTATAGTTGTGTAGAGATACAACTATGTAGATGTATAAAGAGATACATGGTAGGGAGCCAAGGGAGAGAGTGTCGACCTTTATTCTTGGAGAAGTACAAGTTATAGAAGCACTAAATAATTTTTAAAGAACTAACAAATTAATTTCCCCTTCTTTCTACTTTAGGCTCGAGAGAAAGGAAGATTAGACTATGCTAAGGTAAGTAGATTTTATATATACTGTACAGTTTCATTCATTCCAGTCTGGTGTGTGGTTTTTGTTTATATTTGAAAGGTCAGAAGAAAATCATCCCTTTCAAAGTTGAGGGATGTTCCCTGTTAAATAACAGGCGTCCGCAGGTAAGTGTCCTTACCCAGTGCTTACTTCATTCATCTAGACCTTGGTGGTGTCGAGACTACAACAGTAAGCCAGATGAAGTGTTTACTTTTGGGACATTTACAGTTCAGTGTGGGCGATAGATAACCAATAAACAACTAAATGGATACATCATATACAGTCATGTTCTGGCAAGTGCAATGAGGAAAAACAAAGTGGAGAAGATCACTCACCATTGCTAGAAAGATGCCTTTGGCATCTTTGACTTTTTAGCGCCATTAGATAATACGTGAGAAGGACCACACAGAGCCAACTTAGACTCCTAAAGGTAGTAGTTTTCACATAGTCTCTGGAGCTTTGGAAAACACATGGCTAAGTGCAGCATCACACCCTTGTTCACCAAGATCAAAATCCCCTGGTGGAGAGAGCAAGGCAGGGGGAGGGAGGAAGTATTTGAAAAAAGGTTCCACAGATCGTTCCGACACGCAGCCTTGGCAGTGCACCAGTGCAAGCCTCTGAACACACTTGGGTCACGTTCTGTGTCCCCCCAGGGACAAATGGAACATTGTAGCGGGAGCGTGGGACGCGTACAGCTGCTTGGCCAAAGGAACATGCTAATCGTCTGGTCTAGGCAGTAATCAGGAGTCTCCCGGGTGTAAGCACACCTGCACTCGAAGACAAGGAGGAAGAAATACGAGCAGTAAGGGCAGGCAGTGGGACAGCTGAAACCCACCGTGATCTCTCGGGGCTTATCCAGAACCTCGTGCTCTCCTGACGGCCCACGGGGTGTCCGCCCATGGCTCCGTGCCTTTGCTCTCTTTTCCTTGACTGAGATGCAGTCCCTCCTTCTCTCTGTCTCACAAACTTTTGCTTCCTTTCTGAAAAACTAGATAAGAGCACCTCTAAACTGAGGGCCTCCATACGCATCACTCTTCTTAGATGTCTACTTGAGCCTTAATGTACCGGAACTCGGGCCATGGATATGTCCTCCTGGGTCTCCCACAGGCATCTTAAAGTGAACTCACCATCTTGCGTGACATCTCTGGTCTTTTTTTTTTTTTTTTTTTTAAGTTTTATTTATTTAAGTAATCTCTACACCCAGTGTGGGGTTCAAACTCATGACCTCAAGATCAAAAGTTGCATGCTTTTGTAACTGAGCCCGTCAGGCAATCTTAGAAATACCTTATTTTTAAGAGAAGTTTTAGGTTCACAGCAAAATTGGGCAGAAAGTATCAAGAGGTACCATATCCCCTGACCCTACACACACATGGCCTCCCCTATTATCAGTAATCTGCAGGACAGTGACATATTTGTTAGAGAAGCTACATCACCCTATCGTCAGTACCCAAAGTCCATGGTTTACATCAGTGTCCACTCATGTTGTATCTCTTGGCCTTTTAACTTATTCTCTCTCCTGATGTTGGCCCTGTTATCCTACCAGTCAACCCTGTGAGAATCTTAGAAGTGCCCTTGACAGCTCCTACTCCCTCACCCCCAGGTTCTTTACCAAGTCACACCATTTTGGTATCCTACGTTTTCTTAAATCCAACCCCCCCCCCCCACCTTGATCTGTCTTCCATTATTTATGTTGAGTTTCTGACTGGAAAACCTACTGTCTGGTCTTCATGACTTTGTCACCGCAAGTCCATTACTAGCTGGAATGTCTATCTAAATCCTAAACCTGATTTATGGAAACCTGTCATTGGCTCATGTCGTTTATAATGCAAATTCAAAGCTGCCAGATGATTTCACCCCCTAGAGGGACTCTCCAGCATCATCTCTTCCCACTCTGTGCTCCAGTAGCATCAGATCACACAAAACATACTGTTTCTGTTTTCTGTGCCTTGACTCAAGCTGTCCCCTCTGCTTGAAATGCCCTTCCCCCTTTATCAGCTACCCCGGTGCTTTATGTAAGGCTTCAGTTGGGATCATCTCCTACAGGTGGTCCTTCCTGGTTCCCCAGGCTGGATCAAGTGCTTTCCTTCATTCTTTAATACACCATGCATCTCTCAGGCCATTACTCTAATATTATGATGCCCCATTTATGGGACCGACCACACACTATGAGCTCTCTGAGGGCAGGGATAGTGTCTTATTTGTCTTTGTATACTTGCTGGTTAGCCTCGCGTTTGGCACATGGTAAACAGTGAGTGACTGAATGAGGGAGGAAGGCATAGAGGGAACGGATGAATGTAGAAAATAGAAGAGTAAGAAAAGAGAAGATGCATGAAGTTAGTTTGAGGAGAAAATCTGGTATAGGGTTCTTTTATCTTGGAGAGGAAGGATGCTTTTGATGAACATGGATATAAACAGGGCTAAAAAGATTGTTGGGGGAGGTGCCCGGGTGGCTCAAACGGTAAAGCGTCCACGTTCCGCTCAGGTCACTATCCCAGGGATCGATCCCTGGGATCGAGCCCCACATCAGGCTCCCTGCTTGGCGGGAAGCCTGCTTCCTCCTCTCCCACTCCCCCTGCTTGTGTTCCCTCTCTCGCTGTGTCTGCCTCTATCAAATAAATAAATAAATAAAACCTTAAAAAAAACTGGGGAAGACTGTAATATACTATCTTAGAGATAAAGGCTGAGATTTTTCTGTGACAGTAAAAGAAAGGTAACCAAAAAAGTCAGGAAAAGTCTTGGCAATAGAGTGTTGATAATTGATGTTTATTCATGACTCAGAGAACTCCCATAGGATTTTTTATTACAGAGGCACATGACAATTGAAGAGGTTAAGAGAAAGGAAAAAATATGATGCACAGATAGAAGACACCCCTGGGCCAAGCAGAGGCTCGGCCACCAACTCACTGCAAAATTTGATGATCACTTAACCTCTCTGGTCTTCCTTTGGTTTCCTTCATAGAAAGCAAGCGGTTGAGATAAGCTCTGGTCAGTTCTTCGGGCCCATTCCAAATTCGAGAGGAGACATTCTTCTTGGTGGGGGGGGAAGGGGGGTGGGCGTTCTTATCTTGTAGACCTGAGGTCCAGATTCATTCCCTCTTCCACTTTGTCCACCCAGCCACTATGTATTGGACAGTTAGTATGTGCAAGTCGCTGTGCACCATGAGCAAGACTGATGCAGGCCTTGCCTTCACATGCTTCCTCGACTCAGACCTCCCTATCTTTTTTTTTTTTTTTTAAGATTTTATTTATTTATTTATTTGGCAGACAGAAATCATAAGTAGGCGGGGGGGCGGGGGAGGAAGCAGACTCCCTGCTGAGCAGAGAGCCCGATGCGGGGCTCAATTCCAGGACCCTGGGATCATGACCTGAGCCAAAGGCAGAGACTTTAACCCACTGAGGCACCCAGGCACCCCCCAGACCTCCCTATCTAAAGTAGCCACTCCCCAGGGACACCTGAGTAACTCCATCTTAGTTGAGATGGAGGTTAAGCATCTGCCTTTGACTCAGGTCATGATCTCAGAGTCCTGGGATCGAGTCCCACATCGGGCTCCCTGTTTAGCGGTGAGTCTGCTTCTTCTCCCTCTGCCTCTCGTCCCAGCTTGTGTTCTCACTCACCCTGTGTGTACTCTCTTGCTCTCTCTCTCTCTCAAATAAATAAATAATCTTTAAAAAATAATAATAGAGTAGCCACCCCCCTTCCCTATTTTTTCTTAACATGTATAGTCATCTAAAATTATCATTTTCACTGAGTTGATTGTTTCTGCTTTTTCTTTCGCTGAAACAACAGAGCTCTCAAGGCAGGGCCTAGTTCATGGTAACATCCTCTGCACCCAACACAGGCTTCTATATAGGAGGGTTGGCAAATACATGCTCATGAGTTGCATTAGTGTTATTCTAGAAGGGCAGGCAGTTCTGGGAAGTCTGGAATGGAGTATTGTAGACTTCAGTGAACTATTTTAAGAGTACACTGACTATATAACACAGTCCATCTCAACAGTCAGTAGCCCTAAGGTTGCCTTCCAAAGTGCCTAATGACAAGATTTCTCATGCTGGTAAACAGAGCCCAGCCCTCTGGAATATGTGGCACAGTTCTGACACTTAAGGGCCACGTACTTGATCTAGGCAATTAATCTAGATGTATCATCCTTACACAGACCTACACCCAAGTAACATGGGGGAAAAAGAGATTATATCCATCCCTTCCACGTATGGGGGAGGTGCCTGCAGGGTGCAGTTTATGATACTGTCTCCGTGTACTGGACTGTGGGCCCATAGTGATACATATCATGACCCCAGGTCTCTTCCTCTCTGTTCGGCATGATCATGGTGCTCGTGCTGACCGACGGAGGCCCCATGCTTAGCAGCTCAGGGCTGCCCTTGTAGGGTTATCTGTAAAAACTACATCTGGAAAAACTCAGCAGCCATTTCTGGAGATCATCATGAAATGTATTCATGGCTGGAAATTTTGTTACTTCCAAGTGGTTATTTACCCCAAAACCAAATTTTATCTGAAAAATCCGATTTCGAGGACCATGGAAAATTATTTTGGCCGTGTGCTCTGCGGCCTCACCTGCCATCTCTCAAAATCTGTGGGTCTTAGCAGGGCGAGGAGGTAAAGGGAGAGATAGAAGAGGTGGTCGTTTCCACAGCATTTTCAGCAGAATCTTGAGACTGTCGCTTTCTGCAAAACTGTGGTCTATACTCAATCACTCAGATAAGAAATGGAAGTACTTTTTAATTGAGCGCCTGGTGCAATCGAGTGCAGAGATGAATGCTTCACACCCCCACGGTGCCTTTCAGCTTAAGATACCAAAGTACTCAACAACTATTCATTCATTACCTCTCGCCCCCCTCTATCAGGTGGTTAACACACTCATAGGCGCACTCTACCTATTGTGGAAACTCATCCACCTGGAGTCGGGGCAAGGACGGGGGCGGCTGTGTCACTGTAGGGCAATTCCACACAGTAGCTTCTAAAATAGAACAAGGAGGAACATCTTCCTTCCCTAGTTAAAACTGAGGAAGTTCTAGAAGACAGAATGTAATTATCCGAAGTGAGTATGACCCAGAAAGCTGGTGCTAGCACTTGAGCTCATATGCACAATGCAATGGGGATCTTAATGACCGCGATGGGTCTGTAGCCCCCCCCCGGGGGGGGGTGTATCTCAGATTCCATTCCCTGCTCCCTGGGCTTCCGGCCCCAGGGTCAAGCTCTGCGGATTCAGTGTGGAGCTAGAGGAAAGAGTGCCACCTATTGAACTGTTAAGAATTCATGGGTGCTTGTTGGGACTGGTGGAGAAGCTTCTCGGACCCCACTCACGCTTGGTTTGCTATGGTAACATATATATGTCGGAAAGAAAACGAATATGTTGACTCCTCTTGCTTAGAAAAACATCTACAAACGTCTGTGTATTTTCCCCAGCTGGAGCTGAGCGTATGCCTGCAGTTCAGCCGTACTGCTCCTCGAAACAAGCTGCTGCTAAGACTGAGGCAGATGGTATTTTTACCACTTCAGGCAAAACATGGCACCTATGGTTCGGCTTTCTACAATTTTAATTTTTTAACACTTCCAAAATGGCTGCTTAAATCTCTCCAGCCTAGAGATGCAGACTTCTCTCCCAGTTTCTTTTTAATAATTGCTGCAGATGGGGGCACCTCGGTGGCTCAGTGGGTTAAAGCCTCTGCCTTTGGCTCAGGTCAGGATCCTAGGGTCCTGGGATCAAGCCCTGCATCGGGCTCTCTGCTTAGTGAGGAGCCTGCTTCCCTCTCTCTCTGCCTGCCTCTCTGCCTCCTTGTGATCTCTGTCTGTCAAATAAATAAATAAAATCTGTTTTAAAAAATAATAATTGCTGCAGATACCCAGTCAGGAATAAAGAGTACCTAGGTGGTCAAAACCAGACTCAGCCATGCGCTTTGCTGGCCACCGGCTCATTCCTTCACAAGACCCTGGACCAGGCCTTGAAGGGGCAGCTTCATTGACCTTCATGCTAATTTTGACACAAAGACAATAAATGGTTTATAGGAGCTTTCTTTACAGTCCTCTCTAGTCTTTTCCTGGGCAGTTCCTAATAATTTTCCCCACGATGCAGTACAGAAGAGAGAGTTGCTTTTTTCATGTCTTCCTTCTGAGGTTTGCTCTAAGCATAGAGTTGCTCAAGGTTAAGCACCAGGAAAAGAAAGATCTTGCAGGTGTTAATTCATTACGCATCCAGTTCTCGGTTGAACGTAAGAGAGAGATTATTTTTAAAGGAGGGGGGTTTTGACATGCCCTCTCTGCTGGGGTCTGTTCAGGGTTGCAGAGAAGCACGAGCTTCCGACTGTGTCCCACCACACTCAGGCTCGGTGTCCAGAGCCGCTCTTCTCCTCCCTCCCCGCCCTCAGAAGGCCTCGCACATTCTGTTTTATTATAAAACGCATTTGCATAGGGTACACATTAAAATTCTCTTCCCACCAGCAAACAGGGTTGTCCGCAGACATTTGCATTTGCTCGCATATCATCACTTCCCTTCAAGAAGAAAAAAGAGACTTTCCTCTCGTGTCATGGTTCTCCTTTCCAAGGTTTGCCCCTGTTCGTCTTTTTTTTTTCTTTTATTATCCATAAATTGCTCCCACCATTTTGCTGCAGACTGAGTCCAAAATTCTACTTTTTTGAAGCTTGAGTATAGAAAATTTTCTGTAAATATTATTGTCCTTTCTTTACTGACAAAGCCAGACTTTTTTTTTTCCTTTTTTTTTTTTTTTTTTGGCAGACGGTTTTTGCCTGCTCGTTCTCTCTCATAACCCTAGCTAACTGGCTCTGAGAATTTTTCACATTGGCACATTGAGAGACCAGATGTTACTGTGTTTTCTCTTCCGCATACCCCTTTCTTGGGCAGATGCTGCTTCTCCTACCCTGGGACTTCACATTAGCTCCTTTGGTAGAGTGGTCCATACGGCATCATTGGATGTACTAAACCTCTCGTTTCCTCTAACCTCCTGAAGTTGTCTTTACATTTAGGATTTCTGTTTTCATGGTAACAACAGACACTGTATAGAAGCATGGTCATTTTCTCCCATCTTTTCCCATAAAGGACTTGTAGTCCAATTAAATGAGGTGTTTATCATAGTGTTTAATTAAGAAAATCCAAATACCATGATGATATGGGTGCAGCTATGTAAAATTTTGATAAAGACTGGAAGAAAGCATTAAAAATATAATTATGGGCATTAAGGTGATAACACTTCAGCATGTTTTAAAATAAATACATTTTCTTTTTTTTTTTTAAGTAAGATTTTATTTATTTATTTGACAGAGAGAGACACAGCAAGAGAGGGAACATAGAGGGAGTGGGAGAGAGAGAGGCATCTCCCTGCAGGACAGGGAGCCCAATGCCAGGCTCTATCCCACGACCTTGGGATCATGACCTGAGCCTAAGACAGATGCTTAACAGCTGAGCCACCCAGGCTCCCCGAATAAATATATTTTCTTTTTAAGATTCCTGGTTTTGAAATGTGGACTCACATATGATTTAGAATTTTGACCTGCACTGCGGGGAATTGACAAGTAACTTGCCTGAAATCATGTGTTTAGTGACATAACCAGAATTTAATTTTAGACTCCTGAAAAATTGCATGTCTGCTTCTGTGGCAATAGGCAGAAATACATGGTTGGAAAATGTCATTTTTGTACACTGCGAGTTTCTGTGCTAGACCGCCTGTAGTGGTTGAAGTGATGGAAGACAATTGAGGAAAACAGAAAGCTAGCACGGAGCAGGCCTTGCGGGTGTTGATCTGATGACCTAACCACAGCACAGGGATTCTAGCACATGTGCTAGAAGGGACTGCCAAGACTGCCATCTGAAAGCTTGAAACCCCACCTCCACCTTTTGTTTCCCTAAAAACCAGATAAGAAGGGATACCTGGGTGGTTCCATCTGCTACACATCTGCCTTTGGCTCAGGTCATGATCTCAGGATCCTGGGAATGAGTCCCACATCAGGCTCCCTGTTCAACAGAGAGCCAGCCTCTCCCTTTGCCCCTCCTCCTGCTCGTGTTCTCTCTCTCTTAAGTAAATGATTTTTAAAAAATAAAATAAATTCTAGGGGCACCTGGGTGGTTCCGTCCAGTTATGCAAGTCCCACTGTTGGTCTCTGCTCAGACCTTGATCTCAGGGTCATGAGTTCAAAGCCCCATGTTGGGCTCCATATACCATATTTAGTATCTTGAACCAGAGTCATGCCTTACTATGAGCCCTCAAGTCTTTTTGCAAAACAGTTGCTCTTTGGACATGCATTCATCCCTAGTCATCAAGCTAGTTTTTTCCTCCTTAAGTCTCTGAGTATGTTATTTTGCATTTATCCCCAGTGACTATCATCTTGCTTTGATGATCTATTCCTCTAATTTCTTAATGTTATTTTAAAATTAGATTCTTGTTCTCTGAGGTGTTAACAATCCCACACACCTCAGTGGCATCAACAGACTTGATGGTCATAATCTCTGTTCCCCTGTGGATCATGAATAATATTATTAAATTCTATCAATAATAAGCCTCTTTGTGACATCATAAAATGTGCCATTCTCTCCATTGTTAACCCCAATACTATTGATATTATTTGAATTCAATTCTCTACATAGTTGCAGATCTTTTTTTTTTCCTTCAAATCGTATATTCCTAGCTCACTGATCTCGGGTTTCTAATTTTATATGTAAACTGAGGAATTAGTTCACAATAATAATATTTAGTGGGACAGTCTCTCTCAATCTTAAAATTACCATTTTGAATTGCTGACATCTAAAAAATTACATAGCTACATAATATCTGTCATTCATCAGGAAGCTACGGCAGACTTAGATTGTTGGTGAAGACCAGTTTTTAGTTGTAAGCCTGGAATCGTGTCCGGTTTTGCTCACCACTGTACTCTGAGGGCCTAACACAGTGCCTGGCACACATACTGGGTACCAGATAAATATTTGTTGGATTAGAATAGAATAGAATGAGTGAAATAACCCAAGATAAACCAAATGTTTGTGCCTCGATTCTGTTCTTTTCATTCATAAAGCGTATTTGGCTCTGCCTTTGTTCTTTTTCCCTCCCAAGTATATCTGCAATCAGATGGTTACATCCTCTATGCTTTGCACTCCCTGGGTTGAAACAAAGATTCACTTGGGGTAACCTTTTGAATCGTAGTCTAGAAAGCGAACTAAAAATGCCCTCCAGGCTGGTTCTGTGGGTGACTGCTCTGCACTGTGGGAGAGCTGGATTCAATTACTGCTCCCAGTTAGTGGCCTCAGGAGCCACCTGTGCACAGGACGTGCCTATATGCCTTTATGTGGAGGATAGAGCCTTCTGTCCCCTAGAGGAGCCTGTTTCGTCCATTGAAACTGTTTTAAGTAGATCGAAGGAAATACCATTCCCTTTCCTTGTCTAAAAACAGCGGCAAGGCATGGGCTTTCCAAAATTACGTTCTTGAAGAGAAAGAAAAGGGGGGCACCCCCACGTAGACCCCGAATGTGGTTTCAGTAAGTAACAGGTCTTTGTCATTACCTAGATTGATACTTCCAAACTCAGACACTCATCTTACAGCCTGGTTTTATACAGATTTGAAGGTTTTTGTGATTTCAGCATGATCGGTATCAGAAAGCTATAATCTGTTTCCTTGGCACATGTGAAGCCATTCCCCCACATTCCCCCACATTTCCCCACTTGCCCCATCAGGAAGAGCTGAACTGCCTTTCCTGAAATGGCAAGGTGGCAGTGCCACCTCCTTTTTCAAACAGAATTACTGAGATAATGGTAGAGATTACAAGAACTGCAGCATTGAATAGTGATGTGTAAGATGCTACTAAAGCTTTTGGGCAAGTGGATCCTGTCTCTTTCCCACAAATCTTTGACTTGCTGGCTTGATGAAAGATCTTATCTATTCACCGGATCATAACGAAGCTGGAGGTGGACCGCTAAAAGACAGATTCCTGCATAGTGCGATGGTGCCCCCTGTAGAAGGTCTCCCAGTCCTAGGTCTGAGGAAGTTATACTCACCTTTATCTTGGATTCAGCTAAAAAGACTTGTGTGCTCCTCTTTAAAAGGGTTGTAGGCCTTTCTATGTGCTTTGATCTCCGTGCGATGCCTACCCTAGTACACGTCTCTCATTGTGCACTCTGCTCAAGACACACAAAACACTTTGATCAGATGGCTCTATCGAATTCTATCTTTGAATCCCTTCATTTTATGGGGAAGAGATCAAATAACCTCACAATGTCCACACCGTTACTATCTCACAGAGTCATGATTCTGTCCAGGTTCGCTGACTCCACAGGATCTACTCTTTACCACCATACTGCTTCTCAGAGGGCTTAGACCTACTATGAAACAAGCAAGGGAGAATTTGAATGCAGGCTCTGGTTTTATGAACATCCGGGAGACGTGATGCCTCATTCTAAAATCCAACATTGTTCTTGTCTCAGAAATAGGGATTATCTTGTAAATGACTATATTACGATTTATGTTTGCTGATCTAGTGCAATAATTATTGGGATTTTTTTTTTTAATTGGCAAGCATTCTTCACTCTTCAAAGAAAGGTTTATGGATATAAACATTTAAAATGACTTCTCATTACCATTCTCTTGAGGGAGGCAAGGATCTATGTTAACAAATACACCTTCCGTAACTCCGTATCGTAGAGATCTCCTTCTGGAAGAAGTGTTCATCCCACAGGTATGACGATAGTTACATGGCACAGACAGTAACTTCTTCACCCCGTATGCTGGTTCCTGCATTCCCCCAGTCTGATGTAACCTGCCTGGAAGATAATGTCACCACTGTAACCTCAGTAGATAGTTTTTCTGTTGTTGGACATGGACTTTAGTGATGGAAGTCTTTTTTTTTTTTTTTTTTTTAAGATTTAATTTATTTATTTGACAGAGAGAGATCACAAGTAGGAAGAGAGGCAGGCAGAGAGAGAGGAGAAAGCAGGCTCCCTGCTGAGCAGAAAGCCCGATGCGGGACTCGATCCCAGGACCCTGAGATCATGACCTGAGCCGAAGGCAGCGGCTTAACCCACTGAGCCACCCAGGTGCCCCTAGTGATGGAAGTCTTAAATGTGTTTTAAGCTCATGTTGTATCAGGATACTTGTTAGGATGTTAGAAATCTAGGGTCTTGTAGACAGCAGTGGTAGTGATAGTAGTTTTGAGGCAAGTGATCCCCAGTTACCAGCATCCAAATGCTAAAGCAGACGAAAAATTGAGACATAAGGAGGAGTTAAGAAATGGATACGTAAGAAATGTATGCACGTAGTTTATGTGTTCCACAAATAACCCCCAGGACTGTCACATACCTACATGACGTGATTGCTCTCATCCCACAATATTCTTTTTAATTAAATAACCAGCATAATATTCGTCATGAGATTACAGAGTTCCTTAAAAAAGCTACAGGCAAAGAGTGGCTCGTTGCGGCAGTCTATAACCTCTATGTTTTGCTTTCTGAATTTCAGTGTGTATAATTAAGCTCCTCTTTGGAATATAATACTAAAAATAAAAAAATTATTTTTGAATCAGAATACAGATAAATCTGAGATTATTTATAAATAGTTCAATTTTCCTTCAGAAGGCATGATTGCTCTCCTATGCAATTTAAGCCTCAATTTAATATAATTCCATATTACAAACCTCAAATTCCAATGAAATGCCAATGGAAGTTTATAAACTAAGAATTAAATTCTACATTGTAGTCCATCTGAGTGCCTGTGGCTCAGTTGCTTAAGCGTCTGACTCTTGGTTTTGGCTCAGGCCATCTCAGGGTGGTGGGATCAAGGCCCACGTAAGGCTCTGCACTCAAGGGGAAGTTGGCTTGAGATTCTTACTCCCTGTCCCGCCCGCACTACCAGCCCATGCACACACTCTCTCAAATAAAATAAATCTTTTAAAAATAAATAAATAAATTGCACATTTTCGTCCATTTAATTACATTTTGGAATCAGGTACATCGGCTCCTACCCTGAGCTACATACAAGTTGAACTGTCTTTCTTAAGGAGCAAGCGCTACTTTTTTTTTTTTTTTTTAAGATTTTATTTTTATTTATTTGAGAGAGAGTGAGCACATAAATCAGGGGAGGGGCAGAGGGAGAGGGAGAAGCAGAGCAGGCTCCCTGATGAGCAGGGAGCCCAACATGGGGCTTGATCCAAGGTTCCCGGGATCATGACCTGAGCTGAAGGCAGACGTCCAACTGACTAAGCCACCCAGGTGCCCTGAGAAGGAAGCACTACCTTGCCTGAATTCTCTGTCAAAGAGTCAACAATTTAGGTCAGTTTTGAGTATGTCAGTAAAATGTTTTTAGCTACAGGAAAATACCTCTAAATACATGCATATACATGTATATATAGGGGTACTGAACTCTATACATATGTATATATGAATGTATGATTTTGGATTATTTGTACATATAATAGGGATGTATATATTCAGATATGATCATTTGTATGAAATGAGCTATTTGGTTATGAAGCTATTTGTGGATAGTAGTCCACAGCACAGACTCATAAATGTGCTCTGCTAAGATGTTGTGTCTTGAAATGAGCTCTGAAACAGATCTCACCTGGCCCACCCGGGACATCATCTTATTGCCACACATCATCTTATTTGTTCTTCTTAATCACTTCATGTGGTATGATACGATCTTTCCAATTTTACAGTTGAGGGCTTAGAGAAGTTGCCTAGCCCAAGATCCCACGTGTCCAGGTCTACAGTTTCCCTACTAACGTTTGCTCATTGCCTCTCTACAGTTGTTTTTCATATTATGAAACAGTAGAAATGGATTAACGGGTCTTAGGAGGAGACCTCATCCCCTTATTGGATTAAAAAAGGTTCCTAAAAAAAAAAGGTTCCTGTGTGGCTTCATCTGGGGTTTTCTGCTCTGGTTCTTGAAAAACTGCTGTATATGGAAGTAGCAGCATTTTGTCCCTCCCAGAGCAAACCTCTTCTCTTATCTCCCATCTCCACGGGCTTCAGGTTCCAAGACTCAGCAAGGGAAAAGAAGAGCAGAGTAACGAATGCCGTGTGTGTCACACATGCTCATACAATTATACAAAATGATCTTAATTCTGCAAAAGAATACAAAGAACTTATTTTAAAAGTATTGTAAAGCTTAATACATATTGCAGGAGTTTTCCGCACTATTTTGCAAAAGAAAAAATACTCTGATGTTTTATAAGAGAACGGAAAAATGTTAAAGTATGGGCTAAATTATATTTGTCAATTTGAACTCATTAGTTAGTCCTTTATTCAATGACTTTTTTGTCCCCAAGATTTATTTATTTAGAGAAAGAGAGAGCGACCGACCACAAGCAGGAGAGAAGCAAGGGAGGGAAGAATCCCCAAGCAGACACCCTACTGAGTGCAGAAACCCACCCAGAGCCTGATCCCGTGACCCCAAGATCATGACCCCAGCAAAATTAAGAGTTGGGCGCCCAATCAACTGAGCCACCCAAGTTCCCCATCCAATGACTTAAATGTAGTATGATGAGCCCTGTGATTGCTTTCATTTAATTTTTTTTTGAGAGAGAGAGGGCATGTGCATGAGGTGAGGGGAGGGGCAGTAGGAGAGGGAAAGAGAGAATCCCTAGCAGACTGCACAACCAGCACAGAGCCCAACACAGCGGCTCAGTCTCACAACCCTGAGATCATGACCTGAGCGGAAATCAAGAGTCGGACGCTTAACCAATTGAGCCACCCAGGTGGCCCCCAAGATTGGTTTTTAAAAATAGTGAAAACGGGGACGCCTGGGTGGCTCAGTTGGTTGGGCAGCTGCCTTCGGCTCAGGTCATGATCCCGGCGTCCTGGGATCGAGTCCCACATCGGGGTCCTTGCTTGGCGGGGAGCCTGCTTCTCCCTCTGTCTCGGCCTGCCATTCTGTCTGCCTGTGCTTGCTCTTGCTCCCTCTCTCTCTCTGACAAATAAATAAAATCTTTAAAAAAAAAAAAAATAGTGAAAACGGGACGCCTGGATAGCTCTGTTGGTTAAGCGGCTGCCTTCAGCTCTGCTGTGATCCCAGGGTCTTGGGATCGAGTCCCACGTTGGGCTCCTCACTCACTGGGAAGCCTGCTTCTCCCTCTGCCTTCCGCTCCCCCTGCTTGTGTGCACGCGCCCTCTCTTGCTCTCTCTCCCCACCCCCCTGGCAAATAAATAAATAAATAATCTTTTAAAAAATAATAAAGTATAGTGAAAAATGACACGAGGTAATGATGTCCTGTGATTGTGTGAAACAGCAGGTGCCATTACTGCAGTCAGTATCTTTGGTTGAGATTTTTGGTAAAAATAAGTTTTCAATATTAAGGAGTTAAGTAAAAATATGTGAGTTTTGTGACTTAAAAAGTGGAGGTGATGATATCTGAGCCTATTCAGGGCCTTAATTTAAAAAAATAAAAAAAAGTATGACCTGAAGAATATACCTAATCAATTAAAATATTTATGGCCTTTTTCTTAGCAGAAATGTGGAAATTTTCCATTTCCAGTTCTTACTGACATTTGTTTGGCAGCCATATGGCATTTTTAGTTATGGTTTTTAAAAAAATGTATATATTGTTATAGAGGCACGTGGTTAATATAACAATGGCTTCAATTTTCCATCATCTCTGTAAATAGAATTTTATCCAAAGCTATTTGACTTAATGTATTTCTTAAAAATCTATGATGTAGGGGTGCCTGGGTGGCTCAGTGGGTTAAAGCCTCTGCCTTCGGCTCAGGTCATGATCCCAGGGTCCTGGGATCAAGCCCCGCATCAGGCTCTCTGCTCAGCAGGCAGCCTCCTTCCCTCCCCTCTCTCTGCCTGCCTCTGTGCCTGCTTGTAGTCTCTGCCTGTCAAATAAATAAATAAAATCTTAAAAAAAAAAATCTATGATGTATATTGAAAAAATTTGCCCTTGGGGCACAGGTTTGCAAAGGACATTATTGACATAGATAGGTGTTCTCTTCCAGATGAAATTGATATGCCTCCCAGTTCACATACGAGTGAAAGGAAAAGCATTATACCATGCTGCTTAAGAGCAAGAAGTATTTGGATCTTGACTCCAGCACTTATCTTCCATGTTACCTTGAGCAAGCTAACTCTTATCTAAGTTTGTTCATCAGTAAAATAAGAATAATGTTAGTAGCTACCTCATAGGACTGTTGTAAAGATTGAAGATACGTCTGTCTTAGTGCTGGGCACACATAAGTACTGTGAGGTTGTCTTTGTTGTTATTGCTAGTATTGTTATGACTATGGGCTATTTTAATATTGGGAATTGTATCATTCTTGTCCTTTGGCACATGAATTCATGTGCTCGAGGAAGGAACTAAAAATTCTCTTATTTCGGGGTGCCTGGGTGGCTCAGTGAGTTAAAGCCTCTGCCTTCCTCTCAGGTCATGATCCCAGGGTCCTGGGATTGAGTCCCGCATCAGGCTCTCTGCTCTGCAGGGAGCCTGCTTCCTCCTCTCTCTCTGCCTGCCTCTCTGACTACTTGTGATCTCTGTCAAATAAATAAATAAAATCTTTTTTTAAAAATCTCTTATTTTCGGGGCGCCTGGGTGGCTCAGTGGGTTAAGCCGCTGCCTTCGGCTCAGGTCATGATCTCAGGATCCTGGGATTGAGTCCCGCATCGGGCTCTCTGCTCAGCAGGGGGCCTGCTTCCCTCCCTCTCTCTCTCTCTCTCTCTCTCTCTCTCTGCCTGCCTCTCTGTCTACTTGTGATCTCTCTCTGTCAAATAAATAAATAAAATCTTTAAAAAAAAAAAATCTCTTATTTTCGTCCCCTTTCTTTTGCTGAAATAAGATATTTAATTAAATCAGTAGATTTTCTTTCTGCAGACTCTTGCAGATAATCTGTTGTTCTGAGGAAAAACGAATGCTTTTTAGGTGGTTTGCAACTTGTTTGTTTATCATAATATGTTTATCATATTAGAGAAAAGTTTTAATTACAGCTTTTCCTTTTGTACCAAGTCTTGCCAATCAGAAGTTGGGAAGACCTTTCAATTGAAGCACTATCAGCTAGAATCTTGGAGTTGGATGGGACTTTGAAGGCTGCCTTGTTCCACCTCCCACATCTGCTAAGAATTTTATTCATAGGGACGCCTGAGGGGCTTAGTCAGTTGAGCATCTGTCTGCCTTGGGCTCAGGTCATGATCCTGGAATCCTGGGATCAAGTCCCACGTTGGGCTCCTTGCTCGGCAGGGAGCCTACTTCTCCCTCTGCCTGCCATTCTCCCTGCTGTGCTCTCTCAGTCTCTCTCTCTCTCCCTCTATCTCCCCCTGCCAAATAAATAAATAAAATCTTTTTAAAAAAAAAAAGAATTTTGTTCATCCCTTCTCTGATGTGGTCATCTAGTTGCTGAGGACTTCCAAAAACAGGGGCTTCACAGCTGGTGAAAAATAATTATTCTCTTGTTAGACAACTCTAGTTGTTTGAAAACTCTCTCTTACCTGTTGTTGAAGTCTGCTTCCCAGAAATTTCACCCTGTACCTCTTCGTTCTGTCTCCTGAAGCGTACAGAACAGGACTGTTCCATCTTCCATTTGATTACTTCAGGTGCTGGAAGATGGCTTTCATCTCCTCCTGTAATCCTTTCCTCCAGGTTAAACATTCCTTAGGTGCGTGTTTACAAATACCTCTTCATCCTAATACTGGAGCCAGGCTACCTTGAATGCCCATCTTGATACGTGGCCATAGCACCCAGGACAGAACATAGTTTTCTAACCACAAACTGACCATCAAACAGTACAGCCTGACCATTCCTGCCTGTGTTTTGGATATGTACCTCTGTTGATGCTGCCAAAGTTTGTGTTTGGGCTTTTTTCTAAATTTTCTTGAATCTATATCACCATCTTGGCTTATATAAAGAATGTGGTTAGCAAAGATTCTCACCACTTCTTTATGAGTCATTGTCAAACTGAGGTTCACACTTGTACAATGAATTTTTGGAACCTATAGAACCTGTAGAACTATACAGTTATCCCTGTACATTGCATCTCGCGAGTCTCCGTCTTTTTTCAGTATGTGAAAACCATTAAGATTTGATGCTATCCATGTGTTAGCTTTCTCTCCTGGCTATATGACATCTGAAAATTAAAATCTAGTACATATTTCTTCTCCGTCTTCATTCAGGTAATCCATGGAACTGTGATAAAGGAAAGAAACCAAATCGGGGTTTTTTTTTGTTTTTCTTTTTTTATTGAAATATAGTTGACTGGGTGCCTGAGTGGCTTAGTTGGTTAAGTTTCTGCCTTTGGCTCTGGTCGTGATCCCAGGTTCCTGGGATCGAGTCCCATGTTGAGCTCCCTGCTCAGCAAGGAGTGTGCTTCTCCCTTTCTCTCTCCCTCTGCTTGTGCTTTCTTTCTCTCTCAAATAAATTTTTAAAAAATCTTAAAAAAAAAGAAAGAAAGAAAGAGGGCGCCTGTGTGGCTCCGTAGGTTAAGCCTCTGCCTTCAGCTCAGGTCATGATCTCAGGGTCCTGGGATGGAGCCCTGCATCGGCCTCTCTGCTCAGCAGGAAGCCTGCTTCCCTCTCTCTCTCTGCCCGCCTCTCTGCCTACTTGTGATTTCTGTCAAATAAATAAAATCTTTAAATAAAATAAAACCCAAATATACTCTCTTTACTGTTTCTGAAGCTAACAGTGAGTGGCCTTTGTTCCAGATGCACCTCTGTCCTCATCTTTTTCTTTTGTCCTGTGTTTGAAGACCTTCGTCAGTTGAATCTCTCATCTCTGAGATTTCTTAGGTCTTTCCGTAGCTGGAAAGGACCATTTGTGTGCACTGGGAGCATGAAGAGGACCGAGGTAAGTGGATGCCTCTGTCAAGGTGCTCTAGACTGGAAACTGGGTTTCCAGAGTGAGGAGGAAGACGGAGAAGGGAAGTGCCGCGAGAGGTATCAGGCAAAACGAGTGAGACATCTGCTGGCGGGGAGCAGTCTCAGTGAGGGTGTCATGCAGGAATTTGTCCAAAAGGGCAATACTGTGTTCGGAATGGGAGTGGCGGTGGCCTTAAAATGCAGAGGATACCGGAAGCCAGACCTAAGGCAGGTTGGTAGCTGCCTCCTCTCTGACGACCTGTAACGGGCTGTTTCATCCTTAAAGTCCCCTCTTCATGGAATTTATTTTCATCTTTACAGTTTTTAATTCATTCCTTTTTTCTGTTTCCTTTGTCTTCTCTTAATATTACGCCATCTTTTGGGACTATCTGAGAGCACTTGTCCTTCTTTGACATACTGCCTTGATATTTTCATGCCTCTTATTTTTGTCATCGTCTCCTTCCCCTGCGCACCCCCCATCAGTCTTCAGCAGATTCTGATGAGGTTGTTTCGGAACATTTTTCTGTGAGGAATGGCACTTTAAAAACATGTGTGGCAAGTGTCCTGGTGATAATACAGACTTAGGGGTGGATTCCCACACAATTCTCACAGCTTTCTACCTCTCCTTTGTCAGCTCCTTCAAATCAGGGATAGCATCCGATCTCCACAGTGCAGCTCTGTGCAGAACAGCTGCTCGGCCCAGGCTCAGCAATGGAGGAGGCAAAATGCTGCTTCTTCATACCTGGGCCTTTTCCAGTCTGAGCCCCAAGAGACCTTATTCCGTAACTGCTTATTTTGGACTCTTTCATAATTAATGATGACCATAGTTGAAATTTAGTTTTGTCAGAGGCTCTCATCCCCCTTGAACGATTTCCATTTATGATCTCTTGGAATCATGGCAGTCTTTTCACTAATTTTTAAATGTGCTTTCCTAATATGTGGTCTGGGTGTCCAAAACCATGCGTGCTAGTCCTTTCTTTCACTGAGTCTAGTACCAGGTTGGAGTCCTTTATCATTACTGCATGTTAGTTTCTGCCATCTTCTTAATCGCCATTAGGGAAGCATGGTCCACTTCTCCCACTCGATTAGGAGATGCGTGGTCTTGGGGCTCCTGGGTGGCTCAGTGGGTTGGGCTGCTGCCTTCGGCTCGGGTCATGATCTCAGGGTCCTGGGATCGAGTCCCACATCGGGCTCTCTGCTCAGCGGGGAGCCTGCTTCCTCCTCTCTCTCTCTCTCTCTCTGCCTACTTGTGATCTCTCTCTCTCTGTCAAATAAATAAATAAATAAATCTTTTTTTTTTTAAAAAAAAAAGGAGATGAGTGGTCTCCTTCCGTAACAGCATGGCCGCCATTTGTTACCTTTCCTCCCTATTCAAGTATTTTCAACCATTACATACAAACAAACCAAAAAAACCCTTTAACATACTGCTTCTACTTCCCTAGTCTCTATTATCCAGTTCCTACAGAGCAAGGTCTACCCTAATTTCCAGATGAGTTTCAGCATCCCCATTCTCTATAGCACTTTCTCTGTTTGGGCAAAGGAAAACTTGGGGTTCTCTCCAATTCTGTTCCAGTGCTATAGAGAGGAACAGCTCTGGGTGTGCAGAAATGAAACCCAGGCTATTTCTCAGATTTGTTGTTGACTCTTACCCCTCAGCCGATCTCATCATAATTACCTTCTCCTGTAAAATGAGATGAGAAGATAAGACTGGGCTTGGGTTTCTACCAGGTCTGAAAGTCTTTCTTTGGTTTCATTGGAGAGCAGCAGTTGTCTCACCCACTTCTGCTAAAGCTGCCTAGATCTCATGGCAGGGGCTTGTCTTGACTATTTAAGAGAATTTTTTTAACCAAATGGTTTTCAAAAGCATATGATGATTTCTCAAAAGGGTCTCATAAAAGCAACATTTATCACTGAAAAGGTGTTTAATAACACCTTTTAATAAATGTTAAATAATAATGCACTTAACTTTAAGTACTTTGCATCTTTTTCTCTCTGTGTTAATGTCTTTAATTGGATCCTCTAGCAAGGGATTTGGACCTAATTTATTGCAGGTGATGCTGCACTTACATAATTATTCAGTTGACTTAATTAGAGATTTAATTATATTAGTGCCCTAAAGTGCTATATCAGAGAAGTAAAAACACAGACTGGTAATTCACCTTTTTGTATTTTTTTACATCACTCACCCTACAACTAAAAATGTTTTTCACGCCGTAAAGGCCAGAGGGCATGCCAGCCTCTTCTAGCCGTATCCTAATATGGAAAGTTCTGTCTGTGCATTTGTTAAGGCTTTGCCCAGTCAAAATGCAGGTGAAAGCAAAAGTGGAAAGGATTTTTCCAATGGTGCGGTGTGCCTGGGTGGCTCAGATGGTTAAGCATCTGCCTTTTACCTCAGGTCCTGATCTCCACATCCTGCGACTGAGCCCAACATTGGGCTCCCAGCTCAGTAGGGAGTCGGCTTCTCCCTCACCCTCTGCCTCTCCCCCTGCTTGTACCCTCTCTGTCTCTCTCTCTCTCTCTCTCTCGCTCTCGCTCTCGCTCTCTCTCAAATGAATAAATAAAACCTTAAAAAAAAAAAAGGATTTTTCTAATTGTGGTCTTATCTCTTGCATCTCTTAGAACCAAAGTTGTAGGTCCAGTCCCTCAGCAGTCCTTTCAACCCCCTCCAGCTCTAATATGTGGTCTAGGGCAGCCCCCTAACAGGTGGTCCTCGGAGGAAGCAGCTGTGTTTGTATCTCCCACACCTGCTACACACCCATGCCATACAGGTGCACAATACATGGTGGTCAAAACAGTATAAACCCTTGTGGCGCCTGGGTGGCTCAGGAAGTTAAGCCTCTGCCTTTGGCTCAGGTCATGATCTCAGGGTCCTGGGATTGAGCCCTGCATTGGGTTTTCTGCTCAGTGGGGAGCCTGCTTCCTACCCCCCCCCCGCCCCGCCGCTTTCTCTGCCTGCCTCTCTGCCTACTTGTGATCTCTCTGTCAAATAAATAAAATATTTTTTAAGGGGCGCCTGGTGGCTCAGTGGGTTAAACCTCTGCCTTCGGTTCAGGTCATGGTCTCAGCTTTCCCTTCTCTCTCTGCCTGCCTCTCTGCCTACTTATGATCTTTCTCTCTCTGTCAAATAAATAAATAAAGTTTAAAAAATATATATATTTTTAAAAAGTTCATTAATGTTAACTATAATATTTTTTTAAAAGTATAAAACCAACCCAACTATTTTTTTAAGATTTTATTTTTTTATCTGAGAGATCACGAGCAGGGGTGAGAAGGGTAGAGGGAGAAGCAGGCTCCCTGTTGAGCAGAGAGCTCCGATGCAGGGCTCCATCCCAGGACCCTGGGATCATGACCTGAGCTGACGGCAGATGTTTAACTGATTGAGCCACCCAGGCGCCCCCAACCCAACTGTTTTAAAATATAGTAACTCAAAATATGTTCCCCAGCAGGTAAGGTACTCCCAAATCTGGCTAATCATTGGAATGACTTAAGAAGCATTTTTAGGCCTTGTTAAATCCATCTCTAGGATTGGGGCCTTGATATCTGCACTTTAAAGTTCCCCAGGTGAGGGATGCATGGGTGGCTCAGTCTGTCAAAAGGCTGCCATCACCTCAGGTCATGATCAGGGGTCCTGGGATCTATCTCGGAGGCAGTGTCCCTGCTCAGCAGGAAGCCTGCTTCTTCCTCTTCCTCTGCCGCTTTCCCTGCTTATACTCTCTCTCTAATAAATAAATAAAATCTCAAAAAAGAGAGAGAGGGAGAGAAATGTAGAATGCAATTGCACAACACAGCCTGATCCTTTCAAAACGGCAATATCATAGGAGAGAAAATTATTAAAGTGTCGTAACAGATGAATGCAGTGTGTGAAGCAGGACTTATCATGAATCAGGGAAAAAAATAAAAACACTAACAAAGACATTTTAGAGCCAGCTGGGGAAATTTGCTCATGGACTAGATATAACACAATGGTGGAGAATTATTGTTAGCTTTCCTAGTTGTGACAATATTCTGGTTATGCAGGAGAGAGTTCTTAGGAGCTGCAGTCAAAGCAAGGGTGAAGCCTACTGCAGCCCAACATGTGTTCAAGCCAAGTCCTGCCAGCTCAGAGCCTGTTGTTAAATATTTCAGAATTTTGTGATTCCACCGTCCTTGGTCTCTTGTGATCAGCTGTGATGGGAGTTTTTATACCACAAAAATCTGCAAATGCTACAAACCGGGTTTTTCTCCTCCCTTGGAGAGGTAACTTACCAGCAAGCATACCACTGCCCACAGCTTATTTGCAAACAGTTGAGAAAACACATACATACAAGTAGATAAAACAAAAATAGCAAAATATTGACAATTGTTGACTGTCAGTAGTGATGTGGTCATGC